>NC_138771.1:373213948-373521448 GCF_965119305.1 Pelophylax lessonae
TTAATAAAGACATCATAATTAAATTATAAGTATTTCACAGAACAAATGCAAGTCAAATATTGTGGTGACAACATAGACAGTGTTTAAGCAATTTTAGTAGGCCACATTTTAAAAAGAAGTCAGCTTTTAATTCAACAATCAATATCAGAGTGTATTTATTTTAGGAAAAAAGCCAGCTAAATATTGTACTTATCCAGACCTAATAAACACCTTTCCTGCACATTTTGAAAAGAAGAGACACCAGGAATTTATAGCATTAGCTCCAGGGGTTTTATACTCTATTGATACAGTTCAATATTATGAAAGTAAGCTGGTTAACTGTTTTAAAGGACAGACACATTTGTATTTTTGTCACAAAACCACCCACTGCAGGGAATGCCCTATGAGCGAACCAAATGTTCCTATGCATAATGAGAAAACCTTGGCCAGTTGTCCAATCTGGACATCTAAAACTTCAGTCTGAAGTTTGTTTTATTCTGCACTGATCTACTGGTATTTCAAGATCATATGGTCAGTCAGTCAGGCTTGGCCTATGTTTTAAGAAAACACCTTTGGGGCATTGCCATGCAGTGGAAAAAAATTGCTGCTCCCTTCACAACTTTGCAAAATAACCCTGCCCTGGGACAAATCTTGCCTTGCCCTGCTTTCACTCTCTTCCTCCACAATCTCTGACACTCGGGTATGGTCTGGCAAATTGTCTCTTGGCAATATGCTGTAGTCTCAGGAACTTCAGTGGCAGTTGCTGCTTCCTACCTGTCATCTCCTCCCTTGATACTCCTGGTGTTCTCTTCCTCACCATCTGATAACAAGATTTTTTTGAGCATTCTCTTAAATCTTCTTGCAGGCATGCTGTGTTGAAATAATTCAGCTGACTGATCCATGCCAGTCTGCGAGGCAACAGCAGGATTAGCTGTAGAAGAAGAGGAAAGAGAGGTCATGATTGCAGTTCCTGAGGATAAATGACAGAAGAAATGAATAGCTATAATTCTAAAGCAAGAGACATTACAGAAAAAAAAGGAAACCGGTGCCAATAAAATATAATATAATATAGTTCATGGAAAGCTGACAGCTTTTTCTATCACATATATATCCTCATACGTTAGTGAGGTTATGTGACCTCTCTGTTAGTGATAATAAATGTAGTAGGCTTTGGCAACCTACAGTACCCAAGCCCCAAAACAAAAGTTTTAGCTTGTTCTTATTTTTTTTTTCTCCTTAAAACAGAAATATAACAACATAACTCTTGATGCCATGGGCAACAATATTGACTTCTTTCACATTTGAATGCACTGTGGCCATCCCACTCCCAGCTAGCTGGAAGAAGCTGCCAGGATTTGTGATTTCTGTCAGGCGGATGGCTGCTGGCAGCCTTTGGATGGGCTGTTGTGTTTTAGGCACATTTAATTCATGAAGTGCAACAACAAGGAAACAGATAAAACATTATCACATTTCTCTTTTGCACTATCTGTAACAACGTGTTGTTAAATATCTTCCCCTTTGTACATAACTTTAAAATAAATAATAAGCTGCAATTAAAAATATTATATAGGTGAATTCTGTTATCCCAAAAGTGAATCGTATGATTTAGTAACTCAGGGGATTAATAATTCCCACAGTATCAACACAGAGAATTAGAAGGAATATTTTTAGAACCTAAACAGAATATTTTAATCGATCTCAGCTAGTGTTCTATGGCAGGTATATTAGGAAGTCAGCTATCCTCTGGTGATTAGCATCCACTCCAAACTCAAGATGCATTGGGGTTTTAAAATTACCATAGGAATTAATGTAATCTTTTTAAGGACTTAAAATATGGTAATAAACATACAACGTGCTAGCACCTGCAGCTCAAGGTACCAAACTTATTAGAGATGCATATAATTATATTTTTTGCAGCAGGATCTAGAAAACAAATTGTCATGAATATGGATGAGGTGATTCTTCATTTGCGATGCTATTAACAAACGAAACTTTTGCTTAATATTTCAGTAAATTTTAAGTTTTTTCAGACTGTTTTAATATACTTTATAATTCATTACATCAACATGAAATGCTTGGCAATGTTTTGGCAAGAAAACTGAAGGAAATTTGATATATACATTATGTCTAGTTTCCTCTCCGCTAAAGAATTTAATCAACTTATTTGTCAAATCACACAAAACAATATTAATATTTGATTATGTTAAATTAATCAAAGGTGTAGTATACCTGCTTCTCCAATTCAAATTAGCTTAATTAATTTATTAATTCAGCTATCATAAGTTTTATTGTGCACCCTGTAAGAAAAAAAAAGTCAATGTTAAAAGAAACATTTTTTTTCTGTGTAAATGAATTAATCAGCTATTCATGCAAAAGTAAGACTTGAAATGCTATGTTGCTATAGACAGAGCAGTTAATTCTAAGCACAGTACTTCATTTTAATATAGCTGTCAAATTTGTGTCTGTGCTGTGCAGTAGATGATTATAATAGGTGCAGATATGTGTTACAAGAACATTGTCTCTGCAAGAGATTCATTACACAGGAGACATCACATCTACTGGCCCAAGTATGACTTAGTGCTGTGATAGATGCCCACATTGATGCTACATTTCTATAGCATCTTAAAAGGGATTTCCTGATGGGCTAAGAATCCCCTTTTGGATCATGCAGTTGCTTCAAATACAGATTTCACTTGTAGCAAACCCAGTTGGTGAAATCTGGTTCTGTGACATGACCATAAAAAACCTTTTGGTAACCAATGTATTTAATGTATAACTAAAGGCAAAACTTTTTATTTTGATATGGTGTGAGGACAGAGAGAACCAGTGTCAGTTTTTTTATTGCTGTTTGTGCACTAGTTTGGAGAATTCACTTTTTCTCTAATCGTCCAGATCACCGAGAATAGCATTGAAGTAACTCCAAATTTTTTAGTTGCCACTGGAAAAGGAATAGAGGAAAAGCATTTTAATGGGGACACCTGTTCCTGTAACAACTGTCTAATAGGGGATTTCCTCACATTGAAACATAGTCCCTGAATCCGTTTGAATCTACTAGGAAGAAAGTGAAGTTAGGAGAAATAAGACACATGAGCACCCCCTACTCTATCCAAGAAAAAAAAAAAAAAAAATTGACTTTAGATATACTTCATAAACTCTTTTTTTTTTTGCAAAAATTATAAATAAAATTTACAAAAAAAAGTAATGGTCAATATCAGTTATAAAGTGAATTGCAATAATAAAGCAGGACAATAAAAACAGTTTGTCTCAAAACCCCAGAGACCAAAAAAACTGTAAATAGGTCAGGTGTATCATCAATTGGAGATTATTGGGTACATACATAGCTTACAGTGGTTATAAATGAAGCATTAGCAATTACAAAGTTCGGGCAGTAAAATAACATTAAATAGCATAGTGCTCTATACAGTCAAAGTGGAAGAGCTCCAAATATCCCATATTTTGTTGTATTGTTTAGGAAAACCCCCCATTCATATAGTAGTTTCTAGTAGGGCAAAAGTTGGTCAAATGATACCCAGTAATGCACTAAAGAAAGAGCAGGTTGGATCCATCTGTGAGTGCTACGGATTTCTGTGCCATGAAGAGTGTCTCTCTCAGAAGTATTCTTGTGTATCGGGGGGCAATAACTCCTTGTCAAGAATGCCTAGAAGACATACCTCTGGGGTTAAGGGCACTGGTATGAACAATACTCTACAAAACTTCTATAACCCTTCGCCAATACCTAATAATTACTGGGCATAGCCCCGTATACAGTGCGTAGAATTCAATCTGATTGGGGTCAGGTAAGACTAGTGGATCACATACTGTTGGTGTAGCTTATTGTTAACAGCAGGGGACACATACAAGTGGAAAGAGCATGCTTCCTCCCAGTCCTCATCAGAGAAATTAGGGACAATCACTTGCCACTTAGTGCAAACCTCTAGCGGGGCAGTCTTCAAAGCAGCATGTAACAGGTGGGAATAGATGTCTGAGATTTGTCCCTTGGGACCCTGGGATCACAAGATCCCTATCATCGGGAAGTTAGAGAAACTTCTATCAGTGCTGATAAATTGTGTGTGTAGTGCATGGCGGATTTGCAGATATCTATAAAAGGTTGTGCATGCTAATTCGTATTCACCCAGCAGTTCTGTAAACTAATGTATACCATTGTAGTAATATACTTCAAAGGAAGCCCCTGCTTTCCTAGAAGCAGTAGTGAAAGTATTGTGATAAATGTGGAAAAATTGGATTCTGCCATAGCGGCAGAGGTAAATAATATCTTTAAACTTGTCTACACTTTTAGCCTCCCTCCACACAGCCCGAGCCAGGGTAAGTACCGGCATGTTTCTTCCAGTGAGAACCTCCAAGGCTATAAGAAGGTGGTCAAGCTTTATTATGTGTGACAAGTGAGATTTCACTACCAATGATGTAACAGGTACATCCCTATCAACTAGGTGTCTAAGTTGGCCAGCAAGGTAATGTAGGTATAAGTTAGAAAGTGCCATATCCGCTTCAGCCTTTGATCTTTGCAGGACAGATAAAAAAAAGTTTTTCTTTTTATTGTTGCTGCAGATAAAGGTGGTAAATAAAGCATCCATGATTTTTAAAAGAGATTTAGGTACTGAAACTGGCATATGCGACATAATAAAAGGCATTTGGGTGAAAGAATCATCCTAATTATATTCAATCTACCAGTCACAGACAGTGAAAGCTTAGCCCATGTAGCTAACTTAGTTCCAATTGTTTGCAGGAGTGTATCTAAATTAGCCTTTAAGGCTTCATAGGGCATTGCTGTTATAATAATTCCTAGGTATTTGAAAGACGAAACCACCTTAAGAGGACCCGTCGACACCCCCAAGGGAAGAGAATGTGCATGGAGAAGCATTAGAGCAGATTTTATTCCAGTTGATCTTTCTCAATAATTTTTATTAAAGAATAACAAAAAACATGCAACATCAGAAATGATACAACAATAAAGACGACCCCAAAACAAAGAAAGGTCGGAAAACATAGAATATTATGGTCCAGTGGAGTGGGCCTGCGGAGTACAAGGCAGCCCGCAATACAGGAGCCCATAAGGATGGAAAAAAAAAAGCAGTCAGTGTCACAATTACAACTCAAAACATGTTCACTATCAAGTGGTATCGGGGGGTCGCCCCCGTAATAGTAGAGCACCACCCCCAAGACACCCCAGAAGGGAGCATACTGTGTCTCAGGGGAAGCGCTCCACATGTCAACTATGCAAATTGGTAGTGACCAAAACAGAGAATATAAAATCTACAATCCAAAGGCGTAAAACATAAAGGTTGCTTACAAATCGGCCCCAGGTGGGCCCAGAGATAAACCCAAACTACAAAAGGTTAGAATTCTCCGAACCATATCCAACTGAGACAAAAAAAAAAAAAAAGAAACTCCAGACCGTGTCCTAGGAGCCCTTGCAGTTGAGTTCGTCAGCAGAATGTTATGGTGACATTATAACCAACATTAGAGTGAGGAAAAAGAAGATAGCGGAATGGAAGAAGAAGCAGACAGGCAGGAGAGAAAAAAGAGAGAAAGGGGATAGGAGAGCCAGTTGATCTTAAGGCCCGAGTAGAATCCAAACATCTCTATAATATGCATGGCCACATGTAAAGAGGCCTGAGATTCATTAAGGTAGAGAATTAAGTCATCAACGTATAGTCCAACTGCATCAGTCCTATTGCCCATTATGATGCAGAGAGGGAGGCTGCCAGAGCCCTATTGCTAGGGCCTCAATGGCCACCTCAAATAGAACCTTGAGGTGTGCCTCTGTGTAGCTCTATAGAGGTGGATAGTAGACCATTGACTAAAAGGTAGGAAGTAGGGTTGGTGTATAATATAGCAATCCATTTACAAAATTTACAGACAAAGTTACCATTCATATGTTTCAATATAGTCACAATTAGACTACCATATGGGCAAGCAAGTGGCTAGATTGGTTACCTTGTTCAAAATACTTTTGCTGAGTATAAAAGGTCTCCTGTTTAGCGTTTGCTGACATATGTTCAGTGTTTGCAGGGGACAAAAGTTCCCAATGTGCACGTGTGGAAGTGGAGGCGGAGGCCAAAAATTTTGTCTCTGACAAATAATTTTGGACTTAGACCGTAAACTAGTAGTGAACACTTCTGAGCATTTATGTGGAGTGCCCGGTAATCGGACATTACATGATAAAAAATGACATGACAGCCATTAGCATGATAAAGGGACAGGGATTCTCAGGGACTGTCAATTCAACCAGGTGCAACTTTGTCTGATCCTAAGTGAATAAAGGCATGTTAGCATCAGTAAAAACCAGAGAATAAGTTGTTTACACCAACCATCAACAAAACTATCTACAAGAAACAAAAACATTTGTTGGTAAAGCAAGGAACAACCAACAGGGCATTGCCTGAACATAGCAGCAGCATATGTGAAGGCAATATGTGGGTACAGCAGCCCTTAAAGCTCCCTGTATATTAAGGGAGAGCAAGGATCAGCTGAACCTAACTGTTAGCGTGAGTGGCTTGTGAGTCTTTGAGTCTAAATGCTGCATCTTACTGCCAAATCTGATTCCATACAACTAACCAGACTATCACAGTAATAAAAGCATGTGTGGATGCGAGTAAAAGCTGGACTTTAATAGCACAACAAACTCAGGTATAAATTAAACATTTTCTTTTGAAAATGAAAAAGTATCACCATCAGCCCTCGTAATTGGGTTAGGAACCCCCAAATAACCACAGCAACAAAGAGCACAAAGGATGGGTCTATAGTTCCTAAATTTCCAATAATAGTTGTCTAAAGGGGTAATGATGTCCAGTTCATAGTCCTGCTCGACATGTTTTGTGGCAGATGCACTTCTTCAGGATCTTAAGGGTTAAAATTGAAAATCTCTAAACAGGATAAGAATAGTATAATCCTTACCACATAAGACTAAAATATGCAAAAAATATACACAAGCTTGCCATAACAATGGCTGTACTCACAAGGTTTATAATATACGAATAAAGTATGTGAAAAGGAGGCAGTTGGATGGTAAGGACAACCACTAGTTCCCCCGAAAATGTATATATAGACACACCTAGAGACGACAGCAAAAATTGATGTAAGGATGGTATTCTAGGGGTTTAACCCCAGTCAGCTGGCATATGAGATCTCTACCACTGCTTCGACACCTCATACGTATCTTGTATCATACTAAAAACAATTCCTAAGGATCACTGAGGTGGAAATTTGGACAAGAAAATTCTTCAGAGAGAAACTCTTTGGATAGAGAGGCTCAATGCCAATCACCTGCCAGGTTTGAATGAGGTTTGGTAATATAAATTCTTTCTTTACAATACCTAGGGTAATTATCTTCTAAGACTTTATTTGCAATCTATTAATCCATCCTGCAGTCCATTATACCACCCATACCTGCTGAGAGGTTCCATATATCTGTAAATCAGATGTGTTCTATAATGGTAAATATATAGGCAAATCTATATTTTATCCTGACTCCAATGTATGCATTATCTTTGTATGCACCTTCTAGCTCTTTGTCCATCACTAGAACCTTGCTCTGTAATTAATAATTATTTCTGTTTTGCCGTTTGATGCACAGGCTGCATGAGAAAGGGGGCATATGGGCTGGTTGATAAGCTGTGGTCCCTGTATCGATGGATATGCGGCTGATAGCACCACCATCATCCATCAGAGGACAGACTTGTTCCCCCTTTCTGGCCTACAGTGCAGGATGAATTGAGCGGCGCATTCAGTTACCATCAGAGGGCACTTCTGTGCCCTTATTGTTGTTATTGTTGTTCCTAGGAGTGCGCACCTATGCGGGCCACATGCTCAATTCACCACATGCGCGATGCAGCTGGCTCTTGGAGCATGTTCCATTTCGGTCGGGCCGAATTACATTTCATGCATGCTCCCTTACCGGTGTGGATGTCTTGGTTGGGATACATTTAAATGGAAGGGCAGCCAGCTTGGCCCTAGGAGACCTGTGGGCTGCTCTGCTGGCATGCTCCAGGTCCTGTGAGGGAGGTGGAGGTACTATATATATCAATACCTACCTGGTAAGCACCCTCACACCTTAGGAAGCATGTTTTATGGTCTATATGCTCTTTCTGCCCTTTATTCATTTATTTTATTAGAACTAAATCGTTTGCATATACAGTATCTCACAAAAGTCAGTACACCCCTCACATTTTTGTAAATATTTTATTATATCTTTTCATGTGACAACACTGAAGAAATTACACTTTGCTACAATGTAAAGTAGTGAGTGTACAGCTTGTATAACATTGTAAATTTGCTGTCCCCTCAAAATAACTCAACACACAGCCTTTAATGTCTAAACCGCTGGCAACAAAAGTGAGTACACCCCTAAGTGTAAATGTCCAAATTTGGCCGAATTAGCCATTTTCCCTCCCTGGTGTCATGTGACTCGTTAGTATTACAAGGTCTCAGGTGTGAATGGGGTGCAGGTGTGTTAAATTTTGTGTTATCACTCTCACTCTCTCATACTGGTCACTGGAATTTCAATATGGCACCTCCTGGCAAAGAACTCTGAGGATCTGAAAAAAAGAATTGTTGCTCTACATAAAAATGCCCTAGGCTATAAGAAGTTTGCTAAAACCCTGAAACTGAGTTGCAGCATGGTGGCCAAGATCATACAGTGGTTTAACAGGAGAGGTCCCACTCAGAACGGGCCTCATTAAGGTCAAACAAGGAAGTTGAGTGCACGTGCTCAGCGTCATATCCAAAGATTGTCTTTGGGAAATAGATGTATGAGTGCTGCCAGCATGGCTGCCAGAGGTTGAAGGGATGGGGGGGTCAGCCTGTCAGTGCTCAGACCATACGCCACACACTGCATCAAATTGGTCTGCATGGCTGTCATGCCAGAAGGAAGCCTCTTCTAAAGATGATGCACAAGAAAGCCTACAAACAGTTTGCTGAAGACAAGCAGCCTAATGGCATTGATTACTGGAGCTGTGGTCTGATGAGACCAAGATAAACTTATTTGGTACAGATGGTGTCAAGCGTGTGTGGCGGCAACCAGGTGAAGAGTACAAAAACAAGTGTGTCTTGCCTACAGTCAAGCATGGTGGTGGGAGTGTCATGGTCTGGGGATGCATGAGTGCTGCCAGCAGTCAGGATAAAGTGGTTCCAAATATAGTGGAATGTACCCCCAGGAGATAAGTTTAGGGCATTTCCACAGTAGATGGTGATAATTACAATGCAAACAGTAGTGGTAAAGGATGACAAAACACTTCAAACAAAATCAGAACAGTTTCAACTCTCATTGTAGCAGTAGACTGAAAATCTTCTGGGCCATAACAGTTGACAGTTAAATAAACAGATGTCAGACAAATGTATTGGTATTTGTCAAACTGGTTATGGAGGGCACCCCTTAGTGTGCAGCCAGTCTTGTCAGAATCAGGTGTAGTGAAAAAAAAAAAAAAACATTACCGCCATCAACAACTCGCAGACATGCTGGATAAGCCATCGAAAAGACGATTCTTCTTGATATCAGTAAAAGTAGTATAAATGAAGCTTGTTGCGCTTTCAACTATAATCAGAAACAATTCATAATGATCATAACCTCAATAGAAATAAAGTGCAAATGTCCAAAACAGTAGCCCTCTGTTTTTTCAGTGCGACCGAGAAATCAGGAAAGAATGACACGTTTGCATTCTCATGTTGAACAGGGCCCTTCTGTCTGGCCTTGCGAAGAATCAGAACCCGATCATTGCAATTCAGTAGGCGAGCTAAGAGGGAACTCTATGGGCCCTCTCCACAGCAAAATCTGATGAGAAAGCACCATTAGGAAACAAGGATTTAAACCAGGATTCAGCAAAATCCCCAGGGTACTGGCCTCCAGCCCTTTCTGGTAATCCCACTATTCTGATGTTGTTATGCCAAAGTCTGTTTTCTAGGTCATCAGCTTTCTGGTACCAAAAGAAGACCTACTGTGAAGATCCAGCTAAGGGGGGGGGGGGGAATCTTCCTCCAGCATGGAAAGCCTGAGCTCTGTCTTGGTGACCCTCTCTCTGATATTCTGCACATGCTGCCTGAGGAGCCACCTTAATCTCCTCCATCTTACCAGTCAGAGATGTGTTGCAGGACCTGATAGCAAGCAAAAGCTTGGAATTCACCTGTTCCAAGGTCAGCTTAGCTGACTTCTCAGAGGATGTGCCTGGTTTTTGGGCATCCGACGCCTGGGTGCCTCCGCTCCTCATGTGTGGAGGGCTGCGGCCACCATCGTCTGGATTTCAGCACATTTTTCCCTGTAGACAGACGATCTTTACTTATGTTGGTAGCAGGATGAAGTTGCTCTCCAAAGAGCTTTTTAGGGTAGCGGGAGCTGCTGTGAATCTGCAGGATTAAGTTGGATGCTAGTGATGGTAGGCAGAGCTCACTTTAGTCAGCCATCTTGGTGGTAGATAAACTTTGAATAAGCATTTTATTACCAAATTTTTATATGTACCAATTTATTATAAGATATGCATGTACAGTTGTATATACATTGTACACTTACAAACAAATTGTGTGATGAAAGACTTTAATATGTACCCACAATGTGTGTAAATGCATGCATACAGGCTGTAATAATGCACAATTTTGTATCTGATTATATTTCAGTCATGCTGTGACCTAAAGTAAAAATCTAAAAAAATCTCTAATGGTTTTGTGTCTAACCACTGTTAGACAAAAGCGACTATAAACAAATATTGATTTGTGAATGGTCTTAGTGAACTGTCTGTGTTATAGGGGTATTGTACTGTGCATGTTTGTGTTTTTCTGCTCATGTGAACAAGTTCAAACACTAGCTGACATACAAGATTGCAAATGCTGATAAATATTCATGCATACCTTGTCCTTCTTTTAAAGCAATATTGTACAGGGTTTTTCAAAATGCTGTTTAGTTTTGCTCATACCGTATGTCAATGTTTAGAGAGAGAGAATCACTCTTTAGAGTGTGAGAAAACCACTCTTTTAATATTGATATGCGTAATCTATACTGTACCTTACATAAACAAAAGGCCATTTTTTTGGATGTTCCAGGCTCACATGGGTTTACAATCAGCTAGATAGGTCCAGTGTTTAGTGTATATGTACACATCCACATACCGCAGACCTGCAATCTGAACAAATTTTTTTTTTTTTAGTAATTCAGGCACATAATGACTTTTTTTTAATTTTTGGCCAATTTGTTTTCTGCTACATATTTTTGGTAAAAAAAATCGCAATAAGTGTATTTTGATTGGTTTGCGCAAAAGTTATTGCTTTTACTAACTAAGTGAAAGATTTTTGGTGTTTTTTTTTTTAACGAGTAATGGCGCCGATCTGCGATTTTTTTTTGCGGGACTGCGACATTCCGGCGGACAGATTGGACCCTTGACTGACATTTTTGACACTTTTGGGGGTACCAGTGACATTACTACAGTAATCAGTGCTATAAATATGCACTGTTACTGTAAAAATTACACTGGCAGGGAAGGGGTTAATTTTATTGGAGAGGGAGGGGTTAATGTATGCCTACTGCTTACTGACATGTGTGGGGGGAGGTGACTGAGTAACACAGGGACAGATCGCATGTTCAGCTATGCTGAACCCTGCAATCTGTCACTGCATGTCACTTAGGAGAGCCGCCCGCTTTGTTTACACAAGTGGGCGCATCTCCACACTCGATTCCCCGAAAATTGGGGAAGAGCAGCGGCGATCGCCGCTGCTCCTCCCCTGGCCCAACTCCCGCTGTGACTGAACACAGCGGGAGCGAGCCTCCGGTGGCATGCGCGCCGCCCACAAGGGGAGGAGTCCAGCGACGTAGGTCTACGTCGCTGGACGATAATGAACCACATTGCTGCAGTAGCAGCAATGTGAGCAGACGTAAAGTGGTTAAAATAATGTGGCAGAGCCCGATTCATATCCAAAATCAGTTTGAGCTACATAGTTTGACTGGACATATACTATTATTCTTATGTAAAATAACATATGAAGTAGTTGTTTCATAGGTGAAAGCATGAACAAGGACAATGACAAAAGACTAAGCATAATTTGTTATGACCTTTGTCTAAAATAATTTGGAAGAATTAGATATCTGCTACTAAAAGCGGTTGATGGATTTAGCTGTGAGTTGGTCCTAATTGTGTCACATTTCCATCTTAATATATTTACAACCATGTATAAGGTTGGTTTTGCTAACTCCACAGGAAAGAATCATTAATTTTTTCTCTTTTTTAGGGCTTCTTCTGCTAAAGTACATTTGTCAGCATGTTTTAGAATGCACTAATCTGCTACCTTGGATGTCATCAGAACATAGAAATAGACAATGCATAGTAGACAAAATACTATTCTATGTAACATTATCATGAAAAAAGAAAAGATTTCATTAAGCTTTTGTTAAGAATGGGAAATATACAGTATATTATGTTATATTTTTTCTAGCTAACTTTAGTCAGATAGTTTAGTGCTGCAGGAATAGGTGCCATTTCTGCCCTTTTTCAGTATCTTGCATACTGATGTTGTGGGATGCCCAGTTTAATTTAATATTTCTGCTTGCTGGCTTAGGGTTTTCAGCTTTCAGTAAAATATTAGAAAAGCCTTCCTCTCTTCTGTTGTATCCTGTAGTTTAGGAGGCAGACTAGTTATAAAGTGCTTTATTAACAATTACATGATGATAGGGACAAAAACGAGAACTAATTTATTAAGAATAAAGAAAGTACTATACACCTAATAACTATAAATTGTGATACCAACACACCAGAGGTGTGAACACCCATATTCCCTTCATAGTAAAAAGAGTATTTTCCCTTAACATTAAAAAAAAATACAGACAACAATAAATTAATTATATCTAAAAGCAATACAATGCATTTTAATTACATGACATGATCTCTGGTACACACAGTAGGTCTTCAGAATTTTACTTTGAATCTGTTGCAATGTGCTATGTGTAACCACATCTGAATCAATACTTCTATGTATGTGCAGCTCTGCATTGCAGTCTAGATGAATCCATTTTCTACTTTTGTATTGGGCCAAGTCTGTGCAGTATAAAAGGCAGATTCTGAATTCACAACCTGTAAGGTGCCAGGAGCCCACTGAATGAGGGTTTTAGCTTCAGCCACAGCAGTTTCACTTTGGCTTGAAATAAAAAAATAGCCTTTGCTAGAGTTAAATTGTGATCCAAGGGCAATCTTTCTCTAATGCGAACTGAGTTTATTTTTTCTCCTAGTTGGTCTCTTATCATTTCATCTGTTAGAGCATCAAACTCAAACGTAAAAACTGCTATAAATTGCATGATATATTCCCTATTATGCTGTCCACATTGCCAGAATTTCTTCAGAGAGAGCTATATACTAAGTGGCATCTGCTGCTGGTAGAGTATTGTATGCTGTCCTTCTGCTCCCCAATAGTGAATATGTAAAGAACACTTTCCTGCAGTAGGTAAGTTCTCCTGATAATCAGTAAGCATAGAATTCTAAAACATACAAAATGAAGCACTAAAAGGCATTTCAGGGTCATCAGGGAATGGAACAAAAGGCGCAGAAATAGCACAAACGTTCTCATTACCAGCCTTGTTGTGTCCTATAGTCTGGGAGGAAAAGTAGTTATAGAGTGCGATAGGAACAAGTTCAGGTATCTATTGGCACTTTTCCACTGCAAGAACCGGCTCGTACTGGCTCGGCTCTACTCGGCCCTGCTTGGCCCGGTTTGCTTTTCCACTGCTGGTACCGCATGGTATAGTGTCGGAACGGTTCGGTACGGTACGGTATAGGTTTGCTTTTCCACTAAAGTAGTACTAAAGTTAAGTAGGTGGGATAACAATGGGGTGGGTGGGATTCTCTGACCAATCAGTGGCTAGTAGTGACTGCATGCAAAGGATTGTGGGATATGGTACCAGTTTGGTACCTGTTGGAACCACAATCGAGTAGGTACTGTTTTTTCAGAGCCGTACCGTACCGTACCATTCGGTTCCATACAGTGGAAAAGCAAACCTATACCGTACCGTACCGTACCGAACCGTTCCGACCCTATACCATGCGGTACCAGCAGTGGAAAAGCACAAAAGCGTGCTGAACTGGTACGGTTCCATGCAGTGGAAAAAGCGCCATTAGAGTATATTATAACATGAACAGAAACTGGAACTAACTTGTTCAGAGTATAGAAAATATTATATTTATTATACAGACAAGTGGTATGAACATCACAATGTCTACTTGTATTAGAATCACAAAAAAGATACTCAAGTCTGTACTCTCAATCCTAGTTATAGCTTTAGTTTATATGAACAAATAAGCAGTACCTGCAAAGTCTATCCAAAGTGGTGAATATATCAGCACAAGCAGTTTGCTGTAGTAGATCTGCTTACTGATGTTTTTTTTTGGCAGACTTAATACTTGGAAGAAAAAGGGCAAAAAAAATCACAGTTTTATTGTATGGCACAAGACATACATTTTAACGCTGAGAACATGGTCACATGAGGGGAGAGCAGGAATGGGTGGAGGGGGTAACTTCATCATTATGCTATATCATTAAAAAATGTATAAAGGGTGCGCTGATGTGAAAATAAAGCTGCAACCAAAGGTCCAAATACCTGATTTGGAATAAAGAAAATGAAAAAATAGTCTAGTGCGCTATACAAAACAAAATAATTAAGAACAACTGATGCCTTCCGTGTGTAAAAAAACACAAATTTAAATCTGTGTATCTATATTGTGTCTCACCAGCGATATAATCTATAAATTATACCCCAAAAAAAGTGTAAATAAATCCACAGTGACTTAGTGTCCAAACATATAGTCCACAACAATGTTCATAGTGTATAAAACACAAATTCTTAAGTGGAAAATGAAGTGATGTGAATCCAAATATTGAATCAAACTGAGAATATCCAACAAAACTGCCAATTGACGTGAAGTGAATCCCACCACCTCCAGGACTGGCTCCTTACCAGACAGATAGGGGTATTTTGCAATAACCCCCCCCCCCCAAGAGTAATAACTTCCTGTGCTGTATAAGTGATCCCGCACTCCTTTTCACCTCATGAGAGAGACAAATATGCCGAACCTCTTACCAAATTAATGTTAAGAAAACGCATGAATCCGTGCATTAATCCGAGATGCAGCAAGCTGAACACTGGTGGAGATAATGATGGTCAGGTGTGTTCAGCTTGCTGCATCTCACAGGATCAGATCCCTACAAAATCTGTGGAAGAAGTCACAGAGGAGTTTAGGAGCCATAGAAGATCACCTTTGAGAAACCCAGGGTACACTTACTGTTGCCGGTGGAAGGAAGGTCCTCCAAAGGGACGGATTCATGCGTTTTCTTGACATTCATCTGGCTCGGCATATTTGTTTCTCTCATGATGTGAAAAGGAGTGCGGGATCACTTCGACAGCACAGGGAGTTTTTACTCTTGGGGGAGTTTATTGCACAATACCCTATCTGTAAGGAGCCAGTCCTGGAGGTGGTGGGATTCACTTCACTTCACTTGGCAGTTTTGTTGGATATTCTCAGTTTGATTCAATATTTGGATTCACATCACTTAATTTTCCACTCAAGGATTTGTGTTTTATACACTATGAACATTGTTGTGGACTATATGTTTGGACACTAAGTCACTGTGGATTTATTTACACTTTGTTTGGGGTATAATTTATAGATTATATCACTGGCGAGACACAATATGCTATATCATTGTCCATTAACAGGTGGGAGTGTCCTGGACCCAACTGTTCTACTGGCTCTAGTACAGTAGTAGCAAGGGTGTTGCTTGGTTTACAATTACAAGAGTCCCTAAACAGAACTACAAATCTTTAGATTTTTTTAGTATTACTAAAAAGAATAACGCTTAATTCCAATTCACCCTGGCATTGTTCTTAAATTGAAGCTTACAATGTTGCTTAACAATATCAGGAAATATTATTGTTTTAAGTTCAATCAATTTAAAACAAATTAAAGGTGTCCCATGGTTTCTGAAGGAGAATGTAAGGTTATTTCAGTCATTTCATTTTATATTTCTTTTTATATAGCTCTCCTACTTCAAAAGCATATGCAGTGTTTTTTTATTCTTTTCTTATATCTTTTTTCATAAAGGGCTTTACCTGCTTTTACATGTTGAGGTTTTTTTTCAGTAGTTGAAGCAGTTTGTTGCCCTTTCTGTCCCTAATTATAAAAAAAAAGACATTTTGATAACTATGATTGACAGAAAGGACAGTTTTTATACTCAGACTTTAATCTCCACAGTTTGTTCATTTTCATATTTATGCTTTCTCTACTTAATACCCGAGACATGCAGTGAAGCGAGACGCAACCTGCAAACATGAATGATAATCACACACAGTTTATCTGCATACTGTAAAGATTTCTTAAAAAATCAGTTATAGGAAGGCCGCCCTGCTTTGCTCTTAGCTTATAGAACTTGTCACTTAAGGAGCATTTAGAAGGTCTGAAACTGTTAGTGTGGAATTAATCCCTGTAGCTCTATTAGAACATCTGGTTAAATAAATTCATGGATGTGAAAAATCCATTGCTTAGCTTTTCAGAGCAATGAACAAAATAAAACAAAACCAGGATTAAAATAACACCAATCTACAAGGCATTCAGTTGAAAAACAAATGCGTGCAACTTTTTTGATAAACCAAGTTTGCCTTACTAGTTTAAAATGACACTAAGTAGCTGTGTGCATGCTGGAGAAATTGCATGCACAGGTTTATCTGGATTGTAGCTTGCTACTTGGCAGTTTATTCTAAACAGATCAGCCATTTATATAATGTTCCTCCGGATTGCAGTCTTCCTCCTGGCACTTCATTTCAAGCAGATCAGCTATTTATATATTGTTTGTTTGCATTCAAGAATTGATAGGTTTAAAAAAAAAAAAAAAGACAAAATGTTGATGTTTTGTGAACCTGAATCCCTTATACCTACAACATTGTCATTTGTATTTCTTGATTCTTTTTTTTTTAAGCTGTCTTTAAACTTAAAGTATCATAATGGCTCCCTGCCCTCTTCCCCTTCCTTTTCATTATTCCCCTACTTTGTTCACATTCTTCTTCCACCATTATTTCTCTTCCCAACCCTGTAGCTGCAGCATATTTTACTGTGCTGTATTAGGCTTTAATGAAAGCCGAAATGTTAAAATTAAAGTAAAACCTTTTCATGGCAAACTGTTTTGAATGAACTCATTTTTAAAGATACATTTTAATGGGTTCAAATCTGTGTACATCTATATAATGATAAAGCAATGAAGATGCACAACAGAAATAACAGTTTCTCATATTTCTATGTATTTCTGCTTATTTCTATTTATTTCTTATATTTATTTTGCCTATAAATTCCATAAACATGGGACTCTTGTGCATACTATACATGTGCTTACTATCCTCTCATTGAAGATCACACTGAAAAACACCTACAAGCTACCATGCATGCTAATTATTGTGTCTAATTATTTGTGTTTGATCTAAACTGCCTGCTAAATGTCTCCTAAGAAAAGATGTTCCAGGGCCATATGTAAGCCATATTCTGTATTATCAGTCTCTTATCATCTAAGATGCACTATGTATGCACAGTTGTGATTTAAACACAAGTGCTCACCAGGTGTTTGTGGGAGCACTATGTTCAAACATCCTTCAACATACAGTACAAATGCAAAATAATCCAGGGGAACGTCTGTTGGATGTTAATATCCCATTCTTTAAGCACTACACAGCATAGCACAATGCTTTAGGCCTAACATCTCCTTCCTAAAGTAGTTACACTTACACACAAAGCTCAAAATGTTGCAATGGCTTCATCTTGGTTGAGATGTTTGAATGTATGCACTAATGTGGTATTGCTGAAGTTATTTTGGAATTTAAAAATGGAGGAGGAATTTATAAAGGGTGCCATAGACACCCTTTAAAATTCTATTCAGCCACCACACCAAAATTATTGGTGCTTGTGACCAATTAACGCACTTGTCACAGACAGGTACATGACTCTGTTGATGCCTGAAACCTGAGGTTGGCAGGCTCATGATCAAGGAATTTTGTAGTGCGATCAGAGAAGCCAGATGAGGAACTGAGACACTTGTCCCCATCAGCGCCATCTTGATGTTGACTGAAAGAGCATGGCAGCGGAAACCACTTAGTCCAATAGCAGGTTTTAAATCTGCCCACTCTGCCCACCCCGTGATTCAAGTAATTTTCCAAAGATGGTTATCGCCATAATTGGGTAATGTCATCACCACTTTCCCTTTGTGTCCATTTAGCTTTTAACTGGTAGATATCCTGACCGATAGCTGAATGGGGAAAGTGATAGAGCCCTGTACAGAAAGCTGCCAAATTCATGACAGCCTTCCAGTACAGAAGTGCTCCACTCTAAGCAATGGTATGCCTCCATAAATTAGCTCAAATTTGGTATTATTTGCTGCCAGTGTATTGCAGGGTGAACACCCTGCAATACACTGAGCGCTGCGCAGTGTAAGCTGGTTGTTAAGGAGCAGGGCCAGGAAGCCGGCCGCGGCATCCTTAACTACTGATAAGTAAACAGCTGTCAATGGGTTTCCCGGCTGACAGTTGAATAAAAAAAAACAAGGGGGCTCCCAGATCCCCCCCCCATGTGCATGAGTATCGGGTACGTAGAACCCCTACCGTTCACCAAAAAAGTGTACAAAATGTTTACATTTTGGCATGGGGTTCCCCTTAAAATCCATACCAGACCTGAAGGGCTTGGTATGGACTGGGGGGGGGGGGGGGGAGCAACCAGTGCTGTTTTTTTTCTTTTCTTTTTTTAATAGCCAGGTGACGGCAATTGTAACTGCAAGTCATTTTAAATGAAATTTGACTCATTTTTTTCTTTGGAAATGTCATTTTTGCTGTACCATGTTTTATGTACTTTACAGGTACATTAAAGGGGTACCCCAGGCACTACATTTAAAATAATTTTTAATTTTTATTTTTTAAAGTTTAAGCATAATTAAAATCACTGCTCCTGAAAAATCGATTAATATTAGTATTATTTTTTTTTTAATACATGTCCCCCAGGACAGTACCCAGACCCCCATACCCTTTTGATGGCCAAATACTTGCATACAAGCCTTCCAAATGGGCACTTTTGATTTTTCCTGTTCGGCTCCCATAGACTTCAATGGGGTTCGTAATTCGGGATAGAAAATGTACCCTCTTTTGGAGTTCAGCTGCAAACCAAACAGGGGGATGTTCAGCCCATCCCTATTAATGAAACTGGCACAAATGCTTTCCCAAATTATACACAGGTAGTCCTAAAGAGAATTACCACCAGAAAAGTATTATGAGAGCTTTTTTAACTTCCCCTGGGTGTGTGCTCTGCCTTTTACTTAGTATCACAAATTGTGGAGCCATGTGACATAATTCTTGAATGGTTCTCCTTATAGTTATTTTAATGAAGAGCAGTTGGTGAAACATTCAATTATTCTAAATAATCCTATTCTATAAATGATAAAAAATCAGTACAAAAATATCTTGTTTGAAACACAGACATTGGTATTAAGTTACTAAAAAGTAGATGTGTTTCATTTAGCAAACAAAATGTTCACTATTAAAATGTTATGATCACTTTGCATAGGCAATGATAGTTAATCATCTTGAACCTGTGTTCATTCTGAATACCCAAGCATGTGCAATGTCAATTAGAAATGGCTGAATTTTGACTAGCAAGTAATTGGTTGATTGAAGTGGACACAACTTCATCTTATTTACTTAGCTCGGTGAACATTCACTTTACTGGCACATGATTGGATGATCTAAGTCAGCAGAGCTTCACCTCATTACCTAAGCTCTGGGGAAATTTACCTTGAAAAGTGCAGCTTCTCTTGCAAAGTGTACAGTCCATTTGCCTTTAGTAAATCAACCCAAATGTGCCAGATGTCCTGACAAACACAGTAATGTATAATCATTTATAATATAACAAATGATCACTTACTTTTAAAGGTAGGCTGAAAATGTGCTACAAGTATTTCTGTTCTTTGCTTTGAGTTAGGCCACTTAAACACCATACTTCATTTTTTCATTCTTTGACATATATTGTACTTTTATGTTCTACTTTTTTTTCTATCACTGCTTGATGAAGCACACAGCTAATGTGCAAAGAATATATTTTTGATAATGCCCAAATTCTGTGATCACATTTGTACTGCTTATATTACTACAGGTGCAGACAGTCTATGCAACTTGTGGTATCGCACTGAAATAAAATGACAGTAGGAATGGTGTTGACAGGGTATACTTGGGAAGTCCTATGGTGTCCCAGGTAGCTGACTGTTCTTTAATGCTTACAAGTTAGGAAATCAGTGGAATGGAAAGTTAGACCTTGCTAGGGCACATCAAACTACAAGCAAACATGTATGTATGCAGGTAGCCAGCTGAAGCAGGCCAAAGCCATTTCTCACACAATTCACTCATTTTATAATCTGCACTTTTAACTTTTTCTCTGTGTTTGTTCATTTCTTATTTTCTGCCATTCATATTTGTGAGCATGGTCCTCATATTCTCAAGAAAGGTTATTTTTCTGTTCTCTCTCTGGGTGGCTGATTCATCCTGTTAGAATATAGACTTGGGACTGAAAATGGTATACAAGGCATATCCTGATGATGCCACAGTGATCAAGGCAATATTTCTTTTGATACCTAGAAGTAAGATTGTAAACATAGACACGTATAATAAGGGCATTTAAACTGTCAACTTTCAGAGTAATATGTCAGTCATCTTTACATGCATTTACAAGTTTTATATCCTTGGGTTATAGTTGAACAACATCTCAGTTTTACACTGCTTGTCACTTTATTTTGTATGTCATAGTTCTGGCCTAATTTATTGTTCTTTCTTTAGCTGTATATAAGTATGGATATTTGCACATATTCACTCTGTTATTTACTGATATCACTGCTGCATAAATGTAAATAATAAGCGTGGGATACTAATAATGTTACCGGCACTGCTTTTTTAAAGTGTTAAAGTAGAACCAAAGGCAAAACTGTTTTTTCATTCTGGTGTGGAGTAAGGGGTGGTTATGACCCCTGACATGTTTTTTCTTTTTTTTGTGTTGCACTAGGAAAATTTTCCTTAAAAAAAAAAGATCCTGTTCCCTAAAGCCTGTTATACTGCACATTGCTTGTGGTGTGTAATTTGGCTCCCTGTATTACCTAAAAAACCTGGCTGATCCTGCCAGTTTCTACCCTTCCCTCTGTAAACTGTCCACGGTGTATCATGGCTGCTGAGCCCTGACACCGTGGTCAGTTTACGTGTCTTCATCATCCATAGCCCTGCTCTGTCCTCTCTGCCCTCCTCTCCCCCCTCCCTCCCTACCTGTCTGATTGTGTCAGTGCCCGGCCCTCCACTCCTGCTGCTCTCATATTTATTATAAAATCATTCCATCACACTGTAATATAAAAATAGCTGTTCCTGTGCCTGTGGTATAGAAAAAATATGCAGATCTTACCTACATTATAGAGGCTCCCGCAATCATGTGACTCCTTGGCTCTCTATCAGCCAGGCAGAAGAGAGAGCCAAGGATTCAGCTGAGCGCCAGGAGCCGCTCTGATATAGGTTCAGATCGGCATATAACACAGACACAAGGACACTTATTGTTATATTACAGAGGGGATGGGATGATTTTATAGTAGTGGCTTAACAATCACTTTAACTTCCAGTCCCATAGCCAAAACAGGAAGTGAGAGGAAATCCTTCTGAAGTAAAGGAATCACTTGTTGTCACCAGGGCCGGTGTACCCCTTGAAAGATTTTCCCTCTATTCTAGTTCATTTCTGTACACTTGTCTGGTGATAACCCAAAATGTGGAATTTTCATTTACTATCTATCTCAATGAAAACACTAAACAGGACACATAGAGAGGGTGAATCTGCTTAATGGGGACACAGACAGCAATGGAACAACCTGATAGGTGTTCTAATCCCTCTCCACTCTATTCAGACCAAAACATTTTACCTTTAGTTATACTTTTACATCTTATTTGTGTCATAAAGAAAGCATATACTTTTCAGCTCATATGCTTTGCAGCTCTAGTTTACTGGGATTACTTCTCATCAAAGCCAAAATCTGCAATTGGTTGCATGTTCTTCCTTTGTTTGCGTGGCTTTCCCCCATGCAACTGGGTTTACTTCTACAATCCAAAAAGTTTTCTGGGAGGTTAAATGGCTTCCACTATAATTGGCCCCAGACATATGGAGGAACATTAGATTTGAAGTTCCTTCATTGATAGGAACTGATGTCAATCTATCAATATTCTGTAGAAAGTACTGCAAAAACAGTCTGTGTTCTGTAAATTAGAACATTAACTAAATAGGTATATAAATCTTCCCAGATTCAGACTCATGAATAAATTGACTAAGACAATAAACTGTCATTCAAAACAGAAGAAACTGTTTAAGTTAATTACCTCTTTTTGGTCACAGACATCTTCTTAATAGTATCTTGGTGCTGGGAAAAGTTAATTTTCTTATATAGTATATAGAAGAGAACAAGGCCTAGTTCACACTGGCATGCACGCTAAAATGCAGGGTTTTACCAAACAGGCAGCTATCAGTGTGCCCACCGGCAGGGAGTGGTGCAGGGAGTTTAAGTGCATCATACTGCCTGCTATTTTTTAAACTTTACTTAACAGTTTGTCGACCCTGTACTGTATATGTACGGCAGCAAGGTGGCTCTTCTGCTCTGGGGCATGCACGCACGCCACTGCCACTAACCCAATTCCACTGTGATTGTAAACGAAATGTCCACCGGGATCCACCAATCATTCAGGTCACAAGTAGAATGTCGGTCTGCCTATGTAAACAAGGCAGACTGCCCTTCTGTCAGTAGGGAAGGTATTGATCCTGTGTTGCTGCAAAGCAGGAACACAAATCTCTGCCTTCCTATAGTACAATATTTTCCCCCACCTTAACCAAGCACATTTTAGGCACACAGTTAACCCTTTGATCGCCTCTGATGTTACCAGTTAACCCTTTGTTCGCCCCCCCAACCAGTGTCATTAGTACAATAACAGAGCATATTTTTAGGACTAATCACTGTATTGGTATCAATGGTTTCCAAAAAAAGTGTCAAAAGTGTCACTTAGTGCCCGCCGAAATAATGCAGTCCTGCTCTAAGTCGCTAATTGCTGCCATTGCTAGTAAAAAAAAATAAAAAAAATAGAAATTTCATGAATATATCTCATAGTTTGTAGACACTATGACTTTTGCGCAAACCAATCAATATACACTTATTGGGATTTTTTTTTCTTTTTTTAACAGAAAATATGTAGCAGAATACATATGGGGCTAAATTGAAATAAGGCGTTCTACATTTTTTTTATTGGATATGTTTTATAGTAGAAAGTAAAAAATATTGTTTTTTTTTTTTTTTTCAAAATTGTTAGCATTTTTTGTTTATAGCGCAAAAAAACTAAAAAACACATAGGTGATCAAATACTACCAAAAGAAACCTCTATTTGTGGGAAAACAAAGGACATAAATTTTATTTTGGTACAGCGTTACACAACTGCAGAATGGTAAGATAAAATAATTCAGTGTCATATCGCAAAAATGGCCTGGTCATGAAGGGAGTTAACCTTTCGGGGTTGAAGTGGTTAAGTGATACATAGTGCTACTTCATTCATTTCTTCACCCAGCACCATGGTGCATTGCACTGCAGTGGAGTTACATGTGGTTAAAATGCAGTGCATTGCAGTGAAATTCAGTTTTTCTGAATCTTCCCCACTGCACTGCACAAAACACCAATGTTGAAGTGTGAATGGGCCACAAAGAAAACAATTGTTTTCTATGTGCCCTAGCAGTGATCTGCATTTATCTAGTGCAGAAAAAACATAGGTTACAGCAGATATTCTTGACCACTGCTAATAGTCGCAGTTCAACAGGATGATGATCATGCACTTGTCATATCCAGATGGTCCCTTTTAGGTTCTGCTGATTATCTGTTCATAGTGGTGTAAAAGCAATGCTAGACAACCTGAAGACTATTAGCTTTTTAACATATTGTGATTGCATCTTCCTTTGACTCCCATTCATTTCCCTTCTCTTCATAAGTTGACAGTTCCAACTTTTTATTACAGAAACTTACTTAGACTTCCATTTTTCCCCACCTGTGATTTTTCATCTGGAATTGCTTTCTTTGTTTGTTTTGTGTCTTCTGGACACACAGCATTAAACGTAAAGTGCTTGCAAACTTTTACAATTACTTTCTCTCTTTTACTCCCTTTTGGTCTATTAACCACTTAAAGGCCAGCCACTGCAGATATACTGTGGCAGGCTGGCTCTCCTGTGCAAACCGGCGTATGGGTACGTCAGCTCGCAGGAGCGGGTCTCCAGGATATGCACGTGCTGCCGGCGGCGCGTTTGCACACCCGCTCTCTAGCCCTGCAGCTAAGCAACAGGTCCGGCGGCTGCAATGACCACCGGGAATCCAGCGATCGCTGCACGGACTGACAGAAGCCAGTGTGCCATTGTAAACACGGCACACCGCTCATCTGTCACTGAATGAAACAAGGCTCCTGTGTTCCTGTTATTTTGGAACACAGGAGCCCTGTTTCCATCCACCAAGTCTGGCCCCCACACAGTTAGAATCAACCTCTAGGTAAACATTTAACCCTTTGATAGTCCCTGGGGTTAACTCCTTCCCTGCCAGTGTTATTATTACAGTAACAGTGCCTATTTTTAGCACTAATTATTGTAGTAATGTCACTGGTCCTCCCAAAAGTGTCAAAAATGTCAGTTAGGGGTACGATCTGTCCTTTGCAATGTCGCAGTCCCGCTAAAAATTGCTGATGGCCATCATTACTATTAAACAAAACAAAATAATAACATAAATCTTTCCCCTACTTTGCAGGCGCGATCACTTTTGCGCAAACCAATAAAAATACACCTACAGGGATTTTTTTAACCAAAAATATGTGGCAAAAATACAAATTGTGTTGTGTTGCCAGGAAACTAATTTATGTTATGGAGATAAGTAGATGGGGAGTTGTTATTTAGTCCAAAACAGGAAGGAGCAGCCTAGGATGACAAAACTACTCCTCCAAAGATGCAGTATAGCAAGTGGATGTAATCATGTTTAAACAGAATGTATAATGTCACTGACAGCATCACCAGATGAAAATTAAGAAAAAAAAAAAAAAAACAGAAATACAGTTTGTGTTCTTTTGTTTAAATATAGGTTTAAAATACAATACATTGCTTGTTTAAATTGTTTGTGTATATATATATATATATATATATATATATATATATATATAAATATATATATATATTTATTTTTTTTTTTGCATATTTATACATGGTACATATGTAAATAGGTTTCAGTAAAAAAGCTGTCCTTTATTCTGATTTGCTTCATAATGCTTTACAGCGAACTTTCTCACAGTGCTTTCTTAATGTCCTTAGTTGTAACAAAGCAAAGAAAAAATGTTGTGAGTTAGGATTAGGAATAAGCTTTGAGTTCAGGATGATCATGAGTTTGACCTGAACTCAGGCTGCATGCAGTTCAGTGACTAGAAGAACAAACTGGCTTGACTAATTTGCCTGCTGTATGACATGATGTGTGGGATTTTTTTTACAGAAGGAATTTTTCAATGAAGTGAGTTTATTTCATTTATGTTTCCTTTTGTTTATGTGAAGGAGTAACAATTATGTACCCCATACTCAGTCTTGTAGGGGAGAGGGATATCTTTGGGCCCCTTATTCTAAAAAGGTTTCTGAGTTCCAAAAAGACACTTCTGCAAACCCCTACACATCCCTTTTAGGAAATGTGGGATGAAGCCCCTGTCCCCATCAACGTAGGGACAATTTTTACAAGAGGGAGAAGCTTTGTTGTCCTACCAATGTTAAGGTCAAGTGGCCTGTTATGGCTCAGGTTTGGCCCAGGGTCCTCACTGGCTTGTTAATAAACAGAAACAAGAAGGGAACTATCTCTAGAGGTGGCAGTGATCCTGCAGCTAAGCAACAGATACCCTGGTTCATGAACATACAGAAGCTGGTGCAGATCCGTTATTTAGCCGCAGTCTGTAAGCACAACATGTTACTTTTAAAGGAGTAGATCCTACTGCATCCACAACTTTACATGCAGGGTTAAGGAATCCCTAAACCATGAAATTTAAGCATAAGTGTATTATCGATGCAGTTTTTTTAACAAAAGCTTGGAACCTATAGATTTCAATGGGCTTCAGAGTTATGTTTAGGTTTAGCTGACTCTTTGTTGAGTTTGCCAAAGCTCCTGCAATTCCAACCTTGCCTGGTTTGCTCATGCCTTGTTAGGATTCCATTTTTCCCAACAGCTTGCTCTTCCTCTTCTAAACGTAGGTAAATACTCGGCTTTCATGCACAGAGCACTGTGCTCATTATGATGGCAAGATAAAATACCACTTTCCTTTCCGCTCAGCATAAAAAGCTGTTTTTAAAGTGGAAATGTTAAATGTGTACTTAAGTCTTGGTGGAGTGATGATAATGTGAGAATGGAAAGATACATTTCCTAAGAGGCTTCTATAAAACCATTTTGGGCTCATCTTGTAATTGGGTACAATATCTTTGACTGCCATTACACACAAATGAGAAGTGACCTGTTTACACCCACACTATGAACTGTTTGTGAAAATGTAGCAGATGACAGAAATCAATTCAGAGTATCTGCTAATCGGATACAAAACTGTTATTCTTCTGCTTCATTATTAGGCACTTTCTATTCTCACATAAAAGGTGGAATATGAGGCATTAATAAATGGCATCTGGGGAGGGAAAAGGTTCACAAGGATCTAATCTGGAGGATGAACTTTTCCATCTCTTCTCCTCATTACAGTTTATTTGAAAGCTTGCAGGATCAAATCCATTGAAATATGTTATATGCCTAATAGAGCTGCCTTTATGCTAGAAATAAGTTACCATAAATATACCCTACCACAACTGGAAATCACAAATGGTAAAACTGAATAACATCTAATAAATACAACAGCAGCTAGTTTCTGTGTAAATTAGCAGTGTGCAGCTTGGTAAATTTCAACCTCTTGGTAGCTGTTAAAATAGATGTGTGATTTACCCACTTGTTAGTAGTTGTATCATTAGTCGCATGATAAAATCAGAGCATGGGAAAAGTTCTTCTTTAAATCAAATCTTTTATCTTTTAAATCTAGTTTAGCCATGGCCAGCATTCTCTTTTTAGAGATGCATTATACTATTCATTTGGAATTGACCCTAACATCCCTGCTTTTAGGCATGCTTAAATGGGCTTGGTCAGGACTTCTTTAAAATGCTGTATTTCTTGTTGTTGAAAATAACTCTATTTGTGATAACTTACATTGTGCTACTTCGTATATTGCAGGCTTACATAAAAAGCTTGTGATAATAAAGTAATGGTCAACTTGCTACCACCTGAATATTTGTTGGTAGTGTATACGGCGGTTTAAATAGCTAATATGATGTTTTGGATCATATAGGAGCACATTTCATCAACAGACTTTTGTTACATACATACAATACTGTATATCCAAAATCAGTTGCACCGTGTTAATAAAACATAGAATTGGTGTTCACCATGAATAAAAAATACAAAATAAGTAAATAAAAAATGTGAAGTTCAGTGATATATAAAACAAATATATAAAGTCCACAGAATTGAATCTTGTGATCCAGTGGATATATCAGATCCTCAGTTTTTTTTTCCCTGCAGTTTTTCTGATTTAGTTTGTTATGTGGTTACATACTTCTAACACCCATCTAACCAACAGCTCCCTGGATCCTGCTCCCTTGCAAATGCTACGCTGGCCCTCTGACTCTTTTCTACATTATCTAACTCACATCTTCAACCTCTCCCACTCTTCTAGCATCTTCCCCAACTCTCTAAAACATGCGCTAGTCACTCCCATCCTTAGAAAAGCCTTCACTGGACCCCAGCAATCTTCACAATCTATTCCCCATCTCCTTACTCCCCTTCTCTGTCAATCTCCTTAAACGACTGGTCTATAACCAACTGAGTGACCATCTGACTAAGAACAAACTTCTTGATCCCCTTCAGTCCGGATTTCACCCTCAGCACGCCACTGATTATTCAGTACTACTCCTCCTGGACCTCTTTGCTGCTTTTAACACAGTGGCCCACCTCCTCCTCCTCAAAAGATTCTACTCCATTGGTCTCTGTGACTGTGCTCTTCGATGATTCTTATCCTACCAATCCCAGTGCACCTTCAATGCTACCTACAACTCTACTGCCTACTTTCTTTCTCTGTCAGGGTCCCCCAAGGTTCTGTTTTTAGACCTCTCCTTTTCTCAATCTACACCTCCTCCCTGGGTCAGCTGATTGCATCCCATGGCTTTCAATATCACCTCTATGTTGACGACACCCAAATCTATCTCTTCACCCCTCAGCTCACTCCATCAGTCTCCTCACG
Organism: Pelophylax lessonae; assembly: GCF_965119305.1. Taxonomy (NCBI): domain Eukaryota; kingdom Metazoa; phylum Chordata; class Amphibia; order Anura; family Ranidae; genus Pelophylax; species Pelophylax lessonae. Next base: position 373,242,318 of record NC_138771.1, read on the forward strand.
CATCATCAACTGACTCACAGGCATATCAGCCTGGATGTCACATCACTTCCTTAAAATTAACCTATCCAAAACTGAGCTCCTGATATTTTCTCCCCCATGTTTCTCCTAGGTGTAATCCTGGACTCTGAACTATCCTTTCAGCCACACATCCAGTTCCTGTCCAAAGCTTGCAGCCTCAACCTCCACAGCATCTCTAAGATATGCCCCTTCCTAAACAACGACACCAAAAAACTTCTAATCCACTCCCTGGTCATCTCTCATTTCAATTAGTGCAACTCTCTCCTCATTGGCTTACCTTTAAATAGGCTATCCCCCCTTCAGTACATCATGAACGCTGCTGCCATGCTCATTCACCTTACAAACCACTCGGTGTCTGCTACCCCTCTTTGCCAATCCCTCTATTGGCTGCCACTTAACCACTTTACCACCGGAGGATTTTGCTGTCTTCCGTCCAGGCCACTTTTTGCGATTCGGCGCTGTGCAACTTCAACTGACAATTGCGCGGTCGTACGACGCCGTACCCAAACGAAATTTACGTCCTTTTTTTCCCACAAATAGAGCTTTCTTTTGGTGGTATTTGATCACCTGTGCGATTTTTACTTTTTGCGCTATAAATAAGAAAAGAGAGTTTATTTTGAAAAAATAACAATATTTTTAACATTTTTTATATGAAATTCCCCCCAAAAAAGATGTAAAAACCAATTTTTTAAAAAATTTTTGGCCAATTTGTTTTCTGCTACCTATGTTTGGTAAAAAAAATCGCAATAAGCCTATTTTGATTGGTTTGCGCAAAAGTTATTGCGTTTACTAACAAAGGGAAAGATTTCTGTCATTTTTGGTGGGTTTTTTTTAACGCGTAATGGCGGCGATCTGCGATTTTTTTTGCGGGACTGCGACATTGCGGCGGACAGATCGGACCCTTGACTGACATTTTTGACACTTTTGGGGGTACCAGTGACATTACTGCAGTAATCAGTGCTATATATATGCACTGTTACTGTAAAAATGACACTGGCAGGGAAGGGGTTAATTTTATTGGAGAGGGAGGGGTTAATGAATGCCTGGTGCTTACTGACGTGTGGGGGGGAGGTGACTAAGTGAGTCATGGACAGATCGGATGTCCAGCTATGCTGAACAGTCCGATCTGTCACTCCCTGTCACTATGGAGATCCGCCCGCTGTGTTTACACACAGTGGGCGGATCTCCAGACTCGATCCCCGACGATCGGGTAAGAGCAGCGGCAATCGCCGCTGCTCCTCCCCTGGCCCGACTCCCGCTGTGAATGAAAACAGTGGGAGCGAGCCTCCGGCGGCGCGCAAGCGCCGCCCAGAAGGGGGAGTGTCTGACGACGTAGTACTACGTCGTCAGACGATAACGAGCCACTCTGCCGCAGTAATATTACTGTGAGCAGTCGTAAAGTGGTTAACCTATGAATTAAATTCAAGATACTACCCATAACTTACAAATCCATCCATAACTTGGCCCCCAGCTACATCACTAACCTGGACTCAAAATACCAACCGAATCATTCTCTTCATTCCTCCCAGGACCTCCTGCTCTCTAGCTCCCTTGTCATCTCTTCCCATTCTCGCCTCCAGGACTTCTCCCCCTGCCTCTCCCATCCTATGGATTGCCCTACCCCAATCTGCCTGATTATCTCCTACTTTGTCCACTTTCATACGATCCCTGAAAATTGATCTCTTCAGAGAAGCCTATCTGGCCCCCACCTAACAACTGTACATTTATTTTATCCATCAACACATCCCTCCACAATTATTACCTCTTGTATCTCTTGACCCTCCCTCTTAGATTGTAAGCTCTAATAAGCAGGGCCCTCTAATTCCTACTATATTAAAGTGTATTGCAGTTGTACTGTCTACACTCAAGTTGTAAAGTGCTGTATATACTGTCAGCGCTATATAAATCCTGTATAATAATAATACATGCTTAAGTTGAAAAAAACAAACAAGTCCATCTAGTTCAATCAATAGAAAAAAACAGACAAATAGAAATCCCCACATACATGATCTCCCACCCACAGTTGATCCAGAGGATGACAAACAAAAGCCCAATAAAACATAGTCCAATTTGCTCCAGTAGGGAAAAAAATCTTTCCTGATCCCCCAGGAGGCAATTTGATGTTTCCTGGATCACTTATCAATAGTATTTTAGAGCAACCTACTGACCGGGCATCAACTCGTTATTGAGTGAGTCTATTCCACATTTTCACAGCTCTTACTGTAAAGAAGTATTTCCATATGTGGAGGTTTAATCTCTTTTCCACCAGATATAAAGGGTGTTCCTTTATCCTCTGTAATGACCTGAAGGTGAATAACTCTACAGAAATTGCACTATTTGGATCACTTATGTATTTATACACGGTGATCAAATGCCCCTTAATCACCTCTTTTCAACAGGGAATCAATTTAGTTCACCAAATCCTTCCTCATAGCTGAGCTCCTCCATGCCTCTTATCAGTTTGGTTGCCCTTCTCATTTTGTGAACTGATGCCCAAAACTGAACTGCATATTTCATGTGGTCCTATTATTGATTTGTACAGGGACAAAATTAAGCCTCTCTTTCTCTGCAATGTATACCACATTTAATACAAAAAAGTATTCTGCTAGCTTTAGAGACTGCAGCTTAGAAATTAAATGTTATACTAGAACCCCCAGATGCTTCTCGACCTATGACTCTCCCATTTGTTCTCCTACTAAAATGTATTGTGCATGCATGTTTTTAGCTTCAAGTGCATAACTTTTAACATTTAAAAAATCTCTATTTGTGTGAAAATTATAAAAATATCTGTGTTCATTGTGCAAGGAGAAAAAAACATGCACCGTGTATCCACCTGTGAGTGCTGTATACGAAGCACAGTAGTTTGTCACTTATACTACTGTTTATCTGCCAGTATGTGAGTGTTCTGGATAAAGTCTTTTTAAATGAATAAATATTTTAAACAAATTACACTATGAAATCATTTTTTGTTTGTTTAATTGTTAAGCATTTCCAGTCCAAATAAGAGGGGGATACCAGGGGAAGTCTGAAGACCCACATAGGGGGATTGGTTTAATATTGTTGCATATTAGCTCGAAATTACAACATTGCCAGTTGGATTAGGAGGAGGACTCCAGGGAGATTATAAGACCCCCCCTCCATGTGGATTCTATCTGCATATTACTAATGGGCTGCAGGTGAGCGTGTATTGCACTCACAGGTGGATACACGGTGGATGTTTTTCCCTTTGCACACTGAGCACAGACATTTTTTGATCTTAAGAAGCACTGCATGTCACAAGAGACTCACGGAAATGTTATTATTTATTTAATTTCAGTTTTTTTATTGGTAGATTTGTGTCACAATATTTACATTTTAGCCATTCATTCTTCAAACATTTATGGAGCTATTGCACGTTATTTATTTGTATATTTAGTCACCATTGTCACAATTTTTTTTGGATCATTACTTGTAACGTTCTTTTGCTAATTTTTTCAACAATGTTCACGTTACTCAGAATAGTGCAATGCCTCTTCACATTATTTACTAACAACCTTAGACCATTCAAAGTATGAATTATTAATCACTGCTGTCTGAATATGGTCTATTAGCCATTTGTATATCCATTTACAAACTGAATCTTCTAAGTCTGTTAACTTACACATATGTTTTTACTTACTTTCCTCATGAAGAGAAATCTTTTTTATTTGACAACATTGGTCTTTTGTGAATCCATGCTGTCTTTTGCTTACAATATTGTTTTATAGCAAATAAAAAAATGATCCTGTGTAATAGTTTATTAAACTCTCCAGTATCATCCCAACTATAGAAGTTAAATTAACCATTCTGTAGTTACTTGGTAAAGACTTTGATTCCTTTTTTAAGGGTAAAAAGTCAATGACTGGAACAATGCCTTGTCTTTTGGAAACTTATATGTATCAGTATATTTTTATTGTTTGAGCTTCAGAAGTTGTTGTTATCAAAATTGTGTAGGCTTGCACTGAATTACATGCTTTGTGGTATGAACTTACTGTATCTGTATAGGCAAAAAATCAAGAGGTGATGTGCTCTCACAACAGTTACTAAACTAAGAGAAAAGTACCTTTTATAGTTAACAGCATATTTGTTATAACATATTACACCTAAAGGCTTGAAAATATAGAGTAAAGACATTTTTAAATGTTCTCTGTTGGACTTTAGGGAGATTTCCACGAACTACCTGTCCTGGTGACAGTTTTGTGACAAGAATGGGAGACCCCCAACAGTGATGCAGAGGGTGATGCAAATTTAATAAGGGTTCTTCCCAAATATATATAGTAAGAACACATTTGTATATTGGCATAAAAAAAATCTCAAGCTATTAGAGTATGTAAAGAACTTTTGAGTGTCATTGATCACTAAGGTAGACAACTCAATATGTATGAAATTCTTGCATAAGTTTTAAAAGTTGCTTGCACGAAAACCCTTACAAACACTGTTTTTGCAAAAAAAAGTACATTATTTTGAAGTAATGTTTTAATAATGGATAACAATTATGCGTTTAAACTGCTTTTAAAAACTGAATTGTGGAAAACCAAATATACCCCACGGTCTAATTTTGATCCATTTCAACCAGTAATTGGCACTGACTCTCTCAGTCATTTTTCTCTGGCCTATTAACATAATTTGAATTTTTAATTGCACTTCATAATTACTTGTTGGAGTTAACAAAGGCCTTATTTATTCAAGTGTTTATGAACAAAAACCCAAATGCAACAAAAAGTAATTTAGAATTTATTGAGCTTGTTGAAACACTTTTTAAAGGGGATGATAAGTGACTTCTTATCACAGTCACAGTTGTAGAGTTGATTATTTGAATTGAATGCAATTCTCTGATCCTTCTTTTTTTATTACATTAAATCTTTCACTGCTGGGCCCTTTTTATTTTATTTTTTCATTTTATACCCACAAACAAAAATGCACGTTATTGACTTTAATATTTACTGAAGAACTTATGAACTAATTTGTTAGTACCCTTACAGCTCATTGAAACAATGCTTCATTACTCCTGAAAAATGAAGAAATGAAAGCAATTGAGTAAATAGAGTAAAACAAATTAAAAAAGAGATAACTTATGGGATATTCTACAAAGATATTCTAAAATGGGCATATTTGTTGGTACCCCTAGAAAAGATTATAACTAACTGTATAATGTTGATACTTCAAACTAACAGCTGTATGTAATTAGTATCACATGTATCTTCCACCTTAAAATAAGTCAAGTCAGAGAATGAAATTAAAAAAAAAAGTAAACATTCTGCTGTTGGATCTCATTGCATGCACTATACTGAATATGAACTAGAAAAAAGGCAAAGGACATCTATCTGAGGATTATAGAACAGCATGTCAGTGGTAAAGACTTTAAGACCACCCCAAACAGCATAATGTTCCTTTGACTACAGTTACAACAATTTTAAAAAGTTTAAGGTTTAAAAGTTACAAAAAAGTTTAAACCTAAAGGATGTGTACACTAACGTGATTCAACTCAATAAAAGGGTCCTAATCATAGCTAACTTAGGCAGTATACCAAATTTCTAATACCCTGCACCTCCTAATGGTCACAACAGGAGGAATTTCTAATCAGCAATAGACTTCTGGGTAAAATAAGCAAATGTCTGAAAAACACTATACAAACATTTTACAACATGCTAAATATTGTTAAATGTCTCCCTAATATTGCAGCAAGATTGTTATAGGTCGTAATAGAGCTAAACCTAAATGATAGTCACAAAAGTATTTCTCCACATCTAGGGTTTCTGAGGAAAATGAACAATAGGAATTTACATGCATACATGCAGCCTTTCCTTATGCAGTCTAATGCCTTCACTGCTTCCAACCATTGTAAATCAGGAACAGACAGCTGTAGAAGTAATATATTGGCTTTACTGCTACTTATAATAAATAGCTGAAAATTACCTGTCAATGTTTAAAACAAGTTATTGGCTGGACTGCAGACATGATATGGTTTTCATCATCTTACTGCCATGCTGTAACAATTACAGCAGTCAAGGGGTGCTAGAAAATTACAAAGATCCTGCATGTAGCTCCCACAGGTGATGGGAGCTACGTGCCAAATCCAACAATGATATATATAGTAGATTTGTCATTTATTTACAGAGCATCCTAAATTTGCCTTCTATTAATTTAAATAATCATGGACATCCTTGTTATGGATTTTATTAGCATGCAAACTTTATCCATTGATAAAATAAAATAACTCAAGGGTGGTAGTCTTCAGTCTAGTCCAAATGGACCAAAGACTGATAGCCCATCACACTATGTAAGTGGGACTTTAATGGCTATGGGATGGTCTGTAGTAAACATACAATTGATTTAGTATAAAAATATTCCTTTATTATAGTGCATTAACAATACATATTAAAAATATATTGTGCAAGCATATACAAATTACATATATAATGCATCAAGGATTTATAGCAAGAAACATGTGGGAAGATACAGTGTGACTTGATAAGTCACACTTGATAAGACTTATCAAGTCACACTGTATCTTCCCACATGTTTCTTGCTATACATCCTTGATGCATTGTATATGTAATTTTTATATGCTTGCACATTATATTTTTAATATGTATTGTTAATGCACTTTAATAAAGGAATATTTTTATACTAAATCAATTGTATGTTTACTACAGACCATCCCATAGCCGTTAAAATACCACTTACATAGGGTGATGGGTTATCAGTCTTTGGTCCATTTGGACTAGACTGAAGACTATCACCCTTGAGTACTTTTATTTTCTAGTTTATTTAGGGATGTGGCTACTGGTGGCTGTTGTTAGAGCCAACATTCTGTTAATTCATCTTTATCTATCGATATACTTGAGGATAGTTTTGTCTGGGATATCTCGTTTGATATCTCTATTTTGGTCTTGTCTGGTTTATTCTGATCCCCTCTATACTCTATACTCTATTATTTTGCCTGATCTCTCCATTCTGGTTGCTCCTGCAAAAAAAAAAAAAAATGATATTTACCCTTCAAATTTTACATTCAGTAGACATTCAGTAGACCAAGCGTAACCTTTTTAAGTTGCCCTTTATTTTTGATGATTTTCCAATAGCCTATTGGTGTTTCAGGCCAAGCATACGGACTAGTATGTATATAGCTGTAGATATCCATGCCTTTTAGAAAAAAAATGACGGACTAGTACCAACACAAAATATCACTAGACACCCTGTAATGCAATTGATTAACATGAGTTTGCAGCAAAATTTGTCCTCAAATTTGTTATGCAATGATCATGGTGTGATCCATAGCAGCTAATCAGATTTTATGTTTTATCAGTTAAAACAATGAAACAGGACATGGTGATTAGGTGATATGGGTTACTAAATTGTTTACAGTTTTATTTGCTTTAACCACTTGCCGACCAGTCACTGGGACTGTACTGTGGCAAAGTGGCTCGATTCCATCCAGCGACGTAGACCTACGTCGCTGGACTCCTCCCCTTGTGGGCGGCGCTCGCGCGCCACCAGAGGCTAGCTCCCGCTGTTTTCAGTCACAGCGGGAGTCGGGCCAGGGGAGGAGTGGCGGTGATCACCGCTGCTCTTCCCCGATCGTCGGGGAATCGAGTGTGGAGATCCGCCTGCTTGTGTAAACAAAGCGGGCGGATCTCCTAAGTGACAGGCAGTGACAAATTGCAGGGTTCAGCATAGCTGAACATGCGATCTGTCCCTGTGTCACTCAGTCACCTCCCCCCACATATGTCAGTAAGCATCAGGCATACATTAACCCCTCCCTCTCCAATAAAATTAACCCCCTTCCCTGCCAGTGTCATTTTTACAGTAACAGTGCATATTTATAGCACTGATTACTGTAGAAATGTCACTGGTACCCCCAAAAGTGTCAAAAATATCAGTCAAGGGTCCGATTTGTCCGCCGCAATGTCGCAGTCCCGCAAAAAAAATCGCAGATCCCCGCCATTACTCGTTAAAAAAAATCACTTTTTTTACCAAACATAGGTAGCAGAAAACAAATTGGCCAAAAAGTAAAAAAGATTTTGATTTTTACATTTTTTTGGGGGAATTTCATATAAAAAAATGTGAAAAATATTGTTATTTTTTTCAAAATTTACGCTCTTTTTTTGTTTATAGCACAAAAAGTAAAAATCGCACAGGTGATCAAATACCACCAAAAGAAAGCTCTGTTTGTGGGAAAAAAGGACGTAAATTTTGTTTGGGTACGGCGTCGCACGACCGCGCAATTGTCAGTTAAATTCGCACAGTGCCAAATCGCAAAAAGTGGCCTGGACGTAAGACAGCCAAATCCTCCGGTGGTAAAGTGGTTAATAAATAAAGCTGAAAGTTAACAATCATTTGATGTGCTTAGTGGGAATGAGATGGCTGCACATATGTGTGGTAACATAGATTAAAACATGCATTTAGATTTTGCTTCAGATTTGATCTGTCAGACCACTATATACTATCAAATACAGTATGTAGTAAGAGGGCCTACCTCTACGGTACATTCAGACCATATGAAGTCCAGTGGACCCACATTTCTTGATAAATGTTTGTGATCTGACAGATCAACCTGAAGCAAAACCTGAGCGATTATACCCCCCTTAATGAACTATACTACAGCCTAAGGTATATTTCTAGAGGCTTTGAATATTAATTCAAATCTATTTGAACACTGCATAATAAGGTGGCTGTGCATAAAACTACAATTGAATATAAGCTGAAACAGATGCCTCCTTCTTACAGAACACTCTGCAAATGATTTACTTTCTCACACTCACCTTCCCACATATTGTGCATTAAAAGATATTGTGGACATCTGTCCTGTCAAAGCTTGTCATAGCAAAATTTAGTCTTTATAAATCTGTTCTTGCTTTGATAATAATACCGGGTATTAAGTAAAGGAATAAACACATTTGCATGTGCTGAGAAGTAACTGCTTATTCCAACAACACTACAACAATTGACTTGTGGACTAACAAATGTTAGATATGGCTACATGATCACATGAATGTTTCTTGAATGTCTTTCAATATATACTTTGATGTTTCCCTAGAAACAAAATATATTGTTATGTTCCATTAAATTCTGAAAAGTAAAAATGAGGATAATAATTTATTTCTACTGCATGCTATTTATGCAGGTCATACAGTACTGCATACTTTAACTACTTCCCAACTAGGCCAATTCTGACACTTCTCTTCTACATGTAAAAATCTACTTTTTCTGCTAGAAAATTACTTAGAACCCCCAGACATTATATATAGGCCCTACAGAATAAAATTATGGATGTTGCATTTTTTTTTATGTCACACGGTATTTGTGCAGAGGTTCTCAAACTGAATTTTATGGGAAAAAATACATTTTATTGCACAGAAACACAAAATAATACCTATTTTTTTGTAATATATAAAAGATGCTATTATGCTGAGTAAATAGATACCTAAAATGTCACGTTGTGCGCCCCCCTGTGGAATGGTGGCAAACTATGGTACTTAAAATTCTCCATAGGCAATGGTTTAAAAGCCTTTACAGGTTACCAGTTTAGAGATACACAGGAGGTCTGGTGCTAGAATTATTGCTCTTACTCTGACATTCGTGACAATACTTCACATGTGTGGTGTAATCACTGTTTACTTATGCATGTGGGAGTAATGTATACGTTTGCATTTGCATGCACACATAAGGAGGAGAGGCATCCTGCCATAGCGTGGGTTTACATACACATAGAACAGTACATTAACATCTTGCAAGTTACTACAGAAATACACCATGTGTAGTAAGGTGAAAATACGACAACAAATATGGTTCCTCAACACCAATCCCCAGGAGGCAATAGTGTCAAAGCAAGGAAGGGGATGGGGGAGGGAGGAGGTAAAAATGAAAATTGAGGAAGTGGAGAGAGAAACTGGTCCCAAAATGGATATAAGGGAATATTGTGGTTACCCGAGAGTACAAATTTGAAAAAAAAAAACACACTACAATGATGTTGGGAACTCCAAGACCAGCAAAAGCTGTAGGGGCACTTAGTACAGGGAATTTTAATCTGGGTTTGCAAGCTGCCCAAATAAGCTCAATCACCCTTGTCCAAGTAACGCTCCACTGGATGGTCCGCAGATGTCATTAATAAACAGATATAAGAATATAAGTGTTCCTTCCTTTAATATTCCCCCCTAAGGGTAGGTGCTTACCTCAAGGAATAAATCAGTGCGCTTGGATTAATACAATGCTATCCTGGAATTTCCCCATTCACTGCTGGATGATTATCTCCCAGATAGATGTGTTTCCGATTAGCCGTTCTAATGCTCAGCCATCCATGTGGGGGACAAAATTGAGAAAATCCATAGAGCAAATGATGTAGATAAAGGAATAGTTTTATTAAAAAGCTAAAAAACACTCACATAATACTGGTGCTGCAGCGCACCAGTCTATATAGATGATTTTTCAAAAAACATAAACATTTAGTTCAAATCTGCCGCCGTTGCTGCATGCATCAGATGTGATCTCACTATTCACTGACAATTGCCTGGCTCTCCCCCAGGAGTGTCATGTGAGTGGTTTTTAGGTTTTTAATAAAACGATTTCTTTATCTACACACAATATTTGTAACAATGTTATAATCACAATAGTGGTTGTATATATATGGGTATTATAGTGGTTGTATAATATATTTGTATATTCACGGTTCACGGTACACCAATTTCATTCAGCACTTTACATTTGGTCTAATTATTGTTTTTTACTGACTGATTTATATTTATTGATTAAGTATATTGAGGTAATTATTTTATTGGTTTCTATTGCACACCTATGGTTCACGTTACACCCACTACATATAGCACAACTAATTTTGGTTTATATAATTGGTGTTTATTTGATATTTAGTTCACATTATTAGTAACGAATCACACATACTTTATACAAAGAAATTTTTTCCTGCACTTTTGACCGTTTATATGCGCAGCACTCCAACACGTTATTTGTATACCAGCACCTACCTAAAGGGGAGTGACCAGTGCCTGCAGCATTCATATCCCATCATCACACATAGCTGCTCACGGGATATTTTCAATAATAGGGGGTAACAATATGTTCCACTTTAAGATATTGTGCATTTTTTTCACTAATCACTCCCATACTTGAGCAATAGGCTCATTTACCATACCTCGAAAGATAGACGTGGGATTATTATTTGAACAAATTATTCCTGTAAGTTTTGAAGTCTCACCTTTATTACTCTTAAAAACTGTATTCTTAATTTTTGGGAATTGTTTTTAGTTCTGCATAGGAAATGTTTTGGTACCTATTTGTACCTGTTTAGGTCTTCAAATTCAATAATTCTTCTTAAATTGGATCCTAACCAGTGCCTTTAGAATGCATTGGAAAAATATACATTCCTCATTTATACCTAGAAATCCTGGAACTGTTCCTCTACTTATACAAGTTGTTTCCAATATAATGAAATATACAATTTTTTTTATAGCTGATTATTTTCAGCATATTGTTTGGGATGTAAGTGAAAAAGATAAACCCTTTGATCACGCAATGATATGTAAGGTAGATTTAAAACAGTTTTTTTTTCTGGGTTTAGTGAATAATTCCTACTTTGTATGGTATTATTAGGTGTCACAACCAGATATATTGCAACCAGATATATCTAACTTGTCAGCTTGAGTCAGAGGGTGATTTGTTGCTTGAAGTCTTATAACTGCTGACCAATAATAATAAAAAGACTGTTTCACAATTATAATAATGTAAGACTAAATATTCAGATACTGTTATAACCTCTGCCATGAATGGTTCTCTTTAATCATCTGTAATTCTGAAAATGGTCAACACAGGCAACCAATGAATCCCCATATATTGTTGCATTAAAAAAGTCTTCAATCAATTTATAAAAAAAGAAGTATGTTATTTTTTTCAATGAAAACAAAGGTGGGTGAAAGGAGGAGAGCCTGATTACATGACCTCTCAAAGTAATGCACTTAAAGGGTAACTCCACTTTCATTGGGAAAAAAAGTAACGAATAAAGAAAAAATAATGTAGTGTATATAATTGCTACACAAGTCATATTGTAATTGAATGTTATTAAAAATTACCTTTTCAATCTGCAGCCACTGAATTTTTCTGAAAATGCAATGCAATATGGCTACCTGGAGCTGTTTTGTACACAGAATGTGTACTGACCACACCCCAGAAACATAATTCTCTGCTTGTGTGATTGGCTCACTAATTTTCCCTGAAGTCTGCCTAGTCAGTCCCTTTCACACGATCGTAATGATCGGGTCCGCCTGTCTGTTTTTCAGGCAGACCTGATCGGGCCACCCATTCTCCTCCATGGGAAGGCAGATGCCAGCAGAGATGTGTCTGCTGACACCCGCCTGGCATCCAATCTGACAAGATCCACTGAAAACAGATGTATGGCGAAGCGTTCACTAATCATCCAGCGGGTGAGTTTGGATGAAAACGGACAGGCTGTTTGTTTTCACTTGATCATCCCATAGAGGAGAGCGGGACTCTAACAGGTCAGTCTCTACAGTGAGTGGAGACAGATCTGTCATCGGCCTACTCAGCAGGGATCCGCCCCGTGTGAAAGAAGCCTAAGATACTAGTCAGATTTTAGGCATCCCCTGCAACAAATGTCATTTTTGGTGAGATACTCCCAATAGGAACACATCTAAAGGGGTGCAGGCCCAGTAGATTTCCTCAATAGTGCTCTGTAGCTGCACAGCTGATTGATAATTATGAGACCACTCCCATTAGACCCACTCAGCACAGGGGCACAGAGGAATATAAAAGGTAGGAATCTGCAACAAACGTTGTTATGATCCTTGCAATGTACATCGATCACCCAGAGGGGGATGTTTTTTCTCAACAAAAGTGGAGTTACACTTTAAGATGTCTTCCTTCTCTAAAAGACACTGCAGGCTCTACACCCCTATCTGAATTTGATGAATGAAACATAAACTGCCACTGCATAGTTGAGGTAATGTTACTGTAGAGATTGGTTAGAAGTATTTGGTCTGTATTTTCAACAGAACTGTATGTAGACCTACACTACTAATGTGTACTGGCTTTTGTAGATTCCACTGACATAAAAAGTAATAGGATATATGGACCATGGAGACAGTTGTGCAGCTCAAACACAGTTTTAACTATACTAAACCCGTTGATGTATACAAATATCATTACTGAAAGGAACTGGCCAGTGTTATCTACAAAGAAATGGTTGCCAGTGGGGGGGTGTTCAGTGGTAGCTAAGCAATAAAAGTGACTACAGATTCCAACATGTATATAGATATCTAAATCTGTAATTGTAAACAATAAAGGAAGTATTCTGTTACTAATTTGAAACAAAACATTAAATTAAATAATAAAAAAAGAAAACAGATGTATGATTTATATCTTATCACACATTTCTAAAACAAATATTATGCAGAGCTGTGAAAAGTATTATTTTCATGCAATCCTTTTTACTGCACAACTTCACGGTATAAATTTATTTTCTGAACAATGATATGCCTCTGTGAAGTTTCTAACTAAAGAACAGTCCTTATCTTCTTTCTAGCAACCGACTTTTATACCTACTCTAGTTACATGGAAGAGAAAAGCTGTCTGGTTGAAAGTTATAGTTTTCAAATATAAATAACCTAAGGTGAACATAATTTCAAAAGCCGTTAAAAAAGATTAATTTTGTTATTGACCAGTCCACTTCTAAACTAAAAATGTAAGCTAAATTTTTGAACAGTTAGTTGCAACGGTTCAACTTGAAGACATTAAAAGGTACATCTGCAAAATGTAGAGTATTTTTAGATAAATGTAAATATAGTCCTATTTTTGTGACTATAAAGATTAAGTCTAGGTTCACATCTATGCAGCTGCGCTTGATGCATTTTTCTGGTGTGTTTTACATTTTTAAACCCACATTTTTTTATGCGTTTTGGCATTCATGCATGCTTTTTTTTTTCTCTTTAACACACTGTGTACAGCTGGTTGCTAAGGAGTGGGTCGGGACACTGGCCACATCGTCATTACCAACTGATGAGTCATCAGCTGTCAGTCGGTTTCCCAGCTGACAGCTGAATGAAAAAAAAAGTGCCGGCAAAAAAGTAGGGAAAATCTGGCCTTTCAGGTCTGGTATGGATTTGGAGGGGAACCCCACACCAATTTTTCTTTTTAAATGGCGTGGGGTCCCCCCCATTATCCATACCAGACCCTATGCAGCCCGGCAGATCAAGAAAGGGAGGGGATGAGCAAGCGCTTCTCCCTCCTTAACCATACCAGGCTACATGTCCTCAACAAGGGCCCCTGCTTTAGGACAGGGCGGGTCCACTCCTTAACAACCAGCTATACACTGTTTGTTAAAGAGAAAAAAAAATGCAACATGCAAAATGCATGTTAAAATGCATCAAAAATGCAACACTTGCATTTTCGGTGCTGGTCCATTGATGCAGATCCATTGAAATCTATCAAGCAAAATTCAATCAGCTTCAAGAAAAAAAGTCCCTGACCCTCTCCAAAAAAAGCACCGGCTGAAAAATGCATATATGTGAACGTGTACCATAGGAAACCCTGTTAAATGGATTGCAAAACTCACTAAAAAAATGCATAGGTGTGAACGTAGGGTAAGGGTCAAATTGGATGAAATCTTAGAATAGCAGTACAAATGTAGTCAGGTGTTTTTTAATGCACAGCCTCTTCTGAAGTAGTGTTATTGTAGTGCCATTTGTACTAGACACAGTCATTTCTTTGCCTCCTATTGATTCATTAATGTACATTATTAAAAATAATGTGAAAAACTTATAAGTAGTTTCAATCTTTTGACTTTAAATATTGTATAAATAGTTAACTACTTTAATAGATATCTATAAATATAAATGTCTCCTAATTTAGGTATCAAAAACGTATTAGACTGTATGCCATACAACATAGTATAAATGTCATTCTCATATCAGGAGGATGACGTAATTAGTCATTTTGTATGGACGGCTTAGGATGGCAAGATTTGCTCACGGACCTAATGGATGCCTTCCTTATACAGTACCAAAAAACATATTTATATAAATGTATACATACTGTATATATAGTCATTTATTTACCTGACATGTTGGTATTCATATATAATTGTTTTTGTTCTTTGACAATAGACTTCCTAAAGTCCTTTGTAAATTCTGCCTACACAGTCCAGGGTACTGGCCCCTGAACTTAAGGTTCTAGGACTTATATACTCTAGGACTTATAATCTATGACTTATATACTCTCAAATGGTGACATAAGATTCTCATGGACGTGCATAGTGTCTTTGATTAACCTTTTCCCATATTCTTGAATCTGTCCTGATAATTATTATTGTATGCATCAATTAGTAAATGTACTTGAACTGGGGGGGGGCGCTGTGGTTTATTTACCCAAACCTATTAGGGGCACTGAACCCATTTCCAGACTGATTAGTCAGTGCCTTCACAGTGAGTCACTTTGGTCTGCCCCAGATGCGCTACACAAAGAAGAGGTAGAGGAGCAGGGATTTAAAATCTCCGGACCACTGGACTGTCTGTGGGGGGGCACTGACACCTTAGCATCCCTTGAGGTAAGTGCAGCGGGGACCAGGGGGCAAGGGAAGGTGTACAGTGTTAGTTCACCTCTACTCTTTTTCTGTAAAGGTGAACTAAAACATGCATTTCTTATTTTCACACAAAATGTAATGCACTTTTGACAATTTAGAGTTTTTGATTTTTTTTATGTTACATAAAGCCAGTATTTCCCAAAATAAAAAATGATTCATTAAAAGGATTTCAAACACTTGCACACCACTTTAAAATAGCATGTCTCTTTTCCATATAACATTTAGTGATATTATAGTTTCCCCTCCTCATCAGCATGGACTGGTCTGCCAGTGCTCCCGGCTCTTTCGTTCCCACTAAGAAGAGAGAACATAAGATTATATGACTTCTGTACTTGAGAAACGTTCTTTTGTTATCTACCTCAGAAAATCACTTTGCCTCTATTTTATCTTGTTCGACCCAATTGTAGCTACTGTATAGTATTGTTCATCAACCGTCAAAGAAACAGCCAAGCAAATCTCTCATGTTCTTTGTTAGAAGCTTTCTAATAAGGCGAAAAGCTGTTCCGTGAATTGTACTATGTGATTCTTTTGTAAAAGGTAGATTCCTAACCTTATACACCTCTGGCTTATAACGCCAATACTGATGCCATTACTGTATCTTTTATCTATGCATAAAATCAAACTTTATTTTATTTTTTTTTTTGTTTACGAGTACTATCAAACCCTTTTATTTCAGAGATTCATTGATCTTTAGTAAAATGGTTATCGCAAGCGAGAACAATTAAGTAATTTAGAACAATATTCATAGTTATTCTTCCTTTTTAAATCTGAGTGCTCTTTCATTCATTGTGCTTATTACCACGTTTGCATTGTTGGTGAACCCCCCACTTGAAACTGAAAAATAGAGTCTTGGAAAAAAGTCTGGTGTGGGGTACAAGAGGGAGTGCGCATTTTAGCACCTACAACTGTTTTCTTCCATAATATGGTACTCTCTGATGTATTTTGATAGATCAATAAACATATTTATAAAACCAAGATGCAAATAATCGTCTTTAAAAGTGAATTTCATGTGAAAAGTGAAAACATGTACCAAAACGATTACTTTGTTGGTGTGTGTGCGCACGTGTTGTTTAGAAAATTAGGTTGTGAGGATTTATGAGTTACAGTCTACATTTCAGAAGTTATGAGCATCCATATGAGCCATCATCTATATTAGAAGAAATGTACATACTGAAATATAAGGAAAAGGGGACAGGAGTTTCAAGGCCCCCCTTTTCCCTCATGGGATCACCACAGCTCAGGGTTTCAAGTCTCCCCTACAGGTAAGGGTGTGGTTAAGGGGAGTCTGTTACCTGATAGGCAGGAATCTTTGAAGCAGGTAGAATTTGCTAGAAACCCCTTGAGAGTTAATAAAAAGGGCTCTCTGACTGGAATTTTTGCCAGTCACCGCGGGAAGGACACACTGAGGAGCTCACCCACCCTCCCCTTCCCCTTTGTCGCGGCCTTTATAATGTGGTGGGTCACCTTTCGTTGGAAAGGGGTACAGTGAAATGAATAAAGTTATGTGGTAATTCAGCTCCAGCTGTAATAGCTGAGTTGGAATTTATGGTATTGAAAGTAAAAGTTTTACGTGATATCGTTGTTAGTATGAAGTTAATGAGTTTTAACAATATGTTACTTTGAAACCAATAATAAAGGCCGTGGCCAAATATTTTGCCAATAAAGTATTTGTTTGTAGTCATTATGCATGTCTGGGGATTGATAGAGTATGAATGTTGTGTGTGATCCCGTAATGTAAACATTGAATAAGGGATCAGTTATTGTTATAATATAGCAAGACGTTGTGCTTTCTACTAAATCGCTTAGCTGTTCTCTTTTTAATAAATAAAGGTTTATTCATAATAAAGACATGCATCCAAACAAAAAAGAAAAGAAATGAGGCACAGCAGTGCATACAGTGACTGTCACTTAACATGCGTAATGATCAAACCTCAAGGCAGGCAGATTCTGTATCTCATAAACAAATAAAGAGAAATATTCTGTGCTGGACTCTTGTACACACCACTAATAAATGGACCAGCAGCTAAGCACTCAAGGGCAATATCTCCAAAACACCTTCTGAATACATAATAGAAAAATAGTGCAGCGCAATCCTAGTGGTAAAATTATAAAATCATGCAGAGTCCCAGTGTTAATAGGTGTCCATATAAACAGATAAAAGTCTCCAGTGTAAAGTGGTCCTAGGGCAATTCCATAAGGTTCTTGTCTCCACGAGTGCTTATGCAATCCCACCACCTGTTCACACTGCCGCTCACCTTAACAAAGAGACCCTACAGGGTCAACCAGCATTTCATCTCAAAATCAAAGCATCCTCACACTTTCTTCCTTAAGCGTAGTAAATGATTACACCTCCGATGCACTGTCAGCTCCTCAAACAATGTTACCAATATGTGTAGGAGAAAAGAAAGAACGATCTAATGCTCTCTGTATGCAATCAAGCACTCTTTAATCCATATAAGTAAACAACTCACATTTTTGAAGAAAATAACAGCGCATATCTGCAGAGTTTGCAAGCAGGCGTGCATCAGGTCCACCAACCCGGAAGAGTGAGAGGCAGCCGCAGGTCACGTGACATCCCTCGTACGCGTTACGTCTGTAAAAATAAGCAGGACTTCTTCAGCAAGGGTCACGTACCATACTGCGGACCCGTCTTTTATGACAATATGATCTGCCCACCTCCTGTCTTCAATCAACTAATCAGTACTGATTAGTTGATTACAATGACCCTAAGCACAAGGCCAAAATGTACCTCCAGTGGTTACAGCAGAGGTAAAGGTTCTGGAGTTGCCATCGCAGTCTCTCAACCTTAATATCATCAATCCACTCTGGGGAGATCTCATATGAGTGGTTCATGCAAGACAACCAAAGACTTTGCATGACCTGGAGGCAATTTTACAAAATGAATAGGCAGCTATACCACCTGCAAAATGTAGGGCCTCATAGACAAGTATTATAAAAGACTACACATGTCATTGATGTTAAAGGGGGCAATACATAGTATAAAGAACTAAGGGTATGCAGATTTTTCAACAGGGGTCATTTCATTTGTTTACTTGTTGCCATGTTTTGTTTTATGATTGTGCCATTCTAATATAAACTTCAGTTGAATATAAATCCCGTAAAAAAAAAGAAATGTGTTTGCCAGCTCACTCACATAGTATTACCAATTTTCTATGCAAACTTTTGTGTACAACGTATATTAGATATACTGTATATGTGTGTATATGTACGGTATGGTTTCTTTAATTTCCTAGATAGTGAAATAAATAAAATTTACACAATTGTAACAACATAGCAGTTTTAGAAATGCAGTGTTTACAGTGTGACAATGTTTACAGTATATCTAAAGCCCAAACATTTCTTTTCATTTTGCATTGAAAAGAAAATTATTACAACTACTCCTTTCACTTTCCTTTCTGTAGCCATTTTAGAGAGAGAAAGCTTCTTAGACAGTTTTTAGTGTCCCCTCTGGAAGATTTTACTCTCTATTCCTGTTCTGGTGATTCAAATTTTTGGATTTACCCTCAATTTCGGTCCTTAGAAAAGTCTGTGCTCTGGCTGTGCTCCAGAATGGTTTGCTCTCACACTGAAGCAAATCGTACTAGACCACAAGTGAACCGCACCTGGAACCACCTCTTCCAAGTGGTCCCAGGCGCTATATGCTTAACCGATCTTTTGACACTGTTAAGAGTACTCACACTACTCAAACAAACTGGTCCACTCCCAGAACTTTTTCTAACTGTCAGTGTGAGTGCACCAACAGAAATAAAGCTACATTTTTTATGTGTATTTCTACCTTTGCAGTGAATTTTGAGTACCCCCACTATATTTTTTTATTTTTTCCTGTTCACAGAGAAAAAAAGCATTTCTTAACTTTCTATTTGTTTTAGGGTACATGAAAAAGTGAATGCGAGTGAAAGCGTTTGCCTTCTACAACCAACTGACCAATCTAAGTAACATAATAAGAAACACTGCATTGTGCATAAAACTCACTCCACCTAAAAAATAATCAAAACATATAGAAGGTATGAGACATACCTCTAGCAAGTTGAGGACTTTAAAGGAAGTGGTGTCGTCGCTGAGATGAGGAATTCATCTCACTCCAGCTGAAACTCCCTGTCCTGAGGATGCCTGTAAACCACAACTGTAACAGTTTAAGGCATAATATGACCTTTCTCAAGCCAGAAGACCTTTCAATTGAGATAGGACATTGCATACCTGAAATGGTTGCAATTGTGACATTATGATTGCAGGGACTGCAACAAACCTTACAAGTTTGCTGCAACTTTGTATGCATAAAGAATAGATAGGTGTCCCTTCAGTTTTATTTACATATCTTGCTGCCAGTGTGTGTGTGTGTGTACATATAGTATATAACTGTATGAGCTCTGTGCAAATGTGCAATCTTGTACCAAGCAACAAATAAGAAGTACTGTATATTATTATTAAAATACACCAAATAAATATGAGATAACAGCTGTGAAAATTAGGTATCATGGCAATTTTCCTGTGCTATACATTTTATCACTTGCTATGAAATTAGAGCTACTCATTCACATATTGTTAGCATGGTGTGGTTTAAGAAAATTTGAACACTGAGTGGCTTGTTTATTTTACTTTTTATCTTTGCAGATAATGATTTTAAAATTTTAACTCTAAGGGCCCATGTATATGAGCATAATGGAGAAATGAAATGAAAGCAGTTCATGCTGGCAGAAAGTTCCCTCATAAAAAACAGGTGTAATGGGGTATAAAGTGCTAATGTTTGCATGTGTTTAGATGCATATAGTGTATATCCATATGAGTTACCAGCTAGAAAATTCATTCTCTTTTTTCAATCCTAGAATTCTCTGTGTGAACATAATTAAGTTCATATAAATACATTTCATGCCTTTTTCTTTCTGATTATTGCTTCCTGTTTTTGAGAGAGGTGTGCTGGATTTGTTCTCTAGAGTATCTAGCAGGAAAGGTATTATGGACCCTGTAGGTCAAACAATCTTGTTGGTGTTGTTGAGAAGGAGTAAAAGGCTAAAGGAGTTAGAGGAGAAGCAATTCAGGCAACACTACCGGACACATGCCTAAAGATTTGTCAACCACAACTCACCTGTTTGGATACCATTATGTGGAAGAGCATGCAGTATCTGCTCAGGAGCAACTATTGGTCATACTCAGGTATGTTCTAATCTTTTAAAAAATTAGTTATATGTATGCATCCTTCATGTTTGTATAGTACATAGTGTCCTATATAGTATAGTATTGCCTACAATGTTTACAGTATGGTGTATAGTATAAAATATAGAAATATTGTTTTCCCAAATGGACAGAATGTAAGATTTAGCATAATGGCATATATACAGTACAATATCACCTATACACTATAAGATATATATATATATATATATATATATATATATATATATATATATATATATATATTGAACAAAATTATAAACGCAACCCTTTTGTTTTTGCCACCATTTTCTCATGAGCTAAATGCAAAGATCTAGGACTTTTTCTATCTACACAAAAGGCTTATTTCTCCAAAATATTGTTCAAAAATCTGTGTAAATCTGTGTTAGTGAGCACTTCTCCTTTGCTGAGATAATCCATCCACCTCACAGGTGTGGCATATCAAGATGCTGATTAGACAGCATGATTATTGCACAAGTGTCTTAGGCTGGCCACAATAAAGGTCACTCTAAAATGTGCAGTTTTACTGTTTTGGGGGGGGGGGGTATGGGGGGCTCCGAAAACCAGTCAGTATCTGGTGTGACCTATCATCTGCCTCACACAGTGCAACACATTTATTTTGCATAGAGTTGATCAGGTTATTGATTCTGGCCTGTGGAGTGTTGGTACACCCCTTTTGCAATGGCTGTGCAAAGCAAACCACTCACCCACATGACACCATATATGTCATCTGCCATCTGCCCTGTACAGTGAAAACCGGGATTCATCCGTGACAAGAACACCTCTCCAAAGTGCCAGATGCAGCAAATGTGAGCATTTGCCAACTCAAGTCGTTTACGAGGACAAACTGCAGTCAGGTCGAGACCCCGATGAGCATACATGCAGCATGCAGATGAGCTTCCCTGAGATGGTTTCTGACAGTTTGTGCAGAAATTATTTGGTTATGCAAACCGATTGTTGTAGCAGTTGTCCGGGTGGCTGGTCTCAGACGATCTTGGAGGTGAAGATGCTAGATGTGGAGGTCCTGGGCTGGTGTGGTTACAAGTGGTCTACGGTTGTGGGGCCAGTTGGATGTACTGCCAAATTCTCTGAAACATCTTTGAAGATGGCTTATGGTAGAGAAATGAACATTCAATTCACAGGCAACAGCTCTGGTGGACATTGCACGCTCCCTCAAAACTTGGGACATCTGTGGCATTGTGCTGTGTGATAAAACTGCACATTTTAGAGTGGACTTTTATTGTGACCAGCCTAAAGCACACCTGTGCAATAATCATGCTGTCTAATCAGCATCTTGATATGCCACACCTGTGAGGTGGATGGATTATCTCGGCAAAGGAGAAGTGCTCACTAACACAGATTTAGACAGGTTTGTGAACAATATTTGAGAGAAATAAGCCTTTTGTGTACATAGAAAAGTCTTCGACCTTTGAGTTCAGCTCATTAAAAATGGGGGCAAAAACAAGTGTTGCCTTTATAATTTTGTTCTGTATATATATATATATATATATATATATATATATATATATACATACATACAGGTCCAGTTGCCCACAGAAAAAAATCACCTTCTAGATTTCCTGATTTCCTTTACATATCAGCACTGAAATCAATTTGGGAAACAACTCCAGAATATGTAGGCTTTAGTGTTAAGTTGTCCACACACTTTCAGAATTCTGTTGGAATGTGCATGTACTGTGTATAATATATATCTATATAATGTATTTACGTATGAAATATATACTGTGTGTGTGTTTATAAATGTTTTTCTCTATGTTTTTAACATATAATTTATTCATTGCATTTGATGTTTCAGGTTTCTGGTAACTGGTCAGACCTTTGCTTCTCTGCACCATTTTCTCCTGGTTGTACGGTGGCCAAGGTGACGTGGGAAACTTTTCTGGCACTTTGGGAGGAGCTACATGAAATGGTGATGCCAGAACTTACTGAGGGGATTTGGGAAGAGGTGGATATTGCATTTTTGGAAAAGACAAGGTTTCCTAACTGCATTCGTGCCCTGGATGGAAAATATGTGAGGGTAAAGATGCCATCTAACTTGCATAGAGATATTTCAATTAAAAGAGATTCTTCTCAGTCAGCTTCCTGGGTTTATGGATATTCACCTTCGTCTTGTGGCTATTGATGCTGTGGCCCTACAGGAGTTCTGGAGATTCCCGCATATTCATTGGATATGCAATTGGACATAGCCTGTGTGAGCGATGCTTACGGATTTTACCAAGAGGGATTCTACCTGGTACAAATCAGCCACGTCTGCCATACATGATTGTGGAAGGTGAGAGTTTTGGATTGTCAGAGAACCTGATGCATTCCTACAGTGGACATGGACTTACCCATAACCAAAGAGTACTTGACTACCACCTGAGTTGTACCTATCAGATGATGGAGGGCACTTCTGGAGTCTGCACCATTAAAGGATGTATTCTTCTGTCTGCAATCCAGCAGGACATAGATAACATGGTTAAAGTGATCCTGGCTTGCTGTGTGCTCCACAATTTTGTGATAGAAAGAGAGAGAGTGTCATTAAACCATGTGCCCTAGAACCCTGTTTAAGATGTATTGTTCATTCATCTGTGGTCCCCTATTCTTGCAATAAACATAAATGCATTTTTATATTTCTTTATATCAGAAAAGGGACAAGTCTCTTGGCAGAATGTCTATATATAAATTGCCTTTTATTCCAAATAACAAATGCTTTTGTTTAAACCCCTGATTGCTTGTGCCATATTGTATATTATTTGGAAGATTAACTCTGCCATGATGCTTTCCAAATTGCAAAGATTGTCATTACATGGCAACAATTGTATTGTAGCAAGCAAAATGGGTATTACATGTACTATGGTAGTTAATTTACAGTACAGAATTCTTGTTCATATATGTACAACTATATAAAATACATCAAAAGAATAATAATAAAATGTTTAATTAAAATTAAAGGTAATTTTTACGAAGGTAGAAGATTTTTGAACCAATTCAAACTTTACATTGTTCTTAGGGCTGTGACTAGTCTGTAATGACTGGCTTTATGTCACAGGGGGACTTCCTTGGGTAATGTCCCAATTAATTGAGACTGGTATGATTGTTTGATTGTGAAGGGAGGAAGGGGGAAAGATTGGTCATGATGCGGGTGGTTTTGAGGAAAAGCCCTGTAAGTAGAGGGCCTAGAAGGAGTGAAGTATCTTGGACATTTATGGCCACTGTCTAAACAGGATTTCTTGTAAAAATAATTCATAATCATATATTTTTTCTTATTCTAAGCAGAAATAAATGTATATATGCTCAAATCTGGACCATGAAAGTAGAATTTTCTACTTTTTGTTTGCAGATCCTAAAGTATTTGTAAAGTCTTGTTTATTTTTATTTAAATAATAACACATCCATGGTATATTTACCTCCTCTGTGCAGTTGGTTTTGCACAGGACAACCTGAATTCTCCTCTTCTCGGGGTACCTTGTTGCTGTTCCTGGCCCCTCCCTCCAATCGAGTGCCCCCACAGCAAGCAGCTTGCTATGGGGGTACCCGAGCCGAGCTGCAGCTTCGTGTGTCCATTCAGACACAGAGCTGTCATTTGGCCACGCCCTCTCTCTCCTGATTGGCTAACATACTTTGATTGACAGCTGGGGGATCCAATGGCGCCACGGGTGTGTCCCAGCCAATCAGGAGGGAGAGTCCCGGATGGCCGAGGGACTCGTGGACATCGCTGAACAGAGAAGGACCTTAGTTAAGTATTAGGGGGTGCTGGGGAGGCTGCTACACCCAGAAGGTTTTTTTATGAATGCAAAGTATGCATGAAGATAAAAAATCCTTCTGACTTTACAACTTCTTTAACATAATAGACACAAATTGAGCACAAAGTTGCTATGTGCATGTTACCTATTCATTATAATGTGCTGCATTCAAGACCATATGAAATAATGTGCATTATGTATCTAAATAAAACATTTCTTTGTGCATGGGCCCTAAAGCAGATAACACTTGTTGTCTTTTGATAAGTAGCTAAGAGAATACATATGTTATAATTTATATCACTGGTAATGTGCTATGTGATAGAGTGAATTTTTATTTGATACTATATTTATACTAAAATTGAACAATTGGAAGGATGAACTATACTGCATATTTTGTAAGAACAGTATTAGCCAAGTGCCATGTTGTATTGCTTTCCTTAATTGTTTACCCTCAGGTAACACCAAATAGCAGTTATATGTTAAAGACTACTTACAGACATCAGGTTGTAGTTTCATGGAATTAATGCAAGTTCATTTTATTTTGTGAAACATGTTTTAACCACTTTACCCCCAGCCCTATTTCGGACACTTTTTGTTCACAAGTTAAAACTAGTATTTTTTCCTAGAAAACTACTTAGAACCCCCAAACATTATATATATTTTTTTAGCAAAGACTCTGGAGAATAAAATGTCGGTCATTGCAAAATTTTTTGTCACGCGGTATTTGCGCAGCGGTCTTTAAAACACAATTTTTTTTGGAAAAAATTTGAAAAATCACATTTCACTAATTTTAAAAAATACTAAACAGTAAAGTTAGCCCATTTTTTTTGTATATTGTGAAAGAACATGTCACGCCGAGTAAATAGATACCAAACATGTTACGGTTTAAAATTGCGCCCCCCCCCCGTGGGATGGCGACAAACTACGGTCAATAGAGATCTCAATCTGCGACGCTTTAAATTTATTTAACGGTTACCAGTTTAGAGTTAGAGTGTAGCTCTTTTTTAAAATTATTGCCCACGCTCTGGCGATCGCGGCGATACCTCACATGTGTGGTTTGAACAGCGATTTCATTTGCGGCTCGACTTGCGTATACGTTTTTTTTTTGTGCGCGAGCTAACGGTGACGTGGGCGGCTAAATTTTTTTTTTTTTTTTTTCCTATTTATTTTTTCTTTTTTTTTAACTTTATTACAGGTTTTTAAAAAAAAAAAAAATCTGATCACTTTTATTGCTGTCACAAGCAATGTAAACATCCCTTGTGACAGCAATATGTGTGACAGGTACACTTTATGGAGGGATCGAGGGTCTAAAAGACCCTAGACCCCTCCACTACACTTCCCTGTATGCAAAACGCCAAAAACTGCATTTTTGCATACAGCCGTTTTTTTAAATCTGCCGCCTTTTGCGGCACAGTAACCCGGATGTGACGTCATGGACGCCGCCTCCGGGTTACGTCATCGGAGACCCGATCGATGCCGTTTCCGGCATTCATCGGGACTCCATCCAGCCGGCGGACATGCCGGCTGGGTGCTCGGGGCTCCCGGTGGGACGGGAGCCCCGAGCAAAGCCGCGGAAGGCGGCGGGAGGGGGGGGGACGTCCCCTCCCGCCCCCCGGGTAGCGATCGAGCGGCTCCCAAGCCGCATCGATCATTACCGACGGAAAGCCGACCGCCGGCTTCAAACAACGGTACCGGGATGATGCCTCTAGCTAGAGGCATCATCCCGGTATAACCACTCAAAGTCAGCCGACGTAGATCTACATGGCTGGTCGTTAAGTGGTTAAAAAACACCACCTCATGCTTAAAAGTCTGTGCTTGCAGCCTCCCTAAATTTAAAGTTTTTAGCCTTATTACAGGATTTTTAGTAAGCATGTTGGATCATCAGCTCTATACAGTATTTGACAAATAAACTTGGATCATTGGCTCTATATTTATCAACTAAACATGAAATTTGCATGGGTCTTGATGCTCTAATAAAGACTAAAGTTCAGTAAGGTATAAAGACCTTGAATAATCCTAATGCCTCTTGGGTATAATTTCATAGTTCAATATTTTTGGTTAGAATTCTAAATTTCATAGAGACTTTAGCACTAACAATCTCCTCTTGGGGACCAATGTACATTGCAAGGATTATAACAAACTGCTGTAGATTTTGGTTGCTCATTGAATTTTCCTGTCAGGGAATATCGTACCCGTAAAGGATGTAGGGAGACCTGCATGGCATCAGTGATCTGCTGATCACTGGTGCAATGCTTTCCAGGCTCTTACTATAAAAATAATAAATGCAATTTTTTTTTACCTGCAAAAAAATGTGCATTTATTATTTATTTATTTTTTTATCAACTTATCCTTTAAAACCTTACTTAAATCTTGAATTACAGATGTTTTAACAAGCAGGATATAACATTTTTGAAGGCCTTCTGTACACCTACTGTGTACAGAATGCCTCCAGGGTGCATATTGCATTGACTTTTAAAGAAAATTACAGTGCTGTAGTTTGGGTTTGATAAGGAAAGGTATTTTTTTTTAATAATGTTAAATTACAATATAGCTTGTGTAGCAATTGCATATGCTATATACATTTTTTTATTTGCTATGTTTTTCCATGAAAGTGGAGTTACTCTTTAAGTATTTGTAAGGAACCAATGGTTATGACTCTCCTTGAGTTCATAATTCCTTCAGTCATGTATCTATTATGTCTACATCTTTCAATATTGAATGACAGGCTGATCTCATGCAGACAGCCAGACATGTAGACATCCATGAATGGATGTGGCAGCTGTCAGCATGTCATTCATTTCTATAGGCTTTCTGGCCACGGCTGTTTATATACCCCTGGGATATTTGACGCAGTATTGGCACAGAGGGTCCTATTGCAGCACATATAATTGTCCTAAGAAATAAAGTCTTGCTAATAATTATCCTATTTTCCACTTGTGACATTGCCCTAACAACAAACAAGAAAATAAGCTTAAAGGATATGTTATAGTAAAATGATTACACCTTTACTTCAAAAAACCTGGGATAATAATTGTTCTCTCTTAAAGTACAGCAATTGAAAAGGTATAAAGCATTCAAAGTAGTCACATGTTACCATGGTTTCAGCAATTCTATATTTGCAAAACAAAATCATTAAATAATTACAGGGATGCATAAAATGTTTCTCTGTCATTTCAAATTTGTCTTGGGTATAATGTATTGTTTTACTTGGGAAGATTATACCCCAGGTCCCCATATCCCTTAATCTACTCTGCACATAAAATCATTTTTAGAGTAATCCTGACTTTGCTTTATCTCAAATTTTGATCTATAGAAAGATTTAATATACACCAAAAGTGATTACTTTATTCCCTGCAAAAGAGATGTTTGTATAGTATAATGATATTTTCCAGTGGAACCATCCTGAAAATGTCAAGTTTAAGTTTATATCAACAGCTGATGTCAAGCTAAGGATTTAAATGTAGCATAGGGATTTAACAGTAGCGTATGTATAAATTTGGACTGGCTTAAAGATTTTCATTGTGTAAAATATCCCATTAATACAACAAAATGAATAACATCTAACAAAAAATCCAAGAAAAAAAATAAATAAAAGATATATAACATGTTTCTGTTACACTTATGTGGCCACCAGTATGAATTGCTTTATGGTATAGCATTGTCTGAAGATAGATATGAAAAAGAGATCTAATAGTTGTAAAATATAGTTGATATATGCATGAAAGTAGAAAAAAAAATTACTGTCATTTTTTCTGATGAATTCAGAGCTGAATTAATAAAGATGAATTATGCCCCTGCTTTTTTATAACAATTAAATAATTTGACTGTAATAAGAACAATTACAATAGCAGCACTGATGTAAAATCTTCACAAATGGGTTTTGTCACTTTCCTATTCTCTATTATATTTTAGAATTCCTCAAGCAGACACTGCTATAGTCTCTGGAAGAACAGCAATGTTGAGAGAAATTGTCTCAGTGACTTTCTAATTGTTGGGAAAAAGATGTTTAAGTTAATCAAGTTGTCCACTTTGTCTGGTTTCTCATCTTCAGTCATGCATTAGACATTCTTATAAAGCATCATTCCACATTAAATTCCGCAGAAAGGAGTCATTTTTGGTGATTAGAACTTGGTAATACTGATATGGTTGTTCAAAATATAACATAAACGTAAAAGTGTGAACAACTGGTGCTGTTCTGAACAATGCAGGTGAATTCCTTGATAAACATCTAGTAACAGTGCATATAATTGATGTGCGTTTTGATCACCCAAGTGCATCTCCACCGATATTGATGAAAAATGCCTTCTTACCAGAGGTCTAGACTCCAAATTATGAGTTTAGTCAGGCATAATATAGAAGTATTGAAGATCCAATCAGCGTCCTCTTTTATATTGCAGGTGGTGGTTCCCATGAAGGAAAGAAAACAGCCACATAGTGTGGAACTGCTTGACAGTTTATTAAAACAAGTCAGTGCTAAACACTAAACACACAGGTATCCGGTATAATATGAGCATTAATACATCTTAGACATCCTAGAAGTCGATCGACCAGTATACAGGATTGGCGTTCATGGTACCTCATGAACATGGACTCCACCCGTTGTGTTTAATTAGAATTAACACCATCTGGGGAAGATTGTCAAGCAGTTTCACACCATGTGGCTGTTTTATCTCTCCTTCATGGGCCCTACTATGGAGTAAACTTCAGCCATGACCGTAGCCATGACAGTACCACCACCTGCAATGTAACAAAGGAAGCTGATTGGATCTTTTTATACTTCTATATTACGCCTGTCTAGACTCTTATAATTTGGAGTTTAGACCTCTGGTAGGGAGGCCTTTTATATCAATATCGGTGGAGGTGCACTTGGGTGGTCAAAACGCACATAAATTAAACTCGCTGCATTGTTTAGAATAGCATCAGTTTTTGACACTTTATGGGAAATTGTTTATTCATTATCTATGTATAGCGCAGCTAAATTTTGTATTGTTCAAATCCAAACTGATTGACAGCAGCCGTAGGCCTCCAACTAGTTGCAGAGGTAATTACTTTTAAAGTGGTTCTAAAGGCTAAAAGTTATTTTATTTGTAACCTTAAAGCAGGGTTGCACTCAAAAGTGGAACTTATGCTTATCCGCTTACACATTTGGTACCTTTCGGGGGAGAGGGGGGAACAGGTACCTGTTTTTGACAGGTACCCGCTTCCCACTTCCGTCGGACCTCACCACGGCTAGGTACGTCAGAAGTTCGGCCCCTCCTCCTCCCTCTGCTTCTAGGCCAGTAAAATAGTGCAGGGCACTTTGAGCATGCGCAATAGGGACCTGGTCGTGATTCCCTTACCAGTAATAGCGGCAGCAGCATCTGACAGCAGATGGAAACATCGGCTGCGGTGCCGATATCGCTGGACTCCAGGACAGGTAAGTGTACTAATATTAAAAGTCAGCAGCTACAGTATGTTTAGCTGCTTGCTTTTAATTTTTGGAGGGGGGGCGAAACACCAAGTATAACATGTTGGTTATAAACATGGCTCTTTACTTCAGGCTCCATTTTATAAAGTCTATTGCACATTTACACAGAATACCTCCCTGTATACGTTACTGTGTTAAATTAGGAGTTAGAGTTGCAATGATATTGGTATCAGTTATCGGTGGCGATACCAAGCATTTGCGTGAGTATCATACTGGCATAAATGCTCCAGGTACCAAAACCGAAACTTTTGCGGTGCAATTTGCGTCTATACAAAATGAATGGACGCAGATTGCACTGCAAAGAATTACATGGAACTTGAACAGGAATGCAGTGCCATTCCTGTCCGGATAGCACACTACTCCTGTGTGTGTGTATATAGAAAAGGAAAAGGACTACCTAGTGGGAAGTCTATTAAAAATGTAAAATATTCAAAGGTGTCCCGGTCCTGCTGATCATAGCACATCACGGCCGCTGGAGGTGCTCACAGGGCTGTAGGAGATGTAGAGACGGTCTGCCCCCAAGTTGACATCACTTATGCCCTATACCCACATGGTCCCTGTGTGCACCTCCAGCAGCCGTGATTTGCTATCATCGGCGAGACCTATGAAGATTTTGCATTTGGCCACATATGTACCGTGAGTTCTAACATTTTTAATAAACAGCCCTTTGGATGGAGATTTTCGCTTTCTGCACGCACACACACACACACACACACGGGAGCAGTGGGGACAGTAATCACACCACACTCCTGTTCAAATTCCATGTGATTCTTTGCAGTGCAATTTACACCAAATTTTTTGTATTGACGCAAATCGCACTGCAAAGTATCGGTACTCTGTATTGACTGAAAGTATTGGTACTCATACTCCCTAATAAAAAAACAGTCTCTGTGCAACTCTATTAGGAGTATATTATGTTATTGCAGTCTGACCCAAGACACTGTATGTTCTTCAGTTACTGATGCAGCATTTGCTCCCTCTCTCCAATCTAACAAAGCAAAAAGTGTCACCTTATGTAAAGCCTTCTTTTTTCCACGCCTCTTTTTTCTCTAGATGATAAGATTGTACAGGCAGAGTCATATGTACTGTATTCTATTGCTGTACGATTGCAAACACCTGTCATTTCAGTATTATTGTATTAGTTTTACTCACCTTCTTTTGTACAATATACTTTTTATAGCCGCATGGATGCTGATTGTCATATAGTAATTATAAACATTTTACCAGGTTACTTTCATGCTGACCTTATTATCATGTATATAAGATAAGACTATGATCAGATCTAATGTTTAACATGAGAAATGTCATTTCTAACTGAAACATACTTTATATTCTATTCTTTTTTCAGTACACAGTGTGGTTTTATAATAGGATAACATAAAGGTTATTTTGTTTTAAATACTGCACTAGCCAAAATTTCTAAAACAATAGTGATATCTGTATTTCCTTTCAAATAATAAATGCTTGGTTACATAGTCAATAAGGTTGATAAAAGACACTGGTTCATCTAGTTCAATGTGAGAGTGTAGGTGCATATATGCATGTGTGCATGTGTTCCTGTCACTGGTGACCAACTTCCCCTGATCATCTTTTAAGGGATCAATATGTTCTGGCCTCACCTTTTTACTATTAATATATTTGAGAAAATTTGGGGATTTTTTTTTACTTTCCTCAGCAATGTGTCTTTTATAATCTATTTTAACTGCCCTGGTCACACTCTTTAATTTCTTATAGCACTCTTTGTAGTTTTAGAATGTTGATGATGACTCTTCAGTCTTAAATGTATTATATAACTGCTTTTTCTCATTATTTTCCTTTTTACCTTAGAATTTAGCCACCCAAGTTCAACTTAATTTGTATTTGTTTACCAGTAGAATGCACTGACTAATGCTATTGTTTAATTTGCCTTTAAAGCACTTCCACTTCTCTTCAGTATTCTTTGTTGCAAGAATATGATCCAATTTAGTGTCATGTAGTATAGATCATAGCATATTAAAGTTGGCTCTTTCAAAATGTAGTGTTCTTGTCCTACCCTCATGTGTCTTTTCTTTATATGTGCAATCAGCTTTGTGGCATTTGTAATTAGCAGAGGTTCAGCAGGGAATTATTTCTAGTTGGGGCTTCCACCATTTGACTCATGTAATTTTTTACCTCCTTACCAGCCCCATTAGCAATGTCATCCTTCATATTTACTATCAAAACACTCTTCCCAGAAAAGCACAACCTTCCCCCTCTTCTAAACACTCTGTCCCTCTGATACAGAGAGTACCCTTGGACAGTCACAGGCTAATCATGTGAGCTATCAAACCTCAAGTCAAAATCCTCCTCATTTATCAGAAGTTCTAGTCTTTTCATTTCATTAACTAGACTTCTATTTGTCTACATTTGTGTACTTGCCTTTTAATTTTGCACATTCACAAATTTTCACAAATCTTAAACACCATGCCCAATATATACATATGAAAACTACAATCACTTGAATTAAAACAAGGATTCATATCTACCAGAAATGAGCATAAATTCACAATGGCTCTGCTTATATAAAACATTTATGGTATGGTATGGTATGTTTTCAGTGCTTCCGTACCTCCCAAGGTTAGGGCCTCACCTTGCTTTCTGGCAGGAACAGCTGAGGTTGTAGTAGTGTACAGCAGCTATGCATTCCAATTGCTAAATAAACTATTGAATTCAATCATCAAATTAAGAACTAGGGATAGACCGATATGTTTTTTTCAGGGCCGTTACCGATACCAATATTTTGGTCACAACGTATCGGTATCGGCCAATATGGGCCGATATTTTGTACATTTAAAGTTTTGAAACATAAAGACAAATTTTGACACAAATCTTGTAATGAACATGTTAATTTTTTTTAATGCTTAATGGCTGGCTTGCTGGCACCCTGTGTTGGGTGGCTGGCTGGCACCCTGTGGTGGGTGGCTGGCTGGCTGGCTGGCACTCTGCTGTGGGTGGGTGGCTGGCACTGGGGCTGTGGATGGCTGGCTGGTATAGGGCCTGTAGGTGGCTGGCTGGTATAGTGCCTGTAGCTGGCTGGTACAGGGCCTGTGGGTGGGTGGCTGGCTGTCTGGCACACTGTCTGTGGGTGGCTGGTTATCTGGCACTCTGTGGTGGGTGGCTGGCTGTCTGGCACCCTGTGGTGGGTGGCTGGCTGGCTGGCACCCTGTGCTGGTGGGTGGCTGGCACAGGGGCTGTGGGTGGCTGGCTGGTACAGGGCCTGTGGGTGTCTGGCTGGTACAGTGCCTGTGGGTGGCTGGCTGGTACAGTGCCTATGCGTGGCAGGCTCGATGGTACAGTGCCTGTGGCTGGGTGGTACAGGGCCTGTGGATGTGGGTGGCTGGCTGGCTGGTACAGGGCCTGTCGGTGTGGATGGCTGGCTGGCACCGGGGTGCTGTGGGTGTATGGCTGTGATACACTCCAACTAGACTAGTCCCGACTCAAGACGAGGCTGTCCAAGACGAGGGAGGCGGTCTAAGAAGGCAGAATGACGTCACAAAAATATCGGCAATATCGGCCAGTTCCGGGGCCGATACTGATATATCAGGTAAAGTGCATATCTGCCCCTGATATATCGGCCTTGCCGATAATCGGTCTACCCCTATTAAGAACACTGAATCAAAAGAATTAGTTATTTAAAGATTTTAATTGCATGAATATTTGCATGTGGTTTTGTTTTATCTGCATAGAGGCATATACAGTATCTAAAGACTGAGCACTAGAGCTTCATTTCATATCAGTCTAAGTAGATTGGTGAACATTTGGTTAAAATAGAAATTTTGCAGTTCATTGAATCGCCCATCTGACTGAATCAACTTGCCGATCTCTATTACAAACTACAGTTTTGATGTAATAACAAGTCCACTTGTGAAAGAATGTAGCTGGACAGAAGTTGTGGTAACAAAAGTATTCACTCTTTTTCTGCAGTATGATTGTAAGCAGCACAATTATTTCATACTGACAATGTTTGTTGATAATCTGCTTTCATGTATGAGAGCATATTCTTCTAAAGGGCTGTTGTAAAAACCATGAAGTATAAAAAAAATAGTTTAATCCGAAAAAGCAATCAAAGTGGAACGTCTTTGCAGCTGATTATGATCCTCTAAACATTTTTTTAACAATATAAGTACCCGTTGCCATTAATGAGCTTTTTCTTTTTTTTTAAAAACAAAGCATTATTGTCAATATGTCTAAGCAGCACCTGATATGAAACAATATGCTTCTTGTTTAATGTTTTCTAAACTGCAAATGTATTTTGTCTTAATCAGTATATTTATGTATCTCTTCTATAATGAGTTATTAATTACCGAATATTGAGAGTTTTGCAAAATATCTAGCTTTGAAAACAAATATAAGGTTTACTCTTTGGTACTTCAGACAGTATTGAACTGAGGTGGACCCTCACTTTAGAAAGATTTCACCCGTCTTCCTTATATGCATCTGAAACAGGAAGTAAAAGAACATTTCCCAAATGGGACAAATAAAGAAATCTGGTTTTAACTTTCCCCTATTCTAAAAAATAAAATAGTTGCATATGCTTTAATCCTGTTTTTAGTGTCAGTCATTGAGCATTTCACTCTTAGGTTCAGGAACAATTGAATATGCTTGTATCTAGACATATGTGCCAAGGTGTCACACCAAATGTGTTCATTTGTGAGCATTTTAAATTCCTTTATTTAGTAAGAGGTTGCAATACAAACAGAGTGAAGGCACATCAGGTATAGATGAAACAGTACAATCTGACAACAGCATCATAAACAGCGCTTCACCAAGGTTACCATAGCTGTAAAAAGAATATAGTCCACTGGAACAGAAAGGTGGGATCAGTCCCCCCCTGGGTGTGCAAGAGAACAGACATGCCAAATGTTACAAAGGATAGCAGATTTGATAACAAGGAAACAACCTCAATTTATAACAAACTTATGGGTGTCGGGTACCAGGGTAGTACTGACGGACGGGCTCCTGTACAGAGCAAGAAACGGTAACTCTAAACCATGGAGTCAGTCAGAGAATGAACAGGTAGCAGGGATAAAAGCTATAGAAGATCCCAGTCTCGGGGGGGGGGGGAGGGCGAGTAGGTACAGATGGGAGAGAAAGAGAAAAGGAGCAGGAAAAAAAAAAAAGAAAAAAGGTAAAAGAGAGAAGAAAGGGAAGGAAGGGTACAGGAAGGAAGCTGAAGAGGCTGGCAGCACCTGGGTCCCCAGGCCTGTACCTCCCCGCGCCCCCAGAGCCCTAGTCGGAGACAGAGAGCTCCCGCAGGTAAGCGTCTGTACATGTGAATTAGTCCCACGGTCTCCATTTTTCCTGAAAGGCTTGTTCTTGATTATGCAAGGTAGCCGACAAGTCTTCCATGTCCCGAAGCTCCTTAACCTTAGAAAACCCCAGAGACCTCGGGGGTGTATCATGTGACCTCCAACAGAGGGGTATGCATGCTTTGGCAGCATTTAAAAGCTGAATAGTCAGAAAGGACTTGTATTTCTTAACTGGCCGTCGGGTGAGGTGCAGTAAGCACGCCGCAGGATCATCCGCCACGTCCACGTTAGTAAGTTGTTTGATAACGCCAGCCATCTCCATTTGTGAGCATTTAACCCCATGAGTGATTGTAGATTGTAAGAAATGTTTGATTGTCTAGCTGGCTAAAGAGTTAGTAAAGCATTATACTGCACAGGACAGGTGGCAGGTAGACAGACTTATGAAATGGGTTAACAAGTAAGTGACATTATTTGTAAGTCATAGACAATACTTTGGTGAATGGACTTTATTATTTTTTTCTAAATTGGTTGACTTATTGTCCGTTGGCAAGGCTGATCTAAAATATAATAGAAATCTGTCAAGATAACTTATTATTGCAAGACAAAAAAGCTAAGTGTTGCATGGCTACTCTGCAGCAAATCCCAGATGAATATGTGAAGGTTGCTAACACTAAAAATTGTTTACCTGGGTTATCAGGGTCAAATAGGTTGGGGCATGGTGCTTCTTTCATGCTGCCCTCCCTCAAATTACAAGGGAAGAACAGTGGAAAAAGTAATCCCATACTTGAGCACTCTTTCAATGTAAGACATATCTGGGAACTGATTGAATTTTTGACAGTGGAAATGTATATATATTCGCTCAGTGCACCTTTGCAGACTGTTTTTGTTGTCTAAATCTCTTGGTGGCTTTCGTTTTGACTTGTAACTTTTACTGCATTTTAGTGAAGAAAGGAAAAATGGAAAAGTACTATAAATGTAAATGTAAAATATACAGCACATTCTGTCTTTTTGAAACTGTTGATGTGAAATAGCCCAACAGTTCTTTATTTAAACAAGGTCTGCTTCAACCTTGATTGACTTGCAGCAAATTGCCTGGTATGAGAGGCAAAAGGAAGTGGATAGAAAAATGGCAATCAGCACCAAATGTTTCCCATGTATGAGTGTGTATGAGTGACAGCTACTAGAGATGTGCTGCAGGAAGATAAATTGGCAAGAGTGGCCTCTCCTGACAGCTTCTGAGATGGGAAATTGTTCTTGCTAATTTGTGGCTAAGTCCAAATCATATATGGTTGCAAATCAACTAGTTGAATAAACAGAATTAAGATCTTTTTCTGACATTTACTTACTTCTGTTGTCAGACATAATTGTTATAATAAAGGTTTTAGAGAGGTTTTATTATGAATGCAAATTGAAATCTGCAGTCTGGAAGCCTCTGTTTTATGCCATTGAGCAACAATAACCTCTTAATTTGGAAACAATATTTCACCTCTGGATTGTAAGGCGCTCATTAGCATATAATTAGCATATTATCTCTTTCAGACTGTGCTTCGTTTACTTAGGTATAAGCACCGACCAAAATCCTGCCTTTAATTTTGCAAGCTGATTGTAAATAGTGCAGTGTGAATGTAGAGGACAAATGAGAAACTTGATCACCTTAAAGGAATATTTCAGAAAAAAATGGTTATCTGATTCAGTCACCTCCAAGAAACAGCAGGAAATTTTGATTTTACTATTGTTTTCAATTAATTAATGTGAAGTAAAAATTGGCTTAAAGAGACTTAAAGATGCGGCTTTCTTTATCTGGCAAGTCTGATCATGCAAAGCTCCAAAACTTCTAGGTAGTGTTAAAACCTGTCCCATCCCAAATAAACTTCTACTGGCCATTACTATAGTGGGTTGCTCTAATGACCAATATTAACTGCTTCACACTAAGGATGATTGAACGGTTTGGGTCGACCATCGGTTTGACCCGAACATTGACTGTGTATATATACCCCTATGCAGAAGTTCAGATGTTATGCCTGCCTCCAAAGACGCCCAGAAAATGCCCAAAAAAACACCTGCAACAAAAACGCCCAGGTGTGTTGTTGCAGGCGGTTTTTTTTGGGCATTTTTTAGGTGTCTTTGGAGGCAGGCATAACATCTGAACTTCTGTATAGGGGTATATATACACACACACATATATGTATTTATACACATACACACATATAGGTGTGATAGGAACGGAGCCCTATGCCTGCAAATAATTTAATTAGCGCAGGCATAGGGTTCTGCTACTTTCACACCTATATGTGTGTATGTGTATGTATACATGTGTGTGTGTATATATACCCCTATACAGAAGTTCAGATGTCATGCCTGCGTCAAAGACGTCCACAAAAAAGCCCAATAAACGCCTGCAACAAAAACGGCCGGGTGTGAAAATAACAGAGCCCTATGCCTGCTCTACCGCAATTCTAATACAAATAATCCTTTTTTTTCTGGTTCTGGACATGCTACAGAGCTGAAAATTCACATGTACACTTTTTAGACCCCCCCCAGACACTAAATCCAAAGAAATCTCATTTTTTTTTCAATAATTTTTTCAATAATTTGCTCTCTATCAAAAACGACAATTTTTAAGAACTTTTTTTGTGTGATTAATAGTCCCTGGGGCATGACCCAGGACCCTAGGCACTTTTTAGGGGCATTTATTGGGTTTTAGGGCTTCAAAATGGTGTTTTTTGATTACTGAAGTTCCGGTCCCATTGATTTCAATGGGGTTCTGAAATCCGGGCTGAACTTTTGGTAAGTTCGGGTGTTCTGGTCGAACTGAACTTTTCAAAAGTTTGATCATCCCTACTTCGCACTTGGCCTATAGTACAATGACTGCCGAGCGGGACATCCCGAGTGGCTAAATGTTAAATAATATCCTTACAGGATGTCTCCAACTTACAAGCCAACCTCAATGCACTATTTCATTGGGAAACTATGTGGCAAATGAGGTTTAATGTTGATAAATGTAAAGGTATGGACTTGGGGGCTAGGAATATGCATGCAGCAAGGCCAAGTAACACGATGGACCTGAAGTGGTTAATAATATTTTATTTTGATTTTTTAAACCCTGTATGGAAATCATTTACCTAAACTTTAATAATTGTTTACATTTTAAAATATTTTCATCTAGATTTCAAAATTGCAAAAAGGAATTTGGTGTAACAAATCTTTTCTATACTAACAAGACATACAGCCTGTCTTGTCACATAGTTGTTATGATGGGATTTTTATTATGCTTGATTTGAGAATATACATGTTAAGTTCAATCTATGGTTAATATTGTTAAAAATACATGCAATGCTCTGTCTGTGTTTGGAAAGACACAATCATTTTTGGAAGCGCATACACAATTTTCCTTCAGCCAGGAGATGAAGCCTCATAGAAGTCTATGGCACTGTAATGTGCCTGTGTGGCCAGGAGAGCGAGTTCTTGCAACACATGATATAATAGAAACATTAGAAGCTATGGCAGTTAGGTTTTAGAAAGAGGGGAGGATGGCATCGGTTAGCTCAGGGGAAAGGAGCAAACTGTAATTTTGTTTTTAATTGCACTTAACTCTTAAATGCATGATAGCGAGGGGAAAAATCCTGTGATGCCCCTTCCCTTTGTGCCCTAGGCATGTGCTTAAGTTGGTTAATGGTTAATCCAGCCCTGACCTGACATGTCATACAGAGCTATGTCTGTCCTGGCTCTTGCACCCAGCTAGAGCTGGAGATGGCTATCATTCTGTATGATAGATGCAAATGCTAATTGTGACTTTCTAAGGATTTACCAAAAATGTTGTTTTATAATTTTACTGCATATTACCGTTATTGTTGCAATCAAATAATTATAAATCTCTTTTTTCTGGTAGCATATTAATTTTGTTAGCCTATCATTTCCATCGTCATAAAGTGATACATTTGAACTTAGTCAAGTATATTCAATGAGACAGTGATAAAGAGTTGTCATTCCCCAGAATTACATCACAATGTTTACCTGTCTGGCATGTTGTCATGCCTGGAATGTTCTCTTTTTGCTGCTGCACATACATGTGTCATAGAACCCCATAGAAAGCTTTTGTTTTGATGTTTGCATGATGGTTTAGCACTATTTGAGAAAAAATGATGGTCAGACTTCTTGTTCATTTCAAATTGCATGCAAAGTACTCCAACTGAATGGTCAGGTGTGAAAAAGCCCTAAAGGGCAACTTCTTGGCTTTTCTTCTGAGAGGCCACTCTCGCCAATTTATCTACTGTGGCTGTCTTCTAAAGAAAGCAAACTGTAAGACAGGAATATGCAAACTGTGGCCCTCCAGATGTTACATAGTTACATAGTTACATAGTTAGTGAGGTTGAAAAAAGACTATAAGTCCCATGAGGCATAGCAAGACTCTGAAATCCACAAGCATGACACCCAGAGGCAGAGGCATGATGGGACTTGTAGTTTTGTAACATCTGGTGGGCCACAGTTTGCATATCCCTGCTGTAAGACTTTGCAGACCTTTTGTTTTCATGCACATGTGATATATTTAGCAGTTTAAACTGAAGTCAGGCTTTATTAAAAGCTCGGTCCACATTCCTAGCTTCCTAATCTAAACTACCCCCCCCCCCCCAATCCTGAAGGAAGCCTCCTCTGAAATCTCGTCCTGCATTGGTGGTGTTGACAAAATAAATCCCCACAGTTTTTTTTTCCAATAAAACTTTTATTGAAAATAAGAAAATAACATACAGTATTGATACATTTGAATATACAGTATAATTAACACACCCACAGTTTTTAATTGGGCCGTATTCTTGTTATTGCAGTTTAAAATGTTCCTCTGTACTGCTGAACGTATCAGTCAGATAGAAATAACCATGCTAATATTTCTGAACAAAAAAAAAAAAAAAAAACAAGGCCATATCTGACCTTTTCCTTTTTTGAGTCTGATCACTAGAGACATCAGAAAACTATCTTAATCAACATGCAATGTACCTATAAAGTACATTTGTTCTATTTACTTTTTTTTAATGTAAGTCATAATGGTGCAAAGATTTCAAATTGTGGCAATGTTTTTTTTAAAAAAAAAAGTAGGTATACAGTATTTAGCTGCATCAGAAGTGTGTTTCAAGGACTCTATTGATATCCCTTAGCAAAGAATATTTAATTTATAGTCAAGTCTGCAGTTTTTACATGTACTGTTAGAGGTGCAATAGCCACCACCTACAGCTATCTCATAGTATGTTTCTCACTAATTGTTACCTATTTTGTAGGAAATAGTGCTATTAAATGCCACAAAGGCAAGCAAGAGCAGTAAGCAAATGCACAGAACGCATTTATGGAGAAATGCACTGTTCCCAGTGGAGATTTTCATTTCGCTGCTTGGAAATGAGGTTGACTGGAGTAGGTCAGAGATTTGCTTGGGAATATTTACCAAGGCTTAAGATATTTCTGCTTTAATCAGGAAGTAAAACAAGTGAATAAAAATTGGAAATAAACTTTTTATATTGGAAACAGGCAGAATTGCATTAATTAAGTAATCTTAGCTCTTTTATGGAATGCAACATTTTATTAGCATCCTAATTAAACAATATTCATATAATATGGCATGGGTGCAAAATGAATCCACCAGAGTGTTGGCTTTATATGCTGTCTGTTTTAAAGGACTACTGCCTGTGTTACCAATCACAATCAATCAGCTACTGTTTTCTACAAATTTTTCTAACAAAAAGAATGTAGTTCGTTAAGGGAAAATATTAGTGCTATTTCAGTTCAGGTCATATTTGAAGTTGATTTTGCAGTTTTTGCCTTAAATTCATTTTTCAAAAATTTATACTGTATTTCTGATCCTTCTACCTTTTTTCTACTGTATTAATATCATTTGCAGATTAGCTACTAATGCCAGTGTAGATTATCTCCTGTAATGATTATGCTTAACTGTTTAACAGCTGTCTGCCACACAGTAAATGCATTTCCATGCAGGTCAATGAATGAACAGACACAAAGGCCCAGATTTACTATGCATGTACACAGCTGCATTGATCATATGCAAACAAGCATTTGGTATGCTAATAAACTTTACAATGGTGATACATGTGGATAGGCATCAGTATATATGCAGAATTTATTAAAAGTGGTATACCATAGCTTCTGAACATAGGCCAGCTAAGCCCTGACATTTTTCCTTTGTTTTTTGGTCTATCAAAGCACTATTTATTATTTTAGATGTACACACCATGTAGGAATAAAACTGTAGTAAGTGAATATAGCTATCGTTCCCTGTTTGGGGAACACCCGAAATTGCCAGGTGTTTGGCAGGTGTTTGCTGTGCCGAACGCCCCCTGCAATGCACTGTGTGCTGCACGGTGCATTTTGTGCAGTATAAGTTGGTTGCTAAGGAGCAGAGCCGAGAAGCTGGCACAGCATCCTTTACTGATAACCCATCGGCTGTCAATGGACTTCCCCACAGCTTAGCAAAAAAAAAAAAAAAAAAGAATGCAGGTAAAAAAAAGTAAAAAAGCAGCATGGTGTCCCCCCCCCCCCAGCCTATACCAGGCCTTTCGGGGCTCACACCAAAATTAAAAAAAAAACAGCATGGGGTCTACCCCAAAATCCCTACCAGACACTTATCCAGGCATGCAGGAAAGGGGGAGGGACGAATGAGCGCTCCCTCTCCTGAAACATACCAGGCCACATGCCCTCAACATGGGGGGTGGGTGCTTTGGGGTGGGGGGACAAGGACCTCAGCCTGACAACTGTAGCAGGTGGTTGCGGGGGTCTGCGGGCAGAATCAGATCCCAGCCCTGCCATGTGAATGAGTATGGGGTACATAGTACCCCTTCCCATTCACCAATAATGGGTCAAAAAGTAATAAAAACACAGAGACAGTTTTTTAAAAAATTAAAAAAATAGTGTCCCCTGATGTAAATTTCTTTATCAATCACGCTGCCTGCTGCACCAAAAAATAAAAATGCTCCCACCAACATTAAGGCTGGCCGCCTACTGCAGGCTAAACAATTTGATAGTTCTTATATAGGTAAGAGGCTGGGCACCTGGCTATGTCACCTGGTGGCACTGCCCTTCTGACATCACAGACCGCTGCATACTGGGTCAGTGACATCAAAAGGGGACGGTGCCACCAGGTAATGTAGCCAGGTGGCCCCATCCCTTACCTATATAAGAATTGTCAAAAGGCTTAGCCTACAATAGGCAGCCAGCCTTCATGACGGCAGGAGCGTTTTTATTTCTTTTATTTTTCAGTGCGGCGGGCGGCGTGATTGATGGTGGATTTACATCTGGGAATACTGTTTATTTTTTAATAAAGGAATTGTCAAAAACTGTGTGTGTTTTTATTACTTTTTGACACTTTTTTGGTGAGTGGCCAATCACAGCTAATCATGATAGTAAACAATGAATGAATGGCTTTCATTCAGAAAAAAATGGTTGTCTATAACTGTAAAATTAGTAGTTATAAGAAATCATAGTGTGGTAAAAAAAAAATCCTGATCACCTCCCCAGAGTAGTACAGAGTTACTGTAGTTATACTGTTTTGCTCTGGTCACTGTATGTAAAAAAGAAAAAAATATATATAAAAAGAGAAAAAAATATAATAAAAATTGAAAAAAAAAGATGAATTATCATTAATGACATTGTATTGCACTGGTGACAGTATGTAAAAAAGTTTTAAAAATTGTGAATTTTTAGTTAATTTTTTATTTTCCAAAAAATTGTGACAAAAAATGACAACTTTAAAAAACTTGCCATGCCTCTTACTAAATACCTTGGACAGTCTACTTTCCAAAAAGGGGTCATTTGTACTGCCCTGGTGTTTTCAGGCCTCAAGAAATAAGATAGGTCATCAGTAGCTCAGGATTGATTGATTTTCAGATAAATATATATTTACAGACTAAATAATATATACTGATTTGTTTACTTTCACCAAAGAAATGTAGCAACATACATTTTAGCCTACATTTATGAAGACAGCTTTATTTTTTGCAAAATGTTATAACAGAAATGAAGAAAAACATGTTTTTTTTTTTCAACATATTTGGTCTTTTTTCATTTATTTAACAAAAAATTTAAAAAACAGTGGTGATTAAATAGCACTGAAAGAAAGCTCTTTTTGTGTGAAAAAAATGATACAAATTTCAAATGGGTACAGAGTTGCATGACGCAATTGTCATTTAAAGTGTGAAAGCACTGAAAACTGAAAATTGCCTTGGGCAGGTAGGAGGTAAAAGTAGCGGGATTACAGCTTTATTTGTTAGTCAAGTCCATCTAAATCTGCTATTGCATCTAACATTATCCTCTCCCCAGTAGGGAAGATCGAACGGTTCGGGTCGATCATCGGTTCGACCCGGACATTGGCTGTTCGAGGTTCGGCCGAATTTAGAACTTTTTGCTAAAAAAGTTCGGAATCCGGCAACCAGAACCGACCAAAATGCAATGGTTCAGGAAATGGGTTTTAACAGCCCATGATTGGACCAGAACCATCAGTAAAAGCCAATTGAGGGGGCAGGAGAATGCTAGGAATGTGATTGGAGTGACTAGGGGGTCCATAGTCCAATCATTAGTGAATACGCCCCCCAGTATATAAGATAGCCCCCGCCAAATTCCTAGCATTGTTATACAGGGATATGGAAGAGAGTGGAAGCAGTTCTGTTACTTCTGCTTCTAAGTGTCATTTAGCAATTTTTAGGGATATCTAGTGTAGTTAGGGTGCTATTTTCCACTATAGTTAGCTTTAATTATTCAGTTTCTGTAGGGGAAGTGTTAAGTGTAATGGGACCGTAGTGTAGTGTAGGGTTAACTGACTCTGACTGCTATGACAGGGTGACAAAACCCTTCCATATCAGGGTGACTGCTATAGAGAAAAGATCGTTTCTCTTATGTCACTTTCAGAGCACTGATATGGCTTCTCACCGGTCAGCTTGCTTTTTGGCTGCAGGCGTTTATAGGGCTTTTTTGAGGAGATGTTTGGAGTCAGGCATGACATCTGAACATCTGTGTAGGTGTATATATACATACACCCCTGTCTGTATATATACACATACACATATAGGTGTGAAAGTAGCAGAAACATATGCTTGCGCTAATTAAATAATT
Source organism: Pelophylax lessonae (assembly GCF_965119305.1). Classification (NCBI taxonomy): domain Eukaryota; kingdom Metazoa; phylum Chordata; class Amphibia; order Anura; family Ranidae; genus Pelophylax; species Pelophylax lessonae. The sequence continues at coordinate 373,286,733 of NC_138771.1, forward strand.
AACAGGCATATGGCTCCGCTCCTATAACACCTATATGTGTGTATGTGTATAAATATAAACAAGTGTGTGTGTATATATATATAACCCTATACAGAAGTTCAAATGTTTTGCCTGCCTCCAAAGACCCCCAAAAAATGCCCAAAAAAATGCCTGCGCCAAAAAAAATGCCCAGGTGTGTTCTTGCAGGCGTTTTTTTGGGCATTTTTTGGGGGTCTTTGGAGGGAGGCTAAACATCTGAACTTCTGTATAGGGTTATATATACACACACGCTTGTATGTATTTATACACATACACACATATAGGTGTTATAGGAGCGGAGCCATATTAGTGTGAATTAGCGCAAGCATAGATTTCTGCTATTTTCACACCTGTATATGTGTATGTGTATATATACATACATGGGTGTATATACCCCTACACAGAAGTTCAGATGTTTTGCCTGCCTCCAAAGACCCCCAAAAAATGCCCAAAAAAACTCCAGCTGCAAAAACACACCTGGGCGCTTGCTACTAAAGCGGCAAGGTGTGAAAATAGCGGAGCCATATCCCTGTTCTATAAGTGACCTAATACAAACAATCTTTTTTTAATGGTTCTGGACATGCTACAGAGCTGAAACTTCACAGGTACATCTTTTAGACCCCCCAGACACTAAATCCAAAGAAATGTTTTTTTTTTTTTTATAATTTTTTTTTTTTCAATAATTGGCTCTCTATCAAAAATGACAATTTTTAAGAACTTTTTGTGTGTGATTAATAGTCCCTGGGGCATGACCCAGAACCCTAGGCACTTTTTAGGGGCATTTATTGGGTTTTAGGGCTTCAAAATTGTGTTTTTTGATTACAGAAGTTCGGTCCCATTGATTTCAATGGGGTTCTGAAATCCGGGCCGAACTTTCGGGAAGTTCGGATGTTCTGACCGAACCGAACTTTTGAAAAGTTTCGATCATCCCTACTCCCCAGGTTGACAATAATGTTGTCCAAGGGTGGCTATATTGCTCCATTGCTTCCCTAAGACAGAGAGTGGGAGATTTATTAAAACTATAAAGTGCAAATTCTGGTGCAGCTCTGCATAGAAACCAATCAGCTTCCGGGTTTTTATTGTCAAAGTTTAATTGAACAAGCTGAATTTAGAATCTGATTGGCTACCATGCACAGCCGCACCAGATTCTGACTTCTCCGCCATGTGTTTTACTGAACAGATCATTAGATGAAAATAACGGAAAAAAGGCCTAGAAAAGATTGATAAGGTTCACTATATTACATTCTTTTGTTTTTTGGTTAGACATGCTTTCATTTTATTATTTCATTTTAGTCGCTTCTGTGGAAACTAAAGCTGGCCATGGACTTTACAATCTTGTTACAATCTGCTTTTGATTTACCAAAACTACATAATAGGAGGACACATCTGGACAATCTATTCAATTTGTAATCAGAAGGGCCCTCCTTGCACTACATAGTTATTGGTAGATCCAAAAGGCTTTGTACAACTAGGTTGTATAGTGTATGGACAACTTTACATTGTGCGCAGAAGTCAATAATTTAAAGCTATACATGTTAAAAACATGGATTATTTTCTCCCTTGAATAATAAAAATATTTGTAGCACTAATAATGTTCAAGTAATACCTCTCAAACAAGTGCATGAATTTTCTGTATTATACAATTCTTGCCAAAGCCTGAACATGACTGTAAGTGTTGAGATTTATTTATCCTAACTACTCCTTACAATGATGACAAGAAAACTGCTCTTAACACTGTTCAGCACAGATTTTATTTATGTAGAATTTTTACATCTCCTTATGAGTTGTGTGACACGTATTTCATCAATACGCAGCAGAATATCTATTTTGCACATGCCGGAGTAAAAATAGGAGCCTTTTTTATGCTTAGAATTAAATGCAGATATCTCTATGGTGTCAAGTCATAAATAAAGAAAATAATTTACTGGCAATAAAAAATAGTTTTAGTGTAGGAAAATCAAAAAGTTTCAGTCAAATAGAGTCAGTTTAAACAACTGCGGACAATTGGAGCTTATAGAGCATCTTGACTGTTTGTCTGCAATACTCTTTATAGATCCCCCTAACACAGAGGTGTAAAGTACCTTTATGTGAAAATTAGGTAAATGTGTTCATTGGGCATAAAATATTACAGCTCTGTGACCTTACTTGGCCTTGTCTGCCTCTGGATGTTACAAGCTGTATAGGGAGCCAGGGAATTTCAGGTGAAACAGCCTGTCCTGGTTACAAGCGTACCGAAGGGTCTTGTATCAGAGGAAAGGTGAAGCATTTTGAAAAATAAATGAGGCTTTTTCTGCAACTGTTACATTTATGGTCTTCGATTTTTTTTTTTTTTTTTTTTTTTACAGCAGTGTGTGTGTGAGCAGAAGCCAACATTCAGCAGTCTGTTTGTTTTTTTAAACAAAGAATAATTTCATCTATATGTATTTAAGGGGCATACTTTTTTTTTAAGGTGCTATAATAATTTAACTTCATGAATTTAACTCCATAAATTTAACCATGTCCCAGTGAGATGAACTAGGTATACCTAGGTATAGAGCTATCTACCATTTATTGAAATTGTGCATGTGCCTATAGATATGGGTATGCATAATTTTTGTCTGCCTTCTGTACACAGTTACAGGGGTATATAGTTGCCTAGTGAATCAGGTTGAAAAAAGCCACAAGCCCATGTAGTTCAACCAATAGAGATAAAAACTGCAGTTGATCGAAATGAAAGCAGAAACCCTATAAAGTGTGCTTGATCCTAGATGTACACATAGGTAATAGCACATGAAGGTGCAAAGGTGTATACCTTTATGTGCACTTATGTTGCTGCGGCCAGGGTGTCACAGTAAAGGGCAGATGAACACCCAGTCCCAGCAGAATTATCCAGCAAATTATGTATTGAAATACAAAATATATAGCTAATTTGCCACACAATTGATAGGTAGTATTTGTCCAAAATACAAATGGAATTCCAACTTCACCTAATACTATTACAGTTATGGAACCACCTCATATTTTAGCCAGAGGCTGAAAAATGAGAAAGTGTGTGCTTTTTCTTGCCACCTAAGGATAATAGTGCTTGAGAGGGGAAGAGATCCAGATATTGTTAGGATGCCACTGGATAAAACCATGAAATATACACTGCTAAAAAAAATTAAGGAATACTTTGAAAACACATCAGATCTCAATGGGAAAAATATATTGCTGGGTATCTATACTGATATGGACTGGGTAATGTGTTAGGAATGAAAGGATGCCACATTGTTTGAAGGAAATTAAAATTATCAACCTACAGAGGGCTAAACACCCATTCAAACAAAGTGAAAAAATGATGCAGCAGGCTAGTCCATTTTGCTAAAATTTTATTGCAACAACTCAAAATGGTACTCGGTAGTTTGTATGGTCCCCATGTGCTTGTATGCATGCCTGACAACTTCGGGGCATGCTTCTAATGAGGCGACGGATGATGTCCTGGGGTATTATCTCCCTGATCTGGACCAGGGCATCACTGAGCTCCTGAAACAGACTGAGGTGCATCCTGGCGGCATCAGACGAACTGAAACATAATGTCTCAGAGGTGTTCTATTGGATTAAGGGCAGATGAGCACAGGGGCCAGTCAATTCCTTCATCCTCTAAGAATTGGCTGCATACTCTTACCACATTAGGCCGGCCATTGTCGTGCATCAGGAGGAATCCAGGACCCACTGTGCAAGCATAGGATCTGTCAATGGGTCCAAGGCAGGGCCATCTTACCGCATGGGCATGCTGGTCAGTAGCCCGGGGGGCCCACTTGCAAGGGGGGCCCCACCTGCCCAGCGACCCAGCCAAGCATTAGTACTGATGGCTGTGTCCCGCCTGCCTCCGCTGCTCACTAACACAGGAGAGTGGAGCAGGAGGCACTGAAGCAGAACGTGAGAGAGAGAAACAGCAGTGTAGAATAGACAGCGGGAGCTGCCTGAGTTAACTTTCTATGCCCCCCACTCCAGCAGCTTGCGCTGTCTATTCAGGCCTTCGGTTTCATTCTGACTTAGTACCTCCTGCTCCCTGCTCCGCTCTCCTGTGTCTCTTGCTCTGCATGCAGCATTCCCAAATAAGGTAGGAAGGGGGAGAGCTGGGAAGAGCTGTGTTATGTAAAGGGGTCCATAGGTATGTGAGGGGGCTGTGTAATGTAAAGGGGTCCATGGGGGCTGTGTAATGTAAAGGGGTCCATGGGGGGCTGTGTAATGTAAAAGGGTCCATTAGGGCTGTGTAATGTAAAGGGGTTCATGGGGTGGCTGTGTAATGTAAAGGGGTCCATGGGGGGCTGTGTAATGTAAAAGGGCCCATGGGGGCTGTGTAATGTAAAGTGGTCCATGGAGGGGCTGTGTAAGGTGAAGGGGTCCATGGGAGGCTGTGTAATATAAAGGGGTCCATGGGGGGCTGTGTAATGTAAAGGGGTCCATGGGGGGCTGTGTAATGTAAAGGGGTCCATGAGCGGGATGTGTAATGTAAAGGGGTCCATGGGGGGCTGTGCAATGTAAAGGGGTACATGGGGGGCTGTGTAATGTAAAGGGGTCCATGGGGGAGCTGTGCAATGTAAAGGGGTCCATGGGAGAGGCCGTATAATGTATAGGGATCCAGAGGTGTGTGGTGGGGAGCTGTGTAATGTAAAGGGGTCCATGGGGGGCTGTGTAATGTAAAGGGGTCCATGGGGGGGCAGTGTAATAAAAATGAGCTTTGTAGCACAATGGGGCAGCAGCGTTTAAACTGGCTTTCACTCATGTGTATAGAAAATGACATCCTGAAGACCATTGACTTCAAGCCAATTATAATAGAATTCTCTACAAAGAAGTATCACAAATGAAAAAAAATATTTCATAGTGCTTTCGTACTGTACCATTTCAGTCTGTAATTTTTTGTTTTTCAATTTCTTGTTTTCCAAGCTCGTTTTATATTGTCCAGACGTTGTGTTAATGTTTAAACACTGATTTTGTTGGTGGTACCAATAAATATAGCCTTATTGATAATTTGCATTTTTATTCTTGTGGGTGATTGTGTAGGCAGGGCCCCCGTGCACTGCATTGCCCCTGGGGCAACATTGGGATATTCGGTTAATAAGGCCCCTTTCACACATACAGTCCGTTTGTCCGTTTTTCATCCATCCGTTGACGGATGAAAAACGGACATCAATGCATCTCTATGTAAAAACGGATGACAACTGATGATCATCAGTTAACATCCGTTTTCATCCACTTCCGTCAATGTCCGTTTTTTTGAACGGATGAATGCCCTATTTTTCATCCGTCAAAAAAACGGATCGGATGAAAAACGGATGACAACGGATGAAAAACGGATGTCAACTGATGACAACGGATGACAACGGATGAAAAACTGATGTCAACTGATGACAACGGATGAAAAACGGACGACAACGGATGAAAAACGGATAACAACTGATGAAAAACGGATGAAAAACGGATAACAACTGATGAAAAACGGATGAAAAACTGATGACAACTGACGAAAAACGGATGAAAAACTGATGAAAAACGGATGAAAAACTGATACATTTGACGTGACTGAACTGATGAACTGAACGGACTGTATGTGTGAAAGGGGCCTAAACCAGAATTTTGATGATACCTGGAGTGCAGCCATTTCTTCTATATTGATTGTCTGCGGAGGCGAGCTGAGGCGTGCACCTGTACATCATAAGGCTTCTTGATTCCCCTGGAGCAGTGAGTCTTCCTTGTCTTTGATTGCTCTTAAGATGGCACTGGTCCAAGGATTGTATCCCAATAGGTAATAGCAGTCAGAGTGTCATTGTCTAGCCTGTAGAGGTCTGTGCATCCCTCCATGGATATGCTTCCCCAGACCATCACTGACCCACCATCAAACCGGTCATGCTAAATGATGTTACAGGCAGCATAATTCTTCATGGCTTCTCCACACCCTTTTACATCTGTCACATGTGCTCAGGGTGAACCTGCTCTCATCTGTGAAAAATACAGGGCGCCAGTGGCGGACCTGTCAATTCTGGTGTTCAATGGCAAATGCCAATTGAGCTCCACGGTGCTGGGCAGTGAGCACAGGGCCCACTAAAGGACGTCAGGCACTCAGGCCACCCTCATGAAGTCTGTTTCTGATTGTTTGTTTGGAGACATTCACACCAGTGGCCTGCTGGAGGTAATTTTGTAGGGCTCTGGCAGTGCTCATCCGGTTTCTCCTTGCACAAAGGAGAAGATACTGGTCCCGCTAAAGGCTTTAGGACCTTCTACGGCCCTGTCCAGTTCTGCTAGAGCAACTGCGTATCTCTGAAATATCCTCTATGCTCTTGAGACTATACTGGGAGACACAGCAAACCTTCTGACAATGGCACGTATTGATGTGCCATCCTGAAAGGAGTTGGGCTGCCTATGCAACCTCTATAGAGTCCAGATATCACCTCATGCTACCAGAAGTGACACTGACCCTATCTAAATGCAAAACTTGTGAAAAACAGTCAGAAAATATGAGTAGGGAAAACCTTGTAAAAACTTGTAAAACCACTCCTGTTTTGGAGGTGGTCGCATTGTTGCCCATCTAGTACACCTGTTGTTAATTTTATTAACACCAAAGCAGCTGAAACTGATTACCAACCCCCTATGCTACTTAACTGACCATATCAATATCCCAGGAGTTTAATTGACTTGATGCTACACTCTGATTAGAAAGTGTTCCTTTAAATTTTTTGAACAGTGCAAATAACATTAAAGCCTATTTTATAAGTGTGGCTTTTATTTTTTACCGGCTTATCCACATGCATTTTTAATAAGTTAAGGGTCTAAAAGACCCGTAACTAGTGGCAAGTAGTGATCACATAAGCACCCAATGCCCCCACCCAATACCGACTCACATGTTTTGATGTTCTGGGCTGATCATATCAAGAAGAAGGGCTAAAACTGTTAAAATACATTTTCAGCACTGTGGAGAGCTCCAGACAGCACATGCACTGTCCTTGGAAATAACTGCTAAGAGCAAATACTGTACACATTCCCCAGACATTTGTCAGATTTTACGTTTAATAGGTGTACGTTCACAATATTGTAAATATAGAGACCTCATAACTAATGTTGGTAAATATTGTATATAATATGTGTTTTATACACTGTATATATAAACTGAAGGTTGTAAGTACATTATTTGTTCAGGATATACAATGGTAGCTCTGGCATCAAGCAGCATGGCTAATATAGTACATGTTGTAATATATGACTTTCACTTCTGTTTTCTTTCTCTTTTACTTTCTTTGTATTTTTCTTTTCTTTATTTCTCTTGCAAGATAATAGAAAGTTTATGCTGAATATGGCCATATAACATTACAGTAAAGGGATATTTATAAGCAGTAAATGTGACTTTTACTCAATGTTAACTGCAGGTAAATCATGATTCATGTGTTTTAAATGACAGCCACTTATTCACCACCAGTGAATGTTTGGTCAAGGTCACATTACTTGCTTTAAACATTTGCGCTAATATCTAAAGTTGTTTATTTTTATTTTTGGCTGGGTGTTTTAATGAAGATTCTCACCAACTTTCATATTCTTCATTAAGTCCATCAAACAACTATGAGTACCCATAAAATTATTTGTGACCACCTTGTATTAAGGGACCCATGTATGCAAGTTTTGAGTCAGTTACATTTGTTTTCAAATGTGTATCATTTGTAACACCAACAGTGAGTTACTACATGTTCCAATAAAGGACATTATCATGCATGTTATGATGCAATCTATAGTTACCGTGTGAACAAACCCTCCCTCCTGCAAGAAAATGGAAGTAACATATAATACATTGCATATACAGTAAACAAGTACAACCTATATCCACACTGCCTCTTGTGGATCGATGTTCAGGCTGACCCTGTGCAGACAGCATCTGTGCTCCCATGTTGCCATTTTGAAAAGTATGTCATCCTTTGCATGTGCAAGATGGAATGCTTGACATCATGCACCTTGTCTTGCACATACACTGTATAACATTACACTCATCTTCTTTTCAAAAGAAAAAAAATCTTCCTCCAAGACCTTGTGAGATCTCAAGAAGGAAGTTATTTTTTTTTTACAGCAAATGAGTTTAATGAGCATCTATTATAATGACATATAGGGGGAGATTTTCTAAAACTGGAGAGTGCAAAATCTGATGGAGCTCTGCTTAGAAACCAATCAGCTTCTAGGTTTAATTGGCAAGGCTTAATTGAGCAAGCTGAACTTAGAAGCTGATTGGCTACCATGCACAGCTGCACCAGATTCTGAGTGCTCCAATTCTAATAAATCCCTCCCCCCCACATTGTTCCATTAACTCCTAAGGTAGATATAAGCAAATACCTAAAACTCTTCTATGGTAATTGAAGTTGCATCAGCCATGATGATCTTGGGCTTCATTCTAAATTTTCAAATCAAGTCCCCCTTTCTCTAAAACATCTAAAAAGTTTTCCAAAGCTAGCATTTTGTCCAAAGTGAAGAGGCTAAATTGACATGTGGCTAAACATTGTAATCTTTAGGTTGCCTGCCCTTAGCACACTGTTTCATTGTTTCACTTCAGCAAAGAACAATGAATGGGAAAATCCGCCTGTGATAGGTAAAGTGAACTGTTCTTCCTTTTAGATATTTTTATGCATAAAGTCCTCTGTCATTTTTGCAAGTGGTGCTTCAGGTTCATATTCAGTAATCAGACAGAGGATGATTTAAAAAGCTAGTGATAACAAGCTCAGTAAAGTAACAAAAATTTGTCAGCAGACATTTTCGAGTATGCTAGAGATTTCCTTTAAATCAATTCAAGAAAATGGAGTTTGGAAAGAGAATAGTTTGAGCTGGAAGCAGAAATCATGGCTTTTACTACAATTACATGAACAGACAGCTTCCAGATCTTATTTAGTATCTGGCTAAAGGGTTTCCCCATTTATAAGCAGTATAATACTTTTCACATTAGTATACTTAAACCATGAATCTTTTGGAAGCAAAGCAGCAATTGTATTCAAGGATGGCTTGAGTTGGTTAGTTCTCTTTAAATTCAGCCTAGATTTCTGAAAGAATTTAAACTTTTATGGATCTGTAAAGTTGCTAACTTTAGCACATTTGTGAAACAAAGAGTGCTGACTTTTACATTCTGTAGGTCACAAACCTACAGCTATTCATCACTACAACTGCAACTATTTTAAATTATCTATAGGACATTGTTCCTCAATGGCAACAGGGCATAAAGCCTTATACTGTATGTAAATTGATTTATATGCAAACCAAACACAATTTTTAAAAGTCCTGACCTGGCTGCTACTTGATATTACGAAGTGACCACATAAGGTGAAATCACCGATATCAGAAATAACGCTTGAAAATAAAATAACAATGATATATAAAAAAAATTAACACTTGAAGGGCCATAAATTCATCGCCATCAGTAGTGGACTGATTTATTGATTTAGTTAGTTATTTTTTAAACTACAATACACATCATTAAAACAGGAACTTAGCAATGGAATTTAGTAATTGATGTGGCCAATTACAGGTAGTTGGTATCAAACTTTAACTTTATAAAGCATGTATAGGTTTCTTAGTAAATACATTTGACTACCATGAACACATGACAAGGGAAAAACCTGATGACAATGTAATTATGGTAAGGGACCCACTTCAGTGGGAATAGCATTTATTATTTTGACAGCAAACCTGTATACGGAGGACATCATTTATGATTGTGTTATCATCCTTTGTAAGTTAAAAAATACATACTCTTCTTGTAATTCTCTAAATATACTGGATTTAATTAACAAAAAGCAAATAGGCTGTTAACTTAGCAAAAGTAATCTTAACTTAGCTTAGTAAATGTAGTGAAGCTATGCTGACTTCCATCATTCGGTCACATGCAAGGAAATATACTGTTTGTCTGTTAATATTTTCCTTGCCGGTGATTGCGTATTCTTTGCAAAGTGAATTTTCATCACATTCATTAAACTAATCGTAAATTCCCTTGAAAGGTGAAAATTCACTTTGCAAAATTAACATATAATACTCCTTTTGTAAATCAACTCCACTGTTAGTGAATGACTATATAAAAAGTAAAAATATACATCTGGCATACCATTTTTTATCTTAGACTCTGAGCTACTTTAATAATCGTGACCCATAATTGTAGCATTTTCATTTCTTGTGCTGAAAATGTTACATACACATAAATCTTTCTGTGTCTTTGTTCATTGCCTTCATTGCTGACCTTTAATCCCTGTTCCTCTTTCCCAGGTCGCCCCATCCCATCTACATCTTCGTCTAGCCTCCTACCATCTGCACAACTGCCCAGCTCCCATAATCCTCCTCCTGTTAGCTGCCAGATGCCACTGCTAGACAGCAATACTTCTCATCAAATTATGGACACAAACCCCGATGAGGAGTTTTCCCCAAACTCATATCTGCTCAGAGCATGCTCAGGCCCACAACAACCGTCCAGCAGTGGTAAGAATCATCTGTGGTGCTTTCAATCAATATGCATTTTTTTTATGATTCCGGACTACTGAAGTGTCCTTATTTGTTTTATGTTTTTCATATGTGAAATTTTCTTCTGCTAGTCTAGCTATTCTACTTGAAAATATACATCCTAAGGGACAAAAAGGTTGCCGCACATTAAAATGAAAAACTCTTTCTATTGTGGTTATAAGTGCACCTGAGTTGCTTTAAATGTGGTGCACTTGGTGAACTGCATCTTGCCGCACCTGTTTGTAGAGATCAGTGTATAAATGAAAATCCACTATACCATTTGTTTTCTGTTGCTATTCTCCTTGCAGCATTTGAATATGTTTTCTTTCTCCATTTCAGTTGTTTTATTATAAAAAAAATATGCCATCACCATAAAAAAAAGAAAAAACACCTTAGTCAGCAACTCAGGCATATGGGAATTCCCATACAGAAACACTCTAAGCATGCAGTCCACTTGGTATATTAATACCAATACATATCTCCTTTAACATAGGAGTTATGCTTCAAACATTTAAGGCTAAGTTCACCTTTTTTTTTTTTTTCGAAATTCCAGCTCCCCTATGTGCCAATATACCATTAAGGTATCACTTTTGCTGAAAAGAAAACACTTTCTATTTGTTATACACCAATCATTACCTCAGCATCAGCCTCCTAAAGAAAACTTAATTAGTTATCCTAAATTTGGTATTCAGGATAAAAAAACAAATAGAAAGAAGCAGCTAACCAGCTAACCTCATTAACACACACCCTGCACCTTCCCCTTTTCTTCTACGGGATTGCTCCCACCCACCTCTGCAAGTCCATGCATGTTCAATGCAATCAGCGATCACCGTTCCCAGACTTCATAGTGTATGGCCACTTTTATACACCTAAAATTAACTATCTGTGCTTTCTGTGCCATTAATTGTTAATTACAACCCAAACGAAGACGTAAACTCACATTTTGCCTCATGAAGAAGCAAGTGACAAACACAGCAAATTGCACACTGAAAAATGTGCAAACTGCAACACTCCAAAAAGTCCTATGAGCTAGTTTGCTGCACGTAGTGTAGACCATTAAAATCAATGGGCTGCTCTATATGTGTCATGGGAAAAATTAGGTAAAAGATGTGCACTCCCACTGTGCTATGTGTGAATGGGGCCTGAAAGTGAAATTGGTGAGTTTACACTAGAACAGTGAGGCTCCATTCACATATGCATTTCCGAATGCATGGCAAACTTTACAGAAAATGGGCATTTTAGCAACGTTCTGAAAAACAGCATCATACATGCATTGTCATTAAATGTTAATGGCACCCCAGGCATTGGTAGCAGGCTGTAAATGTACCAAAAGTGCAGTAAAAAAAGCATCCCTCTCAACTCCAAAATAAAGTTCTGGAGATCCTTTGGTTCATTTTTCTTTCGCTGCCCTATGCGTAACAATTGTAAATGCTCCAAAACCCCCCAAAAAAACATATATGGGTTCCTGTTACCCAGAGATGTGAACAGGGTCTGGCAGCTGACTGTCTCCATCCACTCCCTTCTATGTACTTGTATAAAGATGATCTTAGACTATGAAATCCAATTGTAAAATCTCTGTACAATTTTCTTTAGATTTACCAAAACTATGAAATAGGAAGAAACACTTAAAAAAAACCTATTGGCTTTGTCAAATCAGGCAGGCCCTTACACTACTTAGCTGATGGTAGATCCAAAGGAGATTGCACAATCAGATTGTACAGAAAGTGGGTAGAAATAAAACAAGAAGTGGTGTAGTACTGAGGGAAGTGTTGTCCAGAGTGGTGAACATGTCCTATCACACTCTGTTCTGTGATGCAGCAAGCCAGTGCATGTTGGAATAAGACCTATAGGAAGTAATGCAAGCAGAATTTTTTTTCCAAAAATAGGTGAAACTTTAAAGCTATTTTAGATGAGGTAAGTGAGAGATAAGAACATTGGGATGACTTGCCCAGAAAGGACATTCGAAGACGGTTTTATTTAGTATGAAAAGTGAAATTCTGCCCAAAAAAAGTGAACTTAGTCTTAATCCTTCCACCACAAGAAGTGCAGCCCAGTGTTTTCAGGTTTAGGGCTATTCTGAAATGGCATGCCCTAAAGAAGAATTTAAATTCAGAGATGTTTCCTATATAATTTTAAGACATTCCAATTGTAGCCCTACCCATTAATTGTAACATATGTAATATACAATGATTCTCCTGATACTACTCTCATCCTTAGGATGATTAAATATTTAATTGACTGAAACAAACATTTAGAGGCAATTTTACCATTTTTCTTTCTCTTAAAGTACCTGCAAAGTGCTGGACACATAGGCTTTGGACAACATAGCGAAGGCCCTGCATGACCTCCATATTTTTTCTATAATGGTATCAGTACATATGCCTGTTATACCTGTGCTAAAATCTTCTAGGAGCTCTTTAAAACTAAAAAAAAAAAGAAAATTGCTCAATATTGACTACTGGCAAGCCAAAAAAATCATGAGTCATGAGATCACCAGTAACAAACCTAACAGACCTTATCCTATATACTTAGCAGCATAGATAATATGTACACAGGTGCAGCAAGGTGCCCTTGAAGTTACCGAGAACACCGAGTGCATTTTTGGGCCTGAGAATCTGATTTATGAAGAGTAGACATTCATATACTCTTCTTTAGGACAACAAAAAGACTGCTAGCATGGTTGTTTGGGGTTCCCTCATTACCAGCCATTTTGTTACCTAACAATATCATACTGGGTCACATACAAACACATTGCATGAAATGTTGCATATGGCCAATTGTTTCATTTTCCATCTATTGCCACCCAAGTGACTGTGGAGAATATAAGAAAAAATGTGCTTTATTGGAAAACTGGTTACTAGTTTTTACAGTTCTAGGACTCGGTTCTAGTGCACTTAAAGCAAAAAATGCAAATATAATTGAAAAAACCTTTACATTTATACCATGCATTATCTCTAGTATATAATCAGTCAAATAAAGAACCATCTCTTTTTCAGGCACCCTTTTCCTTTAAGAAATGTCCCCACTATACATGAGCAGTACATGAAATTCATGAAATTATTCACTTTTTTTTACATTGTGTATTACCTGCCTTCTCAATACATATTGCTTAGATATGTTACACGTAGACTAGGTTCACACTACTGTGGCTGCGATTTGATTTTCAGTGCAATTATGTAGTGTGACTTGGTTGCGTTTTGATGCATTTTTTATTTTAAGAGGCCAGCATCTTCTAGCTGGCATGCCATTTTTTTTCTTTTTTGTTTTTGGAATGGGGTCCTCTTTAATAGCCATATCAGACCTTAAGGGACTGGTATGGATTGTGGGGGGGGGACCTCCATGCCATTTTTTTTTTTACAGACAGGTTTATTTGTTTACATTCTGCTGTCAGCTGGGAACCCCCACGACTGACAGCAGAGGTGAGTCCCTCCTTAACAATCAGCTACTTAACAATAAATGACATATCCATGTTTTCAAAGCAGGGAAGAGTCACTGGTTGTTAGGACATTGGCAAAGTGCTGAATCCTTAACAACCAACACAAATTGCAGGCAAAAATGGACCAAAAAATGGAGCTCATTGAAGTCTATGGAGCACAAAAGTATGCTGCATCACACTAACTGTAATAATGACACTGGCAGGAAAGGGGTTAACACTGTTGGTGATCAAGGGGTTAAATGTATGCCTCATGCTTACTGACGTGTGGGGGGGGGGGGTTGTGAAAGACACAGAGATTGCAGGTTCAGCTATGCTGAATCCTGTGATCTCCTCCTGTCTATCACTGAGAAGACCCACCTGCTTTGTTTCCACGATGATCGGGGGAAGGAGGCAGCAATTGCTAAACACAGTGGGAGCGGGGCTCCGGCGTAGGTCTACGTCACTGGGCCCAGGAGAGCCGCACTGCCACAGTAGGATTACTGTGAGCAGTCGGCAAGTGGTTAAAGGGGGAGTCCAGCCTAAAACTAAAATCTCTAAATTTACTTGCAGGCACAATCTAAGACTAACCTATCTAACCCTGTAAAGCAAAACTCAATATACATATCTTTTCTGAAGCCGACCTGATCCGATCCCATGCTGAGCTGTCAGCAATGTGGAGGTGGGTGCAGAAGAGGCAGCGACAACGGAAGCCCCATAGTAAGTTTATGGGTGACATCGCTTCCTAGGCATTTCACACCCGTTGTTGGCTATGTCCTGCACTGAGCTTCCACTGCTGGAAACCAGACTGGATTGGCTTTAGAAAAGGTCTGTATATATATATATATATATATATATATATATATATATATATATCTATATGTTCATATAAAAAACGGTATCTTAATCCTATTGCATTGTGTATTCTGTATGCTTTCATGTAAGTTTACACCTCATTTTCCAGCAAATCTCTAACTTTGCTTCCATGCAAGATGAAATTATTTGCTGCATTGTATTATTTTTTCTGCAGTTTTGAGGTTGTATTCTCAGTCTCTTCTCCTTAATTTTAAATTCTTTGACTGTTTTCTGCAAGTGTTAATTATCATACAAATTGTAGAAATCTGGGATGCGTTAGGGAAGAAAGATGACGAAAATGGGGAAATGAAATGTCTTTTTTAATTGTATGCCATTTGAGTTTCTAGACATTCTCAACAAATCACATTTTCTGTAGATCATTTCACTCTGAAGTATTTTCTTTATATTAACGGTGATTTAAAGCATCGAAAACTATTAGTGAATCTCCGTTACTGAAAAATGTTACTTACAAATTTTACATAGGCCCAGTGCATCACAGCTGCCTTTTAGAAATGATTTACCCTAAAGGAATTGTGAATGGCAATAGTCTGCATCCTTGTATAGGAAAACCTGTTCTGTGTGTTAACTTCAGAGTAATGTATGAATGCTTAAGTATAATTAAAGGCAAAACTTTTTTGTTTTAGTTTTGGATGGAGTGCAGAAAGATTAGAACACCTGTCAGTTTTTATTGCTGCCTGTGCCCCTGTTAAAGAGATTCACCCTTTCTGTTTCTTTTCTATTATTGAAAGTGAAAGTAAAAGAAAATCCCAAATTTCAGGTTATCCCCAGAACAGTAATAGAGGGGACATTTTCCAATAGGAACACTAGTTCTAGGGGTCCCCAAGGAATTCCCCAAATTTGCAGGGATTTCCTCTCACTTCCTGTTTGGCTATGAGATAGAAAGTGAAGAGAAATCACAAAGGACACAAACAGCGAAAAAAAAAAAATTTAACTGTGGTTATAATCCTCCATTGTGCTATTCAAAATGAAAAAAAAATAATAATTTTTACCTATAGTTCTAATTTAAGACATCACACCACTAGTTAAGACTGTCGCTCTTGCTGGTGTTTAAAATGAAGAATTTGAATTGCAAGATTAATTTTGCCTCTTGCAAGATTAGTTAAAGAGGTTTTTATCTCTTAAAAAAACCCGAAAAAACCCCCATAAGACAAAGGCATAATGAGCTAGGGTGGATTGCATACTAGCTCTTTATGTAATACTTACCTTAGAATGAATCCCCCACACCGCTGTCACTGCTGACATTTTCCACAGAATTTCTTTCAGGTTCGTGGGCTCTGGCGCTGTGATTGGCCAGAGCCGCGATGACGTCACTCCCGTAATGCACGCAGGAGCCACTGTTCATGGCACGGGGCTTAGAAGGAATGGCACCCGTGGCCATTCCTTCAGAACGCATGCACCAGTGATGTCACTGGCTGCATGTCATGTAAACATCTCCTAAATGGCACAAGTTTAGGAGATATTTACACTACCTATAGGTAAGCCTTATTATAGGCTTATCTATAGGTAAATGTTTGCAGAGGAAGTTTACTTCCTCTTTAACAATGACAGTATGTGATATTCCAATAATTCTTAACTAATCACTAATTGGAAGTTGTTTGTAATGACTTATCAAGCTAAGTTAATAAAAAAACACAGTGCGGCCCTCGCGGCTTGAAACATGGAGACAGCCGGGATGTTGCGGGTCAAATCACATTGCACCCGCCCCCAACCCCAAGGCAGAAACTACCTAGGGTATTGCTTGTTAATGCAGGAGCGTTGAACTTCAAACTCATATGCCAGAGTCTGGATACTGGAGTCCATACTGTGTATCCTTTTCTCATGGCGGGGCTACCATGGCAAGTTGATTACGGCAGTGACAGTGCCGGTCCTCCAAGCTGGAATGCATTTAAGCGCTGATAAATTCTTCATATAAGATCCTATCTGGTAAGCAGCCTGTTTGCACTAAGAAGCACAGTTGTGGCACAGAAGCTCTTTTTTTAACACAGAGAACATTTCCAGCACTTGGATGGACCTTATCTGAATTATTAATTGATTTATACATGCCTATTCACTTATGAACTTTTTGCCAATATTTTGGCACAGAAGCACTTTTTACATTTTTTAGCACAGAGCAGTTTTTCCAGAACTTAGATGGACTTTATTTTAATCATTAATTGGTTTATGAATTTATCTTTATTCGCTTATGAAGTTTCTTTTTTTGCACTTTTTTCTCGATTTGGAATATTGGATGTATTTGTTTTTTTTATATGCACTTTACCATTCTGTATTGTCAACTTGGTACAGGATATGGGATAATTGTATTGTGTAGTATTTTACACACTGATTGTAACACATGATACTTAAAGAGACAGCTCATTATTTGTAAACTATGTTTATGGAGCTAAGTACCTCAATAAAAAAGTTGCTATTAGCAAATTTACTAATACTGAAAAAATATATGTGTAGACAAACAGCTAAATACACATTTAAAATACATTGTGTGAATTGTCTCACCTGTAAAAAATATGTAATTATGTTCAGCTAGACTTTTGACGCACACCTGTCTGACAGATACTATAGCCACATTCTGATCATTTAGTGTTTATTGACTACAGACAAAGCAATACAGCTAAGTCAGGGCTGTGAGTGCATATCGAAGGAACAGAATCTAACTGATGATGTCATGTCTGCACTTTCTCCTCCAATCAGAAAACTCCCTTTATTGAATTCACAGTACTGTGCAGTGCAATTAATCTTGATTGTCCTACTGGGCCTACTCTTTCTCTCCTTGTCTGAATATTGATCTACAGGGAGGCTAGAAGAAAGGCAGAGTGAAATATTACTTCAAATATATTTAAATATATTTTATGAAGTGTAGATTGCTGGACTTCTAGTTCTCCTCAGAAAGGCAATGGATTAAAAACTTAAACACACACACATTAAAAAAACTCCTTCCATGGCTGCTCTGTATTATTTCAAACCCTTAAGAAAGGCGATTCTATAACCCCCAAAATGAATTTGCTACTAAATCTCAAAAATTAGGATTGTTTAAATGTAAATGACTCCATGATTTATCTTCTTAGCACTATTCTTACAAAATCAACATTTTAGGAAAGAAAAGTTGTACAGCAGATGTATTCTTCAAAGATATGTGGAACTTCTGGATACTTACTTTAGAATCCTTACATTAGCTGTCCAGACTAAAAGCTCTTAGTTGCATTTAACTGAATTTGTTATGTAATGTTAAAGATGTTTCACCACCCCTCTAAAGTGACTTCCTAGGTTCAGATAATGTTTCAAGAGCATGCCCTAGCATTTATAGCCACATTAACAGCTCATTCGCCCTAAACCAATCACCATGATGTTATGTAATGTGTCAAGACAGAAGTTGATTGCCCAAGAACTTGGCAAGTGGTACGACGTTTTGTGAAATTTTCATAATCTAATCACCTAGGTCTCATGACTTTAAGGGCATGTGTTAATTGTTTGAGTATATGAGTAAAGGTGTGAGTCGCCTTTAAATAACAAAAATGTTAAAATTACATTCTGTGTGGGTGATAGGTGCTATTGAAGGTCTCAGCTTGTGTTTAGGGATGGTTGTTTTATTTTGACATGGATGACCATAGACATTGAAGTTTGCCTTGAGTTGGAAAAGTGCCTGATATTGTTGGTCAGTGAGGTGCTCCATTACTTTTATGGTCAGTAAAGAAGAGCCCACTAACATTGGTGGTTAGTGGGAGAAAGAACCCTTCAAATTGATGCTGGGGGGGGGGGGGCATCTTAAACTAGTAATTAGAAAGAATGCTCTGTTACATTGGTGGTCAGTGAGAAAATACTCCTTTCATTGGCAATCAGTGTAGTGCCTCCTTATACTGATAATTGCTGGCCCCATGGTGCTGGCTCTACCGAGTGACACTGATGCCAAAACTAGGTAGGCATCATCAGGCAGGAGATCCATATGCCACTGCTTGCTCACTGATCAGGGAACCCTTAGCAACCTCCAGAGGAACATTAGGGTTCTAAAGAACCATTTTTGAGAAAAACTTTTCTAAATCATTGTCACTGAGACAGAATGTAATAGTAAATCTAAAATGGTATGGTTTTCACAGGAGAGGAGGGGGAATCATCCATTGGGGACACCTGTTGAAGGTGAAGGGAAATCTCCCTAGTTAAAAAAAAAAAAAAGCAAACAACAACAGGTGTTCTAACTATTTAATACTCTTAGCCAAAGTTTTGACTAGAGATAAACGCAAACACAGCTTTTTATAACACTATAGTATGTACCCAGTTTAATTTCTTTCCACTGTTAGGCTGTACTCTCACTTTGGTTGCAAAACGCATGCATTTTAGTGCTCAATTTGATGGTCTCCAATGCACATTGTTATGGAACTATAAACAGTTTTAAAGATGAACTCCAGTATTCTTTAAATACCCCCTAAATTACCCTTCCACAAGGCAAAATGAGTTTGTCTTTCTTTCTTGGTTAATTTTGCTAAAATCAAGCTTGTAAATTCTTCTGACACAATTGCTATTAACATGCGACTATTCAAGGATACTCCTGAAGCTACAATTCCCATATTGCTTTGGGACATTAGAGACTGTGATGAGCAGGGTTATGGGCAGGGACAGCATTATGTCAGGCAAAGTAGACAGGACCAGACTAGGAATATGATAAGCTGTCAATTAGCTAATGCAAAATGGATGGGAAGGACAGACTGGGAGTCTGAGCATCCCAGGATCTCAGAAGGTTTTTTTTATCCTAATGCATTCTATGCATTAAGATAAAAAACCTTCCATGGGCAGCAGCCCCCTCAGCCTCCCATAATGCTTACCTGAGCCCCATCTCGATCTAGGGATGTTCACGACTATCTCAGCCATCCAGGACTACCCTCTTCATTGGCTAAGATACAGCAGCAACACCATTGGCTCCCACTGCTATCAAAGTCAGTTAGCCAATCAGGAGAGAGAGGGGGCAGGGCAGAACCACAGCTCCATGTCTGCATGGATACACAGAGCTGTGCCTTGGCTTTGGTGCACCCATAGCAAGCTGCTGGCTGTTGGGGCACTCAAAGGGAGGGAGGAGCCAGGAGAGCCAAAGAGGGACCCGAGAAGAGAAGGATCCAGGCTGCTCTGTGCAAAACCAACTGCACAGATCAGGTGAGCATAACATATTTGTTATTTTTATTGAAAAAAACAAAACTAGACACTATAATCACTTTAAATGTGATTATATATATTTTTTTGTTTTGCTTACAGGCAGACAATCTATAAAGGACCCATGGGCATGGGAGTACTTGGGCTCTTAATTAAGATGTGCACCTATCTTTCATATTGCATACTTCTCCATTGTATATACTGATATTTGATATATAGTAGTATATTGATATATTGTAGTTTTTGATATATAGTAGTATATCCAGTATATTATGTATCTTGTCACTGTCAATTGTCACCCTTGACTCATCAGACAGCAGATTGCCTTCATTATCATGGATACTTCTGTGCACAAACAGAAACATTTTTTCCAGCACTAATAGAAGGGAGCCCATTATGCGCAGTAACATACAGAGATAACTTTCATTGTATTACTGAATCTCAAAATCTCAGATAAAAATTAATGGTTTGTGGTAAAAACTATAATTATGTTCTCCAATGCAAAACATTTCTATGTATTTTAAAAAGTGTGTGACCCCTCTGTACATTTAAAAAGTAAACATTTATTAGCAGTGGGCATCATTTCACTATAATGCATGAATTCACTTTTTTGATGAGCTGAGTTTACATGGCTAATTTCACATTTTAATTTTACTTTCAGTTGCTTATTGCCACAAAATAACAGTGAGCCTTACAATCAAGTGTCTGAAAGAAGAATTGTGTGGTTTGCCCCAAACAGCCATTTATCTTCATCTTCTCATGTATTTATCAGTTTTCTCTGCCCTAAAAGTTGAAAGGGAGATGCTAGGAACTTCACAGACAGTGATTTTACACACTTCATATCATTAGGGTTTTGTGAGTTTGTTCCAATTAACAATTACTTAAGTGCTCCAAGTATTTAATGGTAGTAAATCAAACACAACTAAACTTCCTGATCAATCTTGAAAACATGTATCACTTATGCAAATGGCTTCTTTAGTTTATCTGATGAATTCAGAATAGGATTCTCTGGCTTGTCTTATAGGGTTACGCAGGGGAAAACCCTACTGTTTAACAAACTGAAGAAGCAACTTGAATGAGTCTGAGGTATAATTAAAAAGTCTAGTTTTATTTGATTTATTAGCACTGTCTGTGATGTCCTTGTATACTGCTACAGCTTCTCTTCTATTTTTGTTTTAGAGCAGAATAAGCTGATAAATGCATGACAATATGGAGGTAATTGGCTGTCTGGGGCAAAACAAATAGTTCTTTTATCAAACAATTTAAAATGTTAGACTTTATTTTGTGGCAAAAGGCAACTAAGCAATACTGAAAACTTTGCTGTCCTCCCTGCTACCACAATGGGCACCATCATTTTTAAAGACAACGCATCTGCCTTTTATAGAGAATTGGCAAGCGTTTTGAGTGCTACAGACTCAGGTGTCCCGAGGTCTAAAGCTAGAGTCACACCTTTACACCTTAAAGAATGTCCTAATCTTGGTGAAAAAATAAAACATCCCACGCACACAAATTTAACACACATAAGGTGCACAGGGTTTGTGTTATGCACATGCAGTGCTGTGCATTGTTACAACAAGTACTGCTAGTTTTCTGGGTGTTGGTAAGTGTCATGAAGTGTCTGTTGAGGAGAGCCAGGAAAGGAGCCTTTTGAGGTGGTGACTAAAGTGTTATGCATGCTTTAACAGAATTACAAAGTTTTAGATCAGTGGTTCTTAAGTTTCAGCCACCAAACCTCCCTCCTGTTGGGCTGCAACTTCCTGTGTTCTTGGATAGATTCTGCTGTCATGCCACACTGTTTGAAGTGACAGGTGACTTCAAGAAAAAGTATGTGTCTAAATAGTAGCTCCTACAGCTACTTAGATGCTGATACTGCTGGGAGGATGTCAATGGAGTCTTACCTTACCCCCCTGATTGCAAGTCTGTGACAGGGAAGATGCATCCCGTAGCGTCACTGGGCTGGTCCATGGCAAACATGATTGATAGACCTATAAGTGCACATCTATGTTATGAAACTGGAAAATAAGGCACAGAAACAACTTAAGAAAAGCATGGCATGCAAAGTAGAGCCAGGCCAGAAAAGTTAATACTAAACTATACTGAAAACTAATTGATAAAGAAAGGAGAGAGTCATTTTTCTATGAAGCATGCCTTCACCCAATGAAATTAGTTATTTTTACCTGGCTCTTTCCTCTCCCTCTCCCAAAATTTGATAAAAAATGTTCTTTTAAAGGTGTTTCTCATCCTCAGACTTTGGTTGTGTGCTAATGTGCAGCAGAGACCTGTGGCACATTTGGACCCCTGCAGGGCTTTCCCTGAAAAGATGCTGTAAATATGCTGCAGATCAGTTGTCAGTCATTGCTTTCTGCTCTTCTTCTCTCACTCACTGCATGGGGAAGGATCAGGCACAGCTGGCTCTGGCTCTGAAAGGTGGGGCCAGCTGTCAGGCGGGTGGCTGGGTAAATCCTGACAATATTGTTAGGGATCCTTCCAAAGCAGTTCTAACACACCAGCTGATAGCCGGCAATAGCCCACTATCAACTGATTCTGGGTCACAGGAGAACAAAAGTAAGTGTACTTCTGTGATCCAAATAAAAGTTTGCACATGCTTCTTTTTTAAGTTTTGGTTTAACGGTTGACGCATGATGATTGCCAAAAATGCAGCATTAAAGAGACAAAAACATTTTTGGGTATTTTTTTCTATTTAAAATGACAATAACTCATATTTTATACTGGTTACTTCAGTTTTATTACATTTTAAATACGTATTTTGCATTCACATACTTTTATTGTGTTTGTATTAACTCTTTTTATAAAGATAGGGCATGGAGGTTATGAAGAATTTACCAGAACCCGGTATCACTAAGGTTGAGAACCATTGGTCTTGATTTCTGTACATCCATAGTTTTATATCAGCACTGCTTCCAGGGAGTAAATAATTAAACACCAGAGAATCACTTGCAAACAAACTTGATGTAAATTGAAAACAAAATGTTCTTTCTACTCTTGTGAGCTGCAGACTCAAAACCATGGTGCATGTCAGCAATTAGGATATTGCATCACATTGCATTGGCCTCACATGCAGGGAAGAGTCTTATGAATTTGGATACATTTGACAAGTTTCTCTGCTGAACTCACTACTGATATTGCCTTCTGACACAACATTTAGGAAAGACTGACAACTGACTATCTTGATATGAGGAGATTCAAACTTGTGATGATTGAGTCACCACATGAATGTTTGCTACAGTATTATAATCTAAACCTTCAGTGCAAAGTGGCACAATCAGGGTAAATAATTACTATTTTATCATTATTGTTCATCATTTGTCACACATTAAAATGAATATAAAGCATAAAGAGGCTGACATCATCCCAGAAAAAGAGAGACACCCTCCTGCCGTCATTTGTCAATACGGCAGGCGGGAGGTGGTTAAACATGCATTTAGACCACAATTAATGCATACTTTCTTATGTTGAAGATTCTAGTCTCACACACAGGTGTTGCGACTGTTAGACACTGTTATTATCAATTGTTTTGTAAAGTGAATGCTCACTTAAGGCCATGTCAGACTGGTGATCCTGTCGTCAGCAAAAACCTGTCAATGGCAGGGCCACTTTGTTGGTCACAGCAGTAAGAGAATTTGCTTGCATGTGTCACTTCCTCACAGGCTGGAGGGGTATGCTGGTACTCTGTTGTTGGCTATTTAGCTTTTTCTGTGTTTGTACTGGCAAGGTAGCTGTAATGTCTCAGCTGTGTGTTGCTTTAGGTACACAGCTTCACATCAAGTTTAAACCGAATCTCAACAAAAGAAGAAGCGCCATTTTTTTTAACTGATGCAATCTTTACTGAGATATAATGTGTGCGGTAAAACTGTGAAACAAACATGTAAAAGACAAATATACGTATGGCTATTCAAACAACATACATTATGCATAGTTATACAAAAGATAGGGCTTAACTAACATGTGCTTGCTTACTACACACTGAAACACACATTATCTGTATACAAATGTATAGCATCCCTCTACACAGGCTGAACTAGCAAACCCCTTGCTCACAGGCTTTGGTGTTTATCAGATTTGCAGTCTCTATTAGCTTTAAGAAGCCCTGAGGATCTGGTCCCTACAGTAGTTAAAGCTTAAATGAACAGAACAAGTCTGTACTTGTCCTAGGCAGTAGAGAGAAGACCCACCCTTAGGCTACAAGAAAATGGAGGGTCTTAAAGAGATAGACCCTGCTGAGTGCCAAGCATGTAATATACATTGCGAAGGCAGCACAGTAGCATCTTCTTATTGTGGAAGCTGGAGAGAAAATGACACATACAAAGCAGGTATGTGCCCTCCCTGTATTATATACCTTTTTTTTTTCCCTTTTAAAATACTTTCGTTTCCAATGCACTGACTTCTAATTTGCCGTTTATCTTTATTGAATATCATCAAAGTTCTCAGTGTAAGATAAATATGATCATAACACTCTTGAACTGACATTATATCACTGGGATAATTGGTTTATCATTTGGAAAGCAACATCAATCATATCTAGAAGAAATGCACAGCAAATTAATTCAACCTTTCCACTTTGGAAGACTGACACTGTAATTGCTGAAAATCATTAGAAACATGGGAAAACACTCCCTTCATATGTGATCTTTCTTTAAAGTATATGTCCAGCCAAAACTTTTTTTCTTAGCTTTAGATGGAGTAAGGAAAGGTTAGAAATGCTGTAAAGTTTTACTTATATTTAGAGCTCTGTCTTGCTGAAAATATTTTATCAGACTGGAAGTGTGGACAACAATAGCAACAAAAACAAAAAAAGGCTTTTATTTAGTAGAGTTGGGGAATTCTAGAACCCCTGTTAGATCTGAATTTCAGTCCTTGATGCAGATTTTCCCTCATTTGCTCTTTGATTAAAACCATTGTCAGTGACTGAGGACAAATTTTAATTAACTCTCATATAAACTTTCTATGGCCTGTGCCACCCAGAAACATAATTTCAAGTTGCTCTCCTGATGGTACCTTACTCCCTCCAAGCTACATTTTATCTTCCCATCTCACTCACACTCTTGTTGGCACTGCTGTTCCTCCCCAGAAATCCTTCTTCATATATGGTGGGCTTTCCCACAGATTCAACAATTATTGGACCGGGTACTTCACCTCTGTAATTTGTATACTTAGTCATCGGTTCCCAACTCCCCTGAATTGGCCCTCCTTACCCTCTTGCCTAAAATGTTGTATCGCACTAAATTGTCTCTTCGTTTTTTTTTTTTTCCGCAGTTAGTCAACTAATACACACAACTAATACCTAAACATTGGAAATCTGTTGTGGTGCCTATGTTCCCTGAATGACTTGAAACTCTCAATGACATCATGCACATGGAGGAGCTCGTGGCTGTCCATAATGACACGTATGAAGAATTGACATCAATTTAGATGGCCTGGATAATGTTTAACAAGGAGTTCCGCCCCCCAAATTAAAAGTCAGAAGCTAAAAAAAATGTAGCTGTAGACTTTTAAATATTAGAACTTACCTGTCCAGGGTTCCCGCAGTGTCGGCACCCAAAGCAGATTTTCGTATTGGCTCTCGAGTGCTGCCGCCACTATTCAGGGTAAGGGAACCTGGCAGTGAAGCCTTTCGGCTTCACAGCTGGTTCCCTACTGTGCATGCATGAAGCGCGCTGCGCTTTGTAATTGGACTGGCGGCGGAGGAAGAAGGAGGGGGCCAAACTTCCGAGGAGCTGTCTCCCGGAAGTGGGGAGGGGTGCCTGTCAAAAACAGGTACCCGTTTCCCCCTCCCCCCTAAAAAGTGCCAAATGTGGCACCTCAGGGGGGGAGGAAGTATATAAGCTGAAGTTCCACTTTTGGGTGGAACTCCACTTTAAGGACTCACCTCAGTTTTGTGCCTTTGTGGTTGACCCTTGCTGACTATTGCTTCTATGGCCTAGTCTTCTGGTACACTTGAAGCTGTTTGACCACGCTTTTAGTTATACATGTCAATTACCGGGGTTGCCCCTAGGAATTCTTCTTGCAGTGTGAGACCCACTACCACTATGGGTTTATCTACCCTCTTCTTCCTAACCTTAGTGATCCTGTCTCATTTCTCCCTCTTCAATCTTTCTTGCCTTTCTTGCTTTCACTGTTCACTGAGCCCATTCACCTGGCTGATATAATCTTTCCTGTAATCAGGGAATCTTGGTTTGTCTGTCCCCTCTCACGTGCCCCGGCTATTGGAGTGACATTTTTGCCTTTCCCAATGCCTTACCAGATCTTTGTACTGGAACACTGTATACAGTATGTACTTGTTTTATATACCCATTAAAACATGGTTGTGCTCTTGTAATCTTCTCTGTATTTTTGTTTTGCCTAAACCTCAATAAGTATATATTTATCTAAAACCCTTGTCAGGAGTACAGGAAAAGAGTAAATCCTTTTTAACGGAGCACTGGATAGCTATACAAACTAAAAGGAGATTTAATCTAATGTAGTACATTTTACATCCCTTGGGTATGGCTATATACTGTATTTAGAATTTTGAGCATTTTTCCAACCCACCTATTTTATTTAATACTCTTAAAATACAATTACACATGTTGCCCCATCTAATATTTATATTTTGCTAAGCAACAGAATCATATAAGAAGAAAAATCAATACATACACACCAAGAGGACTTTCAAGGCATCCACTCAAAAATATGTAAAAACAAACTATTTTATTTATGTTCACATTAAAATAGCATATTAATAATATTAATAATAATAAAAAAAAATTAAACATTTCATTAATTATTTATGGCGGGGGGGATGTGACTAGCCCAAATCTTAACTTAACGGAATCAAATATCACATATTCAGGAGATCGGATAAGATGTACAATATATGGAGCAATAAAAAAACATTTCCCGCATACTGTCTACCAGGAAAATGTTGGGTTGATCCAGTATATGGCAGGATAAAAAGTCACAAAAGCACATACTGTAGGTTGCTAGCTAAAATCTCTTAAGATTTACACCTATGAGGACCAATCCAACATTGCATATAGGTACTTAACAGAAAGCGATCACTACCACCAGTCGAGGTAATATAAACACACTCTGTGGAATGGGTATTTACCTGTTACGTAAAGGTAATAAAGTGTAATAAAGGTTACTTGCTGGTCCTGCAATAAATGTTGATGATAATGGCATGTTCCTCCGGTGCACAGTGCTAAGCAATAGAACATGAAAGGAGAGGAAATCAAATACTGAAAAAAAAACAAAAAAAAACAAGGGGGGAGGGAGTTAAGGTGTAGTAAATTAGTGAAACTATATGTTTATTAAAAATAGAAAATGCTTACAAATATGCTGACAATTCTGGTGCCAGAAAAAAATATGAATGTTTTTTCCTGGTGGTCACTGTGCTTGTCTGGATCATTTGATGAGTTACAGGAGCCCTTGCATGTGAAATTGAGTGAGGGAGGACTAAAAGAGCTGAGTCTAAAACTGTATAGTGCCTGGCCTGCTCATTTGATAGGAGCATTGTGCTACTAATGTTTAGGTTTAGAGTTTATCTTCAGACATATCAGACTTATACCTTAACCACATACAGTATATAAATAATGTATTCTTTAATTATTATTTGTATTATTATATTATTATATATTATTATTATTATATTATTATTATTATTATTATTTTTATTATTATTACTACCATTATTATTACAATTTATTTTTTATACTTTAATTTAAGATAAACCTGTGACTATGCCTCTCAGCCTATTAGGATCTAGAAACAAACCATGCAGCCAGAGCTGTGGTGTGCAGTGTCCAAGGAGTGCCCAGACAACATCAGGGACCTGTACAAAAAAACATAAACGTCACTGTATTAAACTCCTAAGCACAAGCAAAAACCAGGAAGTAACTGAAGCAAATAATCAAATCATAACACCCTTATGGGAATTTTGTCTGCTTTTGATTTAGTTGGGATACTGAAAACATTCCTATACTTGCTATTCCAAGTCTTCATGTGAAAAAGTCCCAAACCATCAGTTAAGAGCATAATGTATACAAAAAAAGAATCAGGGCTCAGAAAGTAAGGCGCCAGGCAGTCCCTTTAAAATAATTAGACTGAAATATAGTTTTATTGGTGTATATATAGATACAACAATTATATTTGATTTTGTTAAAAAGGACTTTTTATGTAACTTTATAAGAATGGTGCCACTTGCTCTGATATATTGCATTCATAAAATACATTTTATACTGAGCTCGGAGAATGTTTACAATGAGCAAACATAATAAAAACATGCAAAATTTTAATTGCATCATTAATTTCTGTCTTCATGCTGCAAAAATGTAAGCAGTAAAAAATGAGTTTGTTGCAGATGACAAAACATTTTAGTTATATACTGCACATTTTTCTATCTAAGTAGTAAGTAGGGCATCAGCCAATTGCTAGATGTTAATAATAATAGGTTAATAATATTATTATTGATGAAATAATACTTTCCTGGAATTTTGCATTACTGGCAATAATAAAAATATAAACAGCACTAATAATACAAGATACGAAAAATGTGTACTCTACTTGGTGATTGCACCCATTTTTAGCTTGTATAACAATGTAGTGCATTATTTCCCTTTGAAGTAAATTTACTGTCTTAAAGCAGGGGTGCGGAACCTACAGTTCGGGGGCCGTATACGGCCCCCGAAGTCATCTGGTCCGGCCCTCCATGCAGTCTGTGTCTCTCAGCTGATCTGTCAGAATGGAGCCGATGCTTCCTGTATAGTTCCTGCTCTGTTATGACAGTCTGAGTGAGTCACAGGCGGAGTGATATCAAATGCACTCCACCTGTGACCAATACAGGAAACATCACCTCTTACAGACAGAGCCAGCAGTACCAGCCAGAGCCAGCAGTACCAGCCAGAGCCAGCAGTACACACAGCGGTACCAGCCAGAACCAGCAGTACCCACAGCAGAACCAGCAGTACTAGCAAGAGCCAGCAGTACCCACAGCAGTACCAGTCAGAGTCAGCAGTACCTACAACAGTACCAGCCAGCAGTACCTACAGCACAGTACTAGCCAGCAGTACCAGCCTGAGCCAGCAGTACCCACAGCAGTACCTGCCTGAGCCAGCAGTACCTGCCTGAGCCAGCAGTACCAGCCAGCAGTACCCACAGCACAGTACCAGCCATCAGTACCAGCCTGAGCCAGCAGTACCCGCAGCAGTACCAGCCAGCAGTACCAACAGCACAGTTCCTGCCTGAGTCAGCAGTACCAGCCTGAGCCAGCAGTACCCACAGCAGTATCAGCCTGAGCCAGCAGTACCAGCCAGCAGTACTCACAGCACAGTACAAGCCAGCAGTACTAGCCTGAGCCAGCAGTACCAGCCAGCTGTACCCACCAGCAGTACCAGCCAGCTATACCCACCAGCAGTACCTGCCAGCAGTTCTTTTCAAAACTTACCACCACAAAAAAGTAGACTGCGCTCCAGACTGACCGACGCAAACCTGGAAAACCAGTTGCGAGTAGCAACATCATCAATACCAGCTAACATCACACACCTCACAAAAGAGAAGCAGTTGCAGCCATCCCATTAGGGGTGAGTTAAATAAATGCTTGACCAAATATAACAGGCTCATTTTTAAGGTGATCATTTTGTACGGCCCCCGAATGATTTTATAAATACCCAAATGGCCCTTGGCAGAAAAAAGGTTCCCCACCCCTGTCTTAAAGGGATATCACAGTGGTTTATAGATAAACATGTGAATGTAATCAGTTAACATGTACATTTGCTCATTACATACACAGGTTCTGCTTCTTGTTTGGTATAATCAACTCCCAATGATAAAGGAGCAATGAAATAGCAATCACTGCACCTCTCCTATAGCTCTAGCATGACCTCTCTGAAAATGGTAGGCTCTCTATAAGATTATTGTATCATATTTCATAAGTACTTAAACTGGATTTTTGACACTGGCATGATTTTGACACTGGCCTGGTATAACGACTCCCATTCCCAACATGGCTCAGTTTTAAAATGAGCAGAGCCAACAGCATGCCTATAAACATGGAAGGGTGGGACCTGTGGTCCCTCAATGAATTCCAAAAACAGGAATATACAGTATATTGAGTATAAAAATCCACACAGGATTTATAAACAATTGTGATGTCCAAAATCAGTCCCATTGAGACGTGAACAACACAGCAAAAAAAGCACCAATAAGCCAAATATAAATTGTAGAATAAATGGGGGGCTTTCTACAGCCTAAAAAACTTCCTGAAGTACCTTTAGGCCCACAGTTGACATCAAATGAGGCCAGAATATGAACCTGGTAAAACTTACAAAACATGTAAAGAGAATACAAGGTGGCAGTCTTACAATGCTAGGAAACAGTGCCAAACATGCCAAAAAGGTGCACTCACAGATCTAGTAGAGTTACTTTGACAGGAATGGGGAATACCTGATCCCTAAGTCTATAAGCTTAAATAATAATCTCTTTTAGCCATCACAAAATGGTAGCATGAGAAGCTGGTTCCCATTTATGGGGACACTAAGGAAAGACAAACAGAGAGTCAGTGTTTTTAATTGAAGCATTTGCTGTGAGGTAGACATGCACAGCTCAAACTCCATCCAGACAATGAAGAGAAATTTCCTTCTGATGTACAGGTGCCAAAAAGAGATTAGGTCACAATGATCTGGTTTTGGTGTAGGAATAAAACCCCCTTAAGAAATAAGGAGGCTCTAGGCCTAATAATAAAATGTTATTTTCAGGATAAAGCAGCCAATTCAGACACATGTTTTAGAGACGTGATGGGAACAAGGAACACAAACTGTAATGAGCGTTGGGGTAAAAATGTGATTTTCAAAACACTGAGAAAATTAGATTCAAATCCCATGGAGATATGTGTGAAGCACAGGGGAAGCTACATGAGAAACATCCTGTATAAAGGTATTTGTCAAAGAATGGGAGACTAGCAGGTTTTGTAACTTGATCAAAAGTGGAGGAATTTTACTGATGGTATTCAGGACCAATTGCTAATTAAGACCTGATTGCAAAAACATAGGTATTTATTTCCCAGCCTATTTTCTCATAAGTATGTCTGCAATGTGTGATATAAAACCTTGTGGAAAGTGGAATACCTTTTTATTAACTTTTTGGGGATCACTAAAATAGATAGGACCCTGTCCTACAGACATGCCATTAGAGCCAACAACCATGAGGGCGGGTGGTAAACCAGTACTTGGGAGAGCAGAACCTGTTGATCTGAAATAGGAGAAAGGTGTAGAAATGTACAGTTTGTTGTTGAACTTGAAGGTCAGGAGGTCCACAACCAGTGTCCTCATCTGTGACACAAGCTCTGGAATAACTCCTGGCTTAGGGCCCATTCAGTCCATGTGCTTTCAGCTGAGGTAGTCCACCTTCCACATGTCTGCATCTTAAAATGTAAATGGCAATCAAGTCTGGGACATAAGGTTTTGCCCAGAACAGAATTGTTTCTACTTATCTTACTTGTGGCAAGACTTATATTGCCACATAAGTCTTACTGCACAAAACATATATGATCCAGAATGTTGCTTAGAACATGGGAATTTTGGGACATTCAAATCCCCTGCACTGCAAAGTGTCCAGGAGAACCCAGCTTGCCAGACTTGCATCTATTGTGTATGGATGTTGAAATGCAGCGCCTACTCTCTACTTCTGTATATATGGTAATTTTGCCGTCAATTTCAGTATGTGCTTAAATAAAGTATTGTGTATGGTGCGGCCCTATTACCTTTTTGTAAACAAATATTTCGAACCATACAATGAATAAAATATAAATAAAGTGACTACAATGTTAAAAAAGTGCAAATAAAGTGCTTCCAATGTGCAATGGATGTGTGCAAATGTGCAATGGTTTCCAAAGTGCATAGAATATAGTAGATGTGCAAAGTATCCAAATATCTTAGTTAGACATACACATATATTATTCCATTGTTCAGAAAAAAAAAACACTGAGCAATATAAATGCAATGTGCAATGCATTCCAAAGTGCTCAGCTATTTGTGTAAACATGGTAAAATTATTTTATAACAAAAACCAAAAACATTAAGGTAAATTAATTAAGTACAAAATATTGTGACTTAATAATAAAGTTCATATTCCTTTAATCAGAACAGGGTAGTGGTCTCCTCATTCCCCCATAAAGTAATCCATGCTTCAAAAGCTGCTGATGTGTGGGTATATTGTGTTCCTCCACCTTGGTAAGTAATGGCCACTTACCAGAGTTATTCGGGCCCGAGGACCTACAGAGCTGTAAATATGCCTCCTAGGTTACCAGGTAAGGGGGTTTGGATCTGTTGGGTGAAATGAGTCCTGTCATATATGTTCGCCCCAGTGGATTGAATGCTCAGGGATTTTAAACAAATATAAGTTTCATTGTGCAGATGTATTTATTTAAGTAAAGGTGCATGGTACAATTAAAGTGCATAAAACTCACATTTAGTATTGCTTCCAGTAGCACTAACTACGAAGATGCAATACACAGAGAAATGCATTGTGGTTAACCTTGAGCGGCATCACTTCCAGTTACGTCATTTCCGGTTAGGCGGAACGCACGCTACGAGCAGCGCTTCCTGAACTGCTTCACAGAAACCCTCCATAGTTAGTGCTCCTGAAAGCAATACTTCTATTTGTTTAAAATCCCTGAGCATTCAATCCACTGGGGCGAACATATATGACAGGGCTCATTACACCCAATGGATCCAAACCCTATTACCTGGTAACCTAGGAGGCATATTTACAGCTCTGTAGGTCCTGGAGGCCTGAATAACTCTGATAAGTGGCCATTACTTACCAAGGTGGAGGAACACAATATACCCACATATTAGCACCTTTTGAAGCACGGATTACTTTACGGGGAATGAGGTGACCACTACCCCGTTCTGATTAAAGGAATATGAACTTTATTATTAAGTCACAATATTTTGCACTTAATTAATTTACCTTAATATTTTTGGTTTTTGTTATGAAATAATTTTACCATGTTTACACATATATCTGAGCACTTTGGAATGCATTGCACATTGCATTTATGTTGCACAGTGTTTTTTCTGAACAATGGAATAATATATGTGTATGTCTAACTAAGATATTTCCATACTTCACTTTGCACATCTACTATATTCTATGCACTTCGGAAACCATTGCATATTTGCACACATCCATTGCACATTGGAAGCACTTTATTTGCACGTTTTTAACACTGTAGTCACTTTATTTATATTTTATTCATTGTATGGTTTGAAATATTTGTTTACAAAAAGGTAATGGCGCCTCACCATACACAATTGCATCTATTGGGTTGTTAATAAAAAAGGGAGTTTCCCCAACTCTAAGGCTAGCCATAAATGGAACAAATTTCTTTCCTGCAACCAAGGGTTGCAGGAAAGAAATTTGCTTGCCTCCCCCATCAGCACAGACAGTGTTGATAGGGGAATCCCTCCCATGGAGCCATTGTGTTCTCCCCCAGCCGGGGAGGCCACCCCCACCAGGAAAACACAGTTATAGTAGCTATAAGAAGGGGGCCCCCAGATCCCGCCCCCCATGTGAATGAGTATGAGGCCCATTGTACCCCTACTCTTTCACCAACAAAGTGTCAAAAGTAAATAAAGGCAGAAAGTATTTTTGACAATTCCTTTATGAAAAAAAAACAACAATCCCCCAATGTAGATACATCATCAAGCACATAAAAAAACATCATTGAGCAGTGATTTACTGATGCTTAAAGTGAAAGCATAAAAATGAGAAATAACAATAAAAATAAAAAAGCCCTTTTAAGATAGTGCCTGTGGGATCCCCTTAGTCTACTTGTAAAGTGGCACATCTGTACTGTGTATAGAAGCTGCTGCAGAAATAATTGCATTTATAAAGCCAAAAAAATGAAATTTTCCCTGCAAGTTTTCTTTTTTTTTGTAAACAACAGCCAGGGAGCAAGTCTGTATGATGAGGCCACAATGTAGTGCACTTGGAAAAAGACTAGAGATTTTTTGGATAAATTCTAGTGTCTTTTCCGCAGACTTTGGATAGAAGTAACAGGAACAGAATAATTGGTCCTTGGGTTGCATTAAACAGCCTATAACGCACTGAACTATACTGCGTTAAACGTGCAGTAATGCACAGAGATGTACTGCATTAAGCATGCAGTAATGCACAGAAGTATACTGCATTAAACATGCAGTAATGCACAGAAATATACTGCATTAAACATGCAGTAACACACTAAAATATACTGCGCTAAAACGTCCAGTAACGCACTTAAATATACTGGGTTAAACGGACTATAATGCACTGAAATATACTGCATTAAATGTACAGTAACACACTGAAATATACTGTGTTAAAGGTGTGGTAGTGCACAGAACTATACTGTGTTAAATGACACATATCGCACAGAAATATACTGCTTTAAACGTGCAGTAACACACAGAAATATACTGCATTAAATGTGCACTAACACACAGAAATATACTGCATTAAACATGCAGTAAAACACTGAAATATACTGCCTTAAACATGCAGTAACACACTAAAATATACTTTTAAACGCGCAGTAACGCACAGAAATATACAGGGTAAACGTGCACTAATGTACAGAAATATACTCCGTTAAATAACCACTAACGCACAGAAATATATTGAGTTAAATGTGCAGTAATGCACTTAACTATACTGTGTTAAACATGCACTAATGCTCAGAAAATTACTGCGTTAATCGTGCAGTAACGCACTGAAATATACTGCATTAAACATGCAGTAATGCACAGAAATATACTGTGTAAAACATTCACTAACGCTTTAAAATATACTGCGTTAAACAGTACATAACACACTGAAAAAGACTGTGTAAAACGTGCACTAATGCACAGGAATGTACTGCATTAAACGTGCAGTAATGCACTGAAATATACAGCGTTAAACGTGCACTAACACACTGAACTTTTATGCAGTAAACCTGCCCTGACAAAATAAACTGACACTAATGTAAAAATAAATGGTCACACTGACTGAACTATCTCTAGATTCCCACTAAAGTGACACTAAAAAAAAAATGAATGTTTACTACACTCACACTGACTGAACTATCACCAGATTCACACTAAAGTGACCCTAAAGTAAAAATTAATGGTTGCACTACACTCACACTGACTGAACTATCACTAGATTCACACTAAACTGATATTCTACACCTACAGTAGAATCAGAATAGCACACTATATCACACTAATTCTCTAGTAGCACTGAACAGAGCCCTGTTCTCTCTCCACGCCGATATTTCACTACAAATGGCCGCTAAGAGTCTAAGAGACTAAGAGCAATGAGCCATGATTGGATAGAGTCATTATTACTTTCTCCAATCATGGCTCTGACAATTCTCTTTGCCCTTATTGGGCAAAGCTTTCATTTCTTCAGCCAATCAGGGCTTCCAATAAACCGTGCAGCTGCGCAGTGCATTGTGGTCATTCGGAGGGCTGAACAAACAGTCAAACACCCTGATAATTTGGGCGATCATCGAAAGGGCAAAATAACAAACTCATGCTCGGGCCGAACCGCCCATCCCTAGTCTCCAAAAAGATGTGGACACAGAGTTAGAGGCTTCATCCCTCCCAAGACTCTTCAAATCCTTGGGACTCTAAAACCAAATCCAGGAATTAACAATCTTTGAGAAAACGGCAAAACTAGTTTGCTCCATTCAGAATAGACATCTTGGAGTCCCTGTCCCTGTCACTATCATCTATCTATCTATCTATCTATCTATCTATCTATCTATCTATCTATCTATCTATCTATCTATCTATCTATCTATCTATCTATCTATCTATCTATCTATCTATCTATCTATCTATCTATCTATCTATCTATCTATCTATCTATCTATCTATCTATCTATCTATCTATCTATCTATCTATCTATCTATCTATCTATCTATCTATCTATCTATCTATCTATCTATCTATCTATCTATCTATCTATCTATCTATCTATCTATCTATCTATCTATCTATCTATCTATCTATCTATCTATCTATCTATCTATCTATCTATCTATCTATCTATCTATCTATCTATCTATCTATCTATCTATCTATCTATCTATCTATCTATCTATCTATCTATCTATCTATCTATCTATCTATCTATTATGATATTGGGGAATTTAGCTAAGTGGTATAAGCATTTATAGCCAGTCCAAACGGTGGTCCTGGGCTTGCCAACCCACAATTATTAAACAAACTTAAAGAAAAAGTCCACAAAACAGTTGCACATCATATTAATTTGCACATCGTGCTTGATATACATGCATATCCCTCCCCCTTTTTTACCCTCCCTTTATCTGTGATAAAAGGAATACCCCTGAATGGTTGTTAGCCATTCATGATGAGAGCTGTCAAATCAAGTTTCTGAAATTCCCACAAAACTGAAATCCTCCTCATACATTAGCAGCTCCAGTTCTCCAGTCTTTTTAGTCAGACTTCTAGCATAAGTATACAAACCTCTTAATGGTCGCATACTATACCCTTGGTAGATATTGTGAGGCTGCATTTTTGATTTGTCAACTTACCTACCTTGGGTTTTGGATTGCTGATCATCCTACCACGAATGCCCCTAATATTGCCTACTGAATCTTGTTCCCCGCTGGCTAGCTCTACATCTGGTCCCTCCCCCTATCACCTAGTTTTAAAGCCCCTCTAACTTTTTGGCTATCTTTTCTCCCAGTATGGCTGCACCTTCCCCATTTAGGTGCAGTCCATCCCTTTTAAAGAGCAGATAACGGACGGAAAATTTGGCCCA
The DNA here is from genome assembly GCF_965119305.1 of Pelophylax lessonae. NCBI lineage: Eukaryota > Metazoa > Chordata > Amphibia > Anura > Ranidae > Pelophylax > Pelophylax lessonae. Next base: position 373,323,458 of record NC_138771.1, read on the forward strand.
GTTCTCCAGGAACTTGAACCCCTCCTTTCTACGCCAGTTCTCAGCCAATTGTTAACTTCCCTAATCTCTGGCTGCCTCTCTGGCGTGGCTCATGGTAAAGGTAGTATTTCCGAGAATACTACCTTTGAGGTCCTACTGCACAATTTAGCTCCTAAGTCCCTGAAATTGTTTTTTTAGGACTCTCTAAAGGAAAACCCCTGAATGGTTGCCATAATGAGAGCTGTCAAACCAAGCTTCTGAAATTCCCACAAAATTAAAATCCTCCTCATTTATTAACAGCTCCAGTTCTCCCATCTTGTTAGCCAGACTTCTTAATTTTGTCATGTCGCATACTATACCCTTGTCTTAACATCTTTTAAGAGGCTGCATTTTCGATTATTCCTTACTTTTTTGTGGAGCGTACCTGGCTGCTCAACAGAGCAGACTTTTATCTTGAGCTATGTACAAGCCTATTATTACAAGGGCTGTGTACACCTGGACACACAGCTTGCTGGCATTAAGCAACACCTGAACACTTGGTTGAAGATTTCTTCCCTAGTAAAGCACGTCAAAATTTCCAAATTACCAAGCCAAATCCTGGAATACTAAAATTCAGAAATTTTCCCCACTTATAATTGATTCTTTGGAGTCCCTCACTCTGTATATGTGCGAACCCTTTCTACAACCATGTTCACAGTAGCAGGCCTCACACTGTCTATATCTATCTATCTATTGTGTAAAACCCTTCATAGCAAAATAGCTAACGTCCATGCTATTTTCATACCAAAATTATTCCTTCTTCCAAGATGTCACTTTTAAATAAATCAGGAAAGCACTTTGTATCTTATTGCTGATTCGATGAACTGTAAATGTGACTATGTACAGTATAGTAGATTAAACAATTTTTATTATATATTTTGTTGACGTCCATTTCCTAGCCTAATATTGGTGTAGTGGCCTAGAAATAATAGAAAGAGAAGTCTTGAGTGCTATGTCATAGATTTGCAGAGAGCTATGATAAAACCATGTCATCTTGGGTCAATACCTTGTAAAGAAGATAACCAATATCTGCAACTAGCTGAAAATATTGGATTCTTTTAAAATGCAGTACTATTGCTATGGTTAGGTTTTCTGGGGTTTGAACTCTGACATATGTGCACACTCCTAACGAAAAGTCACATTGACTCACTTTTTTATTGCACGTTTAAAAGAAAACACCCATTCACTGTAAACATATTTAAATAATTTGTATCAAAATAGAAAGTTTGCTAAAGCTTTAAAGTATGGACATTCTGCCAGCATATTGGTTTTGCCATGTGGAAATGCTATAAATCTTATTAATAGGAATGAGTTTCCACCTTGATGAAATTTTGGCCACAAATCACAAAATTTTATTGAAATATTGTATTTTTTATATAATGCATTAAAGATAATATGGAAGTTGAAGTTTACTGTAGGTGTTTTTTAGTGGTGTTTATGGGTGTGAGGGACTAAACGTGCCCTTAATGTTTATAGATGCTCCTTTCAACTGTTTTTTGATACAGATGGCCCCTCATTGGCTAGGAACATGACATTAGATATTGTATTAAACACGGCCCTTTTGTTGCATTGTAACAAATGCCCATCTCTTGCCCACTTATCAATACGATTTCTCATTACCCACCACTAGGGTTGAGCGGACACCTAGATGTCCGTGTTCGACGGGTTCGGCCGAACTTTAAAAAAAAGTCCGGGTCCGTGTCCCGGACTTTTACCGAACTTTTCCCGGACACCGAACCCCATTGAAGTCAATGGGGACCCGAACTTTAAGGCACTAAAATGGCTCTAAAACACCAAAGGAAAGGGCTAGAGTGCTGCAAATGGCAGCAAAACGTAATTAAGAGCATGGCAAGTGCTCTGCAAACAAATGTGGATAGGGAAATAACTTAAAACAACAAAAAAAAACAGAAAAATAAAACAATGTTCTTCTTCATCTCTGAAGGACGAGGCCCATATGGAGTAGGAGGGAGGTTGAGGTGGTGGTGGATGTGGCGGTGACATAGGCGTGCGCACAGGGTGTGCTGGGTGTGCCTGGGCACACCCTAATCACCTAGGGCACATAGCATTGCCAGTGAGGAGATGGGAAAGATCTCCCTGGGACCTGCTCTGCTCTATTTATCCTTGCCTACAGGTACATGGCCCCGATACATTACTCTCCCTGCTGGCAAACACATGCATGTGTATTTCAACTTTGGGGTGCACACCTTAATGCAATAGGCTGCGCACACCTATGGGCGGTGTAGGTGGAAGCGGCGGTGGAGGAGGACCAGGGCCGGATTAACAGCATCATGGGCTTGGTGCTGAGGATTTTGAAGGGCCTTAAGGGCCGTGCCTTGCCATGCACCCAGAGGAGGAAGGGTGCAGCCATGCATGCCTAATTCAACATGGGATGCTGTCTCTGAAGCCCATAAACACATCCATGCATCGCCAACTGTCCCTCCTTGTCCGGCCTTCACGCTGTGTGGGGAGGTTCTGAGGGTGCTGCCTGGGGAAGCGAGCATAGAAGCCAGACTTCTGTGTTTACAAGTGACAGAAGAGCGGTAACAGTGAATATGGCCAACCCGGGGCCTATATAAAAGGTAGGGGCCTGGAGCTGCAGCTCCAATAGCCCCTACATTAATCTGGCCCTGAGGAGGAGGACGAGGTAGCCAACACTGCTTCTTTTCAAAAATTTTAAATGAGGGTACACCCCAAAAGAGTGAGAAAGAGCAAAAATGGAACAATGGGTGGGTAAGGTCGGTATCCATTGCTATTCTGCATAAGGTACGGAAAAGTCCCGTGGGATCCATGCCTGGTTCATTTTAATGAACGTGAGCTTGTCCACATTGTCTCTGGACAGGCGGCTGCGCTTGTCTGTTATAACGCCCCCAGCCGTGCTAAATACCCGTTCAAATAATACACTGGCTGCAGGGCACGCCAGCACCTCCAAGGCGTAAAGGGCAAGCTCAGGCCATGTGCCCAATTTGGAGACCCAGAAGTTGAAGGGGGCAGACCCGTCATTCACTACATGTAGGCGTGTGCACACATACTGCTCCACCATGTTGGTAAAATGCTGCCTCCTGCTAAGACGTTCCATCTGAGCTGCTGGTGCTGCTGTTTGTTGTGGCGTGCTGACAAAGCTTTTCCACATTTCGGCCATGCTAACCCTGCCTTCTGAGGTGCTGGCGGTGCCCTGGTTGCGTTGGCGACCTCCTCCTCCTCCTCCTCTGCCTTGTGCTTCCACTGTGGCCCCGCTGTCAGATGGGAATGCCAGCAGCATGGCGTCTACCAGCGTGCGCTTGTACTCGCGCATCTTGCGATCGCGCTCCAGTGAGTGAATTAAGGACGGTACGTTGTCCTTGTAACGGGGATCCAGCAGCGTGGCCACCCAGTAATCAGCACAAGTTAGAATGTGGGCAACTCGGCGGTCGTTGTGGAGACACTGCAGCATGTAATCGCTCATGTGTGCCAGGCTGCCCAGAGGCGACGAAAGGCTGTCCTCTGTGGGAGGTGTATCGTCCGTGTCCTCTGTATCCCCCCAGCCACGCACCAGTGATGGCCATGAGCTGGCCTGGGTGCCACCCTGCTGTGAACATGGTTCCATCTCCTCCTCCAGCTCCTCCTCCTCCTCATCCTCCTCATCCTCCAGAACTGTGCCCCTGCTGGACAATTGCGTCCCTGGCGTTTGCGTGTGCAGGAACCCACCCTCGGAGCCCCTTGCGAATGACTGCCCTGAAAGCCTTGGAAATGTTACCTCTTCATCCTCCTCCTCCTCCTCATCCTGTGCCACATCCTCTTCCATCATCGCCCGAATTGTTTTTTCAAGGAGGCATAGAAGTGGGATAGTTAAGCTGAGAACGGCGTCATTGCCACTGGCCATGTTGGTGGAGTACTCAAAACAGCGCAACAAGGCACACAGGTCTCGCATGGAGGCCCAGTTAAATTAAATAGCGGAATAGAAAATATGATCCAAAAAAAGTGTATGTATATCACACGTACACAACCACACTGGGCCCCAATTACTATTGTTTGTACCCCTAAAAGGCTAGATGAGGAGTAGGGGGAGTATGGAACAGGCAGCACCCTCAAACCTTCAGAAGTATGAGATGAACCCCAACAACTTGGAAAGGTGGATCTCTCTCACACGTACCAACACAGACTATCCCCCAATTTAACTGATCCCCAAAGGTTTTTGATTAAATAGCGGAATAGAAAATATGATCCAAAAAAAGTGTATGTATATCACACGTACACAACCACACTAGGCCCCAATTACTATTGTTTGTACCCCTAAAAGGCTAGATGAGGAGTAGGGGGGGTATGGAACAGGCAGCACCCTCAAACCTTCAGAAGTATGAGATGAACCCCAACAACTTGGAAAGGTGGATCTCTCTCACACGTACCAACACAGACTATCCCCCAATTTAACTGATCCCCAAAGGTTTTTGATTAAATAGCGGAATAGAAAATATGATCCAAAAAAAGTGTATGTATATCACACGTACACAACCACACTAGGCCCCAATTACTATTGTTTGTACCCCTAAAAGGCTAGATGAGGAGTAGGGGGAGTATGGAACAGGCAGCACCCTCAAACCTTCAGAAGTATGAGATGAACCCCAACAACTTGGAAAGGTGGATCTCTCTCACACGTACCAACACAGACTATCCCCCAATTTAACTGATCCCCAAAGGTTTTTGATTAAATAGCGGAATAGAAAATATGATCCAAAAAAAGTGTATGTATATCACACGTACACAACCACACTAGGCCCCAATTACTATTGTTTGTACCCCTAAAAGGCTAGATGAGGAGTAGGGGGGGTATGGAACAGGCAGCACCCTCAAATCTTCAGAAGTATGAGATGAACCCCAAAAACTTGGAAAGGTGGATCTCTCTCACACGTACCAACACAGACTATCCCCCAATTTAACTGATCCCCAAAGGTTTTTGATTAAATAGCGGAATAGAAAATATGATCCAAAAAAAGTGTATGTATATCACACGTACACAACCACACTAGGCCCCAATTACTATTGTTTGTACCCCTAAAAGGCTAGATGAGGAGTAGGGGGGGTATGGAACAGGCAGCACCCTCAAACCTTCAGAAGTATGAGATGAACCCCAACAACTTGGAAAGGTGGATCTCTCTCACACGTACCAACACAGACTATCCCCCAATTTAACTGATCCCCAAAGGTTTTTGATTAAATAGCGGAATAGAAAATATGATCCAAAAAAAGTGTATGTATATCACACGTACACAACCACACTAGGCCCCAATTACTATTGTTTGTACCCCTAAAAGGCTAGATGAGGAGTAGGGGGGGTATGGAACAGGCAGCACCCTCAAATCTTCAGAAGTATGAGATGAACCCCAAAAACTTGGAAAGGTGGATCTCTCTCACACGTACCAACACAGACTATCCCCCAATTTAACTGATCCCCAAAGGTTTTTGATTAAATAGCGGAATAGAAAATATGATCCAAAAAAAGTGTATGTATATCACACGTACACAACCACACTAGGCCCCAATTACTATTGTTTGTACCCCTAAAAGGCTAGATGAGGAGTAGGGGGGGTATGGAACAGGCAGCACCCTCAAACCTTCAGAAGTATGAGATGAACCCCAACAACTTGGAAAGGTGGATCTCTCTCACACGTACCAACACAGACTATCCCCCAATTTAACTGATCCCCAAAGGTTTTTGATTAAATAGCGGAATAGAAAATATGATCCAAAAAAAGTGTATGTATATCACACGTACACAACCACACTAGGCCCCAATTACTATTGTTTGTACCCCTAAAAGGCTAGATGAGGAGTAGGGGGGTATGGAACAGGCAGCACCCTCAAATCTTCAGAAGTATGAGATGAACCCCAAAAACTTGGAAAGGTGGATCTCTCTCACACGTACCAACACAGACTATCCCCCAATTTAACTGATCCCCAAAGGTTTTTGATTAAATAGCGGAATAGAAAATATGATCCAAAAAAAGTGTATGTATATCACACGTACACAACCACACTAGGCCCCAATTACTATTGTTTGTACCCCTAAAAGGCTAGATGAGGAGTAGGGGGAGTATGGAACAGGCAGCACCCTCAAACCTTCAGAAGTATGAGATGAACCCCAACAACTTGGAAAGGTGGATCTCTCTCACACGTACCAACACAGACTATCCCCCAATTTAACTGATCCCCAAAGGTTTTTGATTAAATAGCGGAATAGAAAATATGATCCAAAAAAAGTGTATGTATATCACACGTACACAACCACACTAGGCCCCAATTACTATTGTTTGTACCCCTAAAAGGCTAGGAGTAGGGGGAGTATGGAACAGGCAGCACCCTCAAACCTTCAGAAGTATGAGATGAACCCCAACAACTTGGAAAGGTGGATCTCTCTCACACGTACCAACACAGACTATCCCCCAATTTAACTGATCCCCAAAGGTTTTTGATTAAATAGCGGAATAGAAAATATGATCCAAAAAAAGTGTATGTATATCACACGTACACAACCACACTAGGCCCCAATTACTATTGTTTGTACCCCTAAAAGGCTAGATGAGGAGTAGGGGGGGTATGGAACAGGCAGCACCCTCAAATCTTCAGAAGTATGAGATGAACCCCAAAAACTTGGAAAGGTGGATCTCTCTCACACGTACCAACACAGACTATCCCCCAATTTAACTGATCCCCAAAGGTTTTTGATTAAATAGCGGAATAGAAAATATGATCCAAAAAAAGTGTATGTATATCACACGTACACAACCACACTAGGCCCCAATTACTATTGTTTGTACCCCTAAAAGGCTAGATGAGGAGTAGGGGGGGTATGGAACAGGCAGCACCCTCAAACCTTCAGAAGTATGAGATGAACCCCAACAACTTGGAAAGGTGGATCTCTCTCACACGTACCAACACAGACTATCCCCCAATTTAACTGATCCCCAAAGGTTTTTGATTAAATAGCGGAATAGAAAATATGATCCAAAAAAAGTGTATGTATATCACACGTACACAACCACACTGGGCCCCAATTACTATTGTTTGTACCCCTAAAAGGCTAGATGAGGAGTAGGGGGAGTATGGAACAGGCAGCACCCTCAAACCTTCAGAAGTATGAGATGAACCCCAACAACTTGGAAAGGTGGATCTCTCTCACACGTACCAACACAGACTATCCCCCAATTTAACTGATCCCCAAAGGTTTTTGATTAAATAGCGGAATAGAAAATATGATCCAAAAAAAGTGTATGTATATCACACGTACACAACCACACTAGGCCCCAATTACTATTGTTTGTACCCCTAAAAGGCTAGATGAGGAGTAGGGGGGGTATGGAACAGGCAGCACCCTCAAACCTTCAGAAGTATGAGATGAACCCCAACAACTTGGAAAGGTGGATCTCTCTCACACGTACCAACACAGACTATCCCCCAATTTAACTGATCCCCAAAGGTTTTTGATTAAATAGCGGAATAGAAAATATGATCCAAAAAAAGTGTATGTATATCACACGTACACAACCACACTGGGCCCCAATTACTATTGTTTGTACCCCTAAAAGGCTAGGAGTAGGGGGAGTATGGAACAGGCAGCACCCTCAAACCTTCAGAAGTATGAGATGAACCCCAACAACTTGGAAAGGTGGATCTCTCTCACACGTACCAACACAGACTATCCCCCAATTTAACTGATCCCCAAAGGTTTTTGATTAAATAGCGGAATAGAAAATATGATCCAAAAAAAGTGTATGTATATCACACGTACACAACCACACTAGGCCCCAATTACTATTGTTTGTACCCCTAAAAGGCTAGATGAGGAGTAGGGGGAGTATGGAACAGGCAGCACCCTCAAACCTTCAGAAGTATGAGATGAACCCCAACAATTTGGAAAGGTGGATCTCTCTCACACGTACCAACACAGACTATCCCCCAATTTAACTGATCCCCAAAGGTTTTTGATTAAATAGCGGAATAGAAAATATGATCCAAAAAAAGTGTATGTATATCACACGTACACAACCACACTAGGCCCCAATTACTATTGTTTGTACCCCTAAAAGGCTAGATGAGGAGTAGGGGGAGTATGGAACAGGCAGCACCCTCAAACCTTCAGAAGTATGAGATGAACCCCAACAACTTGGAAAGGTGGATCTCTCTCACACGTACCAACACAGACTATCCCCCAATTTAACTGATCCCCAAAGGTTTTTGATTAAATAGCGGAATAGAAAATATGATCCAAAAAAAGTGTATGTATATCACACGTACACAACCACACTAGGCCCCAATTACTATTGTTTGTACCCCTAAAAGGCTAGATGAGGAGTAGGGGGAGTATGGAACAGGCAGCACCCTCAAACCTTCAGAAGTATGAGATGAACCCCAACAACTTGGAAAGGTGGATCTCTCTCACACGTACCAACACAGACTATCCCCCAATTTAACTGATCCCCAAAGGTTTTTGATTAAATAGCGGAATAGAAAATATGATCCAAAAAAAGTGTATGTATATCACACGTACACAACCACACTAGGCCCCAATTACTATTGTTTGTACCCCTAAAAGGCTAAATGAGGAGTAGGGGGGGTATGGAACAGGCAGCACCCTCAAACCTTCAGAAGTATGAGATGAACCCCAACAACTTGGAAAGGTGGATCTCTCTCACACGTACCAACACAGACTATCCCCCAATTTAACTGATCCCCAAAGGTTTTTGATTAAATAGCGGAATAGAAAATATGATCCAAAAAAAGTGTATGTATATCACACGTACACAACCACACTGGGCCCCAATTACTATTGTTTGTACCCCTAAAAGGCTAGGAGTAGGGGGAGTATGGAACAGGCAGCACCCTCAAACCTTCAGAAGTATGAGATGAACCCCAACAACTTGGAAAGGTGGATCTCTCTCACACGTACCAACACAGACTATCCCCCAATTTAACTGATCCCCAAAGGTTTTTGATTAAATAGCGGAATAGAAAATATGATCCAAAAAAAGTGTATGTATATCACACGTACACAACCACACTAGGCCCCAATTACTATTGTTTGTACCCCTAAAAGGCTAAATGAGGAGTAGGGGGGGTATGGAACAGGCAGCACCCTCAAACCTTCAGAAGTATGAGATGAACCCCAACAACTTGGAAAGGTGGATCTCTCTCACACGTACCAACACAGACTATCCCCCAATTTAACTGATCCCCAAAGGTTTTTGATTAAATAGCGGAATAGAAAATATGATCCAAAAAAAGTGTATGTATATCACACGTACACAACCACACTGGGCCCCAATTACTATTGTTTGTACCCCTAAAAGGCTAGGAGTAGGGGGAGTATGGAACAGGCAGCACCCTCAAACCTTCAGAAGTATGAGATGAACCCCAACAACTTGGAAAGGTGGATCTCTCTCACACGTACCAACACAGACTATCCCCCAATTTAACTGATCCCCAAAGGTTTTTGATTAAATAGCGGAATAGAAAATATGATCCAAAAAAAGTGTATGTATATCACACGTACACAACCACACTAGGCCCCAATTACTATTGTTTGTACCCCTAAAAGGCTAGATGAGGAGTAGGGGGAGTATGGAACAGGCAGCACCCTCAAACCTTCAGAAGTATGAGATGAACCCCAACAACTTGGAAAGGTGGATCTCTCTCACACGTACCAACACAGACTATCCCCCAATTTAACTGATCCCCAAAGGTTTTTGATTAAATAGTGGAATAGAAAATATGATCCAAAAAAAGTGTATGTATATCACACGTACACAACCACACTAGGCCCCAATTACTATTGTTTGTACCCCTAAAAGGCTAGGAGTAGGGGGAGTATGGAACAGGCAGCACCCTCAAACCTTCAGAAGTATGAGATGAACCCCAACAACTTGGAAAGGTGGATCTCTCTCACACGTACCAACACAGACTATCCCCCAATTTAACTGATCCCCAAAGGTTTTTGATTAAATAGCGGAATAGAAAATATGATCCAAAAAAAGTGTATGTATATCACACGTACACAACCACACTAGGCCCCAATTACTATTGTTTGTACCCCTAAAAGGCTAGATGAGGAGTAGGGGGAGTATGGAACAGGCAGCACCCTCAAATCTTCAGAAGTATGAGATTGTGTTCACTGTACCCCACAAAGATTGAGTTCACTGCACCCCACAATGATTGTGTTCACTGCACCCCACAAAGATTGTGTTCACTGCACCTCACAAAGATTGTGTTCACTGTACCCCCCAAAGATTGTGTTCACTGCACCCCACAAAGATTCTGTTCACTGTACCCCACAAAGATTGTGTTCACTGCACCCTAAAAGGATGTTGTTCACTGCACCCCACAAAGATTGTGTTCACTGCACCCTAAAAGGATGTTGTTCACTGCACCCCAAAAAGATTGTGTTCACTGTACCCCCCCCAAAGATTGTGTTCACTGCACCCCACAAAGATTGTGTTCACTGCACCCCAAAAAGATTGTGTTCACTGTACCCCCCAAAGATTGTGTTCACTGCACCCCAAAAAGATTGTGTTCACTGTACCCCCCAAAGATTGTGTTCACTGCACCCCACAAAGATTCTGTTCACTGTACCCCACAAAGATTGTGTTCACTGCACCCCAAAAAGATTGTGTTCACTGTACCCCCCCAAAGATTGTGTTCACTGCACCCCACAAAGATTCTGTTCACTGCACCCCACAAAGGATTTTGTTCACTGCACCCCAAAAAGATTGTGTTCACTGCACCCCAAAAAGGATTTTGATCACTGCACCCCAAAAAGGATGTTGTTCACTGCACCCCAAAAATGATTTTGTTCACTCCACCCCAAAAAGATTGTGTTCACTGCACCCCACAAAGATTGTGTTCACTGCACCCCAAAAAGATTGTGTTCACTGTACCCCCCAAAGATTGTGTTCACTGCACCCCACAAAGATTCTGTTCACTGTACCCCACAAAGATTGTGTTCACTGCACCCCAAAAAGATTGTGTTCACTGCACCCCAAAAAGGATGTTGTTCACTGCACCCCAAAAAGGATGTTGTTCACTCCACCCCAAAAAGATTGTGTTCACTGCACCCCACAAAGATTGTGTTCACTGCACCCCAAAAAGATTGTGTTCACTGCACCCCAAAAATGATTTTGTTCACTGCACCCCAAAAAGGATTTTGTTCACTGCACCCCAAAAAGGATGTTGTTCACTCCACCCCAAAAAGATTGTGTTCACTGCACCCCAAAAAGATTGTGTTCACTGCACCCCACAAAGGATTTTGTTCACTGCACCCCAAAAAGATTGTGTTCACTGCACCCCAAAAAGGATGTTGTTCACTGCACCCCAAAAAGGATTTTGTTCACTGCACCCCAAAAAGATTGTGTTCACTGCACCCCACAAAGGATTTTGTTCACTGCACCCCACAAAGATTGTGTTCACTGCACACCAAAAAGGATTGTGTTCACTGCACCCCAAAAAGATTTTGTTCACTGCACCCCAAAAAGATTGTGTTCACTGCAGCCCAAAAAGATTGTGTTCACTGCAGCCCAAAAAGATTGTGTTCACTGCAGCTCACACACAGAAAAATGGATGTGGATCACTGACACCTGCCTATCTCCAATCCCACACCACACAGCAATATCGATTGTAGTTTGTAGAACACAGTTTCCCTAAAATTCAGCAGACTCTGTCCCTAACAGGATTGAGAAGAGATCGTAGATCAGGATTGAGTGCAGATTCACCCCACCCCCCACACAGCAATATCGATTGTAGTTTGTAGAAGACACTGACCCTATAATTCAGCAGACTCTATCCCTAAAATGCCTACAACTCGCCCTGCCTAAACACTCCGACCTGTCCCTCAATTCTATCCGGACACAAATGGTTTTTTCCTGCCTATCTTTCCCTAATCAGCAGCCAGCACATTGATGTGTGCTCTGTCCCTTAGCTAAGCAGCAGAATGACGCTGCTGCGGCGGCTGCCTCGAACTTATAAAGACTTGGTCACATGCTTCAGACGGCCAATCACAGCTACTAAGACATTTGCAGGCATGGCTGGGATGGCTTAAGGCACACCAGTTAAACGATTGTTGATTGGCTGTTGAAAGCCCGCCATGAAAAGAGCGCCAAAGCATGCAAAACCCGGAAATAAAACGACCGAACACGGATTTTTACCCGAACATACAGTAAAGTGTCCGTGTCCGTGTTCGGGTAAAAAAAATCCAATTATTCGGTACGAACACGAATAATACAGTCCGTGTTCGCTCAACACTACCCACCACCACATTGTTACAATTGCTCAATTTGTTTCATGCAAATAGTCAGAGTTGTCAACTCATTGCCCCTATATTATCATGATTGCCTACTTCATACCAATGCCATATCATGATTAACTTCTTATTGCCAATGTTTTAGATTGAATGTTTTGTGATGCTTGACTGTCTTTCTTGCCAGCATATTGTCATAATTGCCTATTTATTGCTCATACATTGTGCCAATTGGCTGTTTATTTCATACAATCTGTCATGATTGCCATTTTTTTTGCTTGAATATTGTCATTATTGCCCATTTTATGTCTACACATGGCTACAATTTCTTTTTTGTTACCCACGTTTTGCCATACCTGTATTGTGAAAATAGCTCACTCATTGGTAAAGAGAAAACAACTATTAAGAATTCCAAACTAATGCTTGTAATTCTCCACTAATCTCTTGGTTTCAGATTGGATGATGAGACTGAGAATACATATATAGGCAGAGAATGGTCACCTGTAGTGCCATGCCAGCCTAAACATTCCAGATGATTTTGAAAAGAAAACAGTTCAATTATATATGATTTTTATATTATTTTCCGGTCCTATTTCCCAAAATACATAGATTTTACTAAATCAGCATCAGCAAGTAAACATATGGTAATTGTATTCTGCTGTTCAATTAATACAATTTTTTAATCAGGAATGCCTAAATGCCTTGAACAAACAGAATCATGAAAAACGAGACTGCAAAATATTAAGTAAATATTTTCTTTCATTTTGTGAGTAACTATAAATCACATCCTTTTTACTATAAAACAATTCTCTAGTAACATCTACTCATGAAGTGCATGCTGCATTATGCTACAGTGGTAATGCTGAACACATACAAAACAAAGAAAAAAAATATTTTTGATATTGCATCAAGCTTATATGAGTATCTTTTTTCGGTCATGCCCTGTCAACAGAAGCTGGCTGATTGGCGGGCCTCTGTCAGACTGGCTGTCATACACAAACGGCAAAAGTCGGCTGGTTTCTATTAAACCAGCCGATGCCACCTTGTATTCAGTCCGTGTGTATGGCCCTTAAGTCTTCAAAAGAAGAAAAGGTGAGTATTGTAGTAGTGTGAATTGCATTTATTAATCTGCCAGGGGACCCTTAAAAAAAAAAAAAAGAAATGCACTATAGAATACTTGCTACAAAGTCTGAGCCATTAAGGTTGGTTTTAATTTTATTATGTGACATTTTCATATACACATTAGTCTGAGAAAAAGATTATAATAATATAGACAGGGTCTACAAAGTCATGAATAGAGATGATCGAATGGTTTGGGTCGACCATCGGTTCGACTCGAACATTTGGTGTTCGAAATTCGGCCGAATTCCGAACTTTTTGCGGTAAAAGTTTGGAATTCGGGTCACCCGAACTGCCCAAAATGCAATGGGACAGGAAGTGGGCTTTAAAAGCTTGTGATTGGCCCAGAAACATCAGTAAAAGCCAATGAGGGCAGGAGTCTGCTAGGAAAGTGATTGGAGTGACTACGTGGACCAGAGGCCAATCAGGAGTGAATACACCCCCCAGTATATAACATAGCCCCGCCTAACCTCTAGCACTGTAATACAGAGGCTTTGGAAGAGACTGGAAGCATTTGTGTTTCTCCTGCTGTGTTAAACAACGTTTGCTGCATAGACGATTGCCTGTAAAGCTCCAGATCAGCAGAAGAGCAGTCAGCTTACAGAAAGATTGTCAGTGTAGTTAGAAATACAGCGATTGTGCTGTTTGAGTTAGAAAAAAAAAAAAAATTAAAGGGACAGTGTCAGTTAGAAATTATCTTCTGTTGTATGGAGCTGTTCTTTTAGTGTGAGGAAAGGGATATGCAGTGTAGTTAGGGTACTATATACCACTAGTTAGATTCAATAGTCTAGTTTTTGTAGAGATAGTTTTAAGTGTCAGGGTTCCGTCTAGTGAGCATGTTGCACTGCTGATATATCTACAGCAGGTATATGTGCTTGCTAGTTAGCTATTGTGCAAAATACATTTCAGCGATACACACATCTGCTGTATTTAGCGACGACTTTGGGTCGCATAGCAGTGTGCGTCTTGCAGGTGATTTTCACATTGCACAGTTGAAAAAGCCTCAGTGACAAGTTAACGCCTGCTCTTGTTGTAAGCATTAAGTCCACTGCAAAAGGCTTTGCTACTCTGCGTCACACACATCTGCTTTATTTAGCGACAACTTTGGGTCGCATAGCAGTGTGTGTCTTGCAGGTGATTTTCACATCGCACAGTTGATAAAGCCTCAGTGACAACTATGTCAGGTAGACCAAGGAAAGGCATACGTGGCCCTGCTGAGGAAAGGGACACAGCTTCTAGGGTGTCTAGAGGCAAGGGTGGACGTGGTGGTCAGTCCTCAGCCAGGCCACCATTTTGATTGTTCTCCCGCAGTGGCCAAGCTATACGTACACAGTACATACAGGAGGTGGTGGACTATATTACCAAACCCTCATCATTGTCATCATCAGCAACTACAGTGACCCAGGCAGAAAAAAAGTGGTCAGTCTTCTGCAGTTGGCAGAGCAAATAAAGATGAGTCCATGTCCACCTCAAGTCCTCCCTTAGACCCAACTTCAGACATGGCAGAGGAGTCAGCTGAGCTGTTTGACCACAGTGTTGGCCCTTTACTCCTGCCTGATGCTCAGTCCTTTATGGAGTCTGATGTTGAGTCTGAGGTTCAGGAGGAGGCAGAGCAAGCAAGAGGGGAGAGCAGACGGCCCACTCCATCTAAGGCCGCACCTGTTGTCTCCCGGGCCTCTATACAAACCTCTTCTTGCTGGGCCTTTTTTGAGACATCTTATGCAGATCGAACAGTTGCGATCTGCAAGATTTGTCATAAGGGAATAAAACGTGGCAAAAATCTCAACTACTTGGGTACAAGCTGCCTAACCAGGGATTTGACAACCCACCACTTGGCCCGTTGGCAGGAGCATTTGAAGAACCTGCAAAAGGGACAAAGATCGGTCAGTCAGCCTCCTAGTCCTCCTCGGGCTCCACCTGCACATCAGTCTGTCCCTGCTATAGTCACTCGTCACCTGTTTGCAGCCTCCACTGACAGGGATGACGATATAGCACGCAGTGTCGCATCTACCTCCAGCACACCACCAACTGTAACATCTAGACGCCAAATTTCGATTCCACACATGCTGGAATGAAAAAAAAGTATACTCCCAGCCACCCACATGCGCAGCGTCTAAACAGTAGTTTGGCAAAACTACTGGCTCTGCAACTCTTACCATTTAACCTGGTAGAGTCTGCTCCCTTCCGCGACTTTGCAAAATGTGCAGTTCCACAGTGGCAGGTGCCAAGTCGGCATTACTTTGCCCGTAAGGCCCTGCCATCCCTATATCAACATGTGGAAGGCAATGTAGTGTCGTCCCTGGCCAAGTCAGTCAGCCGTTAGTTACACCTGACGGCTGACACTTGGTCAAGCAAACATGGGCAGGGACAGTACATTTCTGTCACTGCTCATTGGGTGACACTGCTTGCCAGCGGAAGGGATTGTGGCCAGGGATCGGTGCTGCAGCCAGTATTGCCCCCACGTCTGCAAACAGCTGGTGGTGTCGCTGGGTAGATTGATCACTTCTACCCCCTTCTGCTCCTCCTCCTCATCCTCCTCCATGCCCTCCTCTGCAGAATGGTCCTTTAAATATGATGAGGTACCACGTAAGCGTTCAAAGGGCTATTCTATGTCTCAGGCCAAAAGGTGTCTGCAGCTTGTGTGTCTAGGGGACAGGCAGCACACTGCCCCTGAGATTCTTGGGGCTCTGCAGGCACAGGCCCAGAGGTGGTTGACACCACGCCAGCTGCAGCCAGGAATGGTGGTTTCCGATAATGGGTCAAACCTCCTGGCCGCCCTTCGGCAGGGAAAGTTGACCCATGTGCCATGCCTGGCTATGTCCTGAATCTCATGGTACAGCGGTTTTTGAACTCATACCCGGGAATGCAGGATGTGCTAAGGATGGTAAGAAGGGTGTGCAGTCACTTCAGGCGGTCGTACAGTGCCACTAGACGTTTGGCCGAAGTGCAGCGCGAGTTTCACCTGTCGGTACACCGCCTCGTCTGTGACATGCCCACCCGCTGGAACTCTACCTTGGCTATGCTGCAGCGCATGTACATGCAGCAGAGGGCCCTCAATGAATATCTCTGCGAGTACGGCACCAGCACTGGCTCAGAGCACCTGGGCTTTTTTTCGCCACGGCAGTGGCTTTTGATTAAGGATGCATGCGCTGTCCTCTTGCCATTTGAGGAGGCCACAAGGATGGTCAGCCGGGACAGCGCATGCATCAGTGACCTCCTTTCGGTACTGTTTTTGTTGGAGCACACTCTGCGTGCCATTATGGACAG
Organism: Pelophylax lessonae; assembly: GCF_965119305.1. Lineage (NCBI taxonomy): Eukaryota > Metazoa > Chordata > Amphibia > Anura > Ranidae > Pelophylax > Pelophylax lessonae. Next base: position 373,340,121 of record NC_138771.1, read on the forward strand.
GGCACTGGAGGCAGAGAAGCAGGAGGAAGGCCCCCTTTATCCTGACCCATTATACCTAGCTCCCCGAGGCCCGAGCAGGATCCAGGGGTGGATGAGGAGGAGGAGGAGGAGGAGGAGGAGGACGATTCTTCGGGAACTTTTGCAGGCTTTCAGGAGGAGGAGGAAGACATGCGGCAATCTGCAAGGCCTAGTTTGACTCCCTTGGGACACTTTGGAGTAGTACGTGGCTGGGAGGAAAAGATCATGTCGTTTTGAGTCCCCCTGAGGAGTCAGCTTCTCAGGCCTTTGCAAATTTGCAACGCATGGCAAACATCATGCTTCAGAGCCTGCGAAAGGACCCCAGAATCAAGGCCATTAAAGAGACTGACCACTATTGGTTGGCCACCCTACTTGACCCCCGGTACAATTCAAAAGTCTCTGAGCTTTTCCCATCCACCCAGAGAGTCCAAAGGATCAAATCCCTTGAGGACAGTCTCAAGAGGATTCTGGTGAGCACGTTCCCCGACTCCCATAGGGTGCAGGGGCGGGGACAACCTACCATGGACTCTACTGCGGGTCACGAGAGGAGCGTTGGAGAAGGCATGCGGTTGACGGATGCCTTTCGGTCTTTTTTTAGTCCTCACCGCCCAGGCCTCTCAGCTGCCACATTGCATCGACAGCGTCTGCATCACATGGTGGACGATTACGTCAGGGAACAAAGTGACACAGAGGGCTTTTCATGTAACAAATCCGATCCACTGGCATACTGGGTCTTAAGATTAGACCACTGGCCAGAACTGGCCCAGTATGCCCAGTATGTTGGCCTGACCTGCTTCCAGTGTCCTATCGGAACGGGCATTCAGCACAGCAGGAGGGTTTTTCACAGACCATCGAACGAGACTCTCCACCGACTCAGTCGACCGTTTGACATTCATTAAAATGAATCAGTCGTGGATATCAAGCTTTGATGCACCTGATGCAGAACTTGTACACTAGTCTATCATTGCGATGTGGCAGCTGAGCCTCAGTTTAAGCCTGGACCAGGGTGCCACCCTCCAACCCTCCTCTCGTTCTGTTTAGGTTCACAGAACCTCATTTTAATTTCCACTAGAAAAGATTAATTTTTTTTTGGCCTTCTGCAACACCAGCTCTTTGGGCTTACGGTGGGGAGGCTCTGCCAACACCAAAAATACCATGTTTGCGCACCTGTTCCACAGGTGCACACCTTCATAATTTTTACGCCTTCTTCAAAACCAGCTCTTTGGGCTTACGGTGGGGAGGCTACGCCAACACCCAAAACACAATGTTTGCTCACCTGTTCCACAGGTACGCATCTTCTTAATTTTCGTCGCCTACTTCAACACCAGCTCTTTGGGCTTACAGTGGTATGGCTCCGCCAACACCCAAACAACAATTTTTGCGCACCTGTTTCACAGATGCATATCACTGCAATTTTTTTCCTTACAAAGGCAATTATTGCCTTCATGACCAGCTCTTTCATAGGGTTATGGTGTCAAGGCATCGTCGGCACCACCAAAGGCCCAATTTTTAAGCATCCTTTACTTCTATTCAAAGTCAAGAGACTACAGTATTCATCCAAAACATCTCTAAACTTGTTCACTGTGAACTACATTGTGGCCCCTACCCCTACCCCTAACCCTCAATGTATCCGTGCATATCAGTGTTAATTTTGGCAGCAAATTTCAATTTAGTTTTAGTCTTAGTCTCAGGACTAAAATGGCATTTTAGTTTTAGTCCCGTTTTAGTTTTAGTCGTATTTAGTCGACTAGAACTCCAGTACATTTTAGTCGACTAAAACGTCCTACATTTTAGTCGACTAAAACGTCCTACATTTTAGTCGACTAAAACGTCCTACATTTTAGTCGACTAAAACTCATTTTAGTCATCTATAATCGAATGGGTGTAGTTCAATTGTAATTTGTAATGCATTATTTAAGCATTTCTCTACAATTTCCAAACTCATTATATACTACTGCTGGTCCTGGAGTGAAAAATTTAATATGTTATTATTTATGGTATTAAGCTTTGAGCATGCACCAGTGTTAATTTTGGCAGCAAATTTTGATTTAGTTTTAATTATAGTCTTTTGACTAAAATGCCATTTTAGTTTTAGTCGTATTTTAGTCTTAAGACTAAAATGCCATGTTAGTTTTAGTCATATTTTAGTCATCTGAATTGTTTTAGTTTTAGTCGTATTTTAGTCGACTAAAATTGTGTTAATTTAGTCGACCAAAACGTTTTAGTCGCTTTTAGTCGACGAAATTAACACTGGTGCATATATGTCTGTTTCTTGTGAGAATTCAAGTTAGAGTGCACCAAACACCATTTTACATGAAATAAAGTGCATCTACATACATCTTTTGACTTCTTGAAAACATTTGGTAATAATAGCCCCATTGTGGAAATACACCCGTTAATTATATCCACATTTAAAGAGACAGCACCTTTTTCCAAAAAAAACTCTAATCTTGTTCCCAGTGCACTGCATTATGTCCCCATCATACACATTGGCTGTGCAGTTGATTAGGAGGAAGAGAAAGGCGCGGTTAAGCAAAAAAGTCATTTTTGAAGGTTTGGCATGCTATAATTCTGGTGCTGGACATGCTACAGAGCTGAAACTTCACAGGTACACTTTTTAGACCCCCCAGACACTAAATCCAAAGAAATCCATTTTTTTTTTTCAATAATTGGCTCTCTATCAAAAACGACAATTTTTAAGAACTTTTTGCCTGATTCATAGTCCCTGGGGCATGACCCAGAACCCTAGGCACTTTTTAGGGGCATTTATTAGGTTTTAGGGCTTCAAAGTGGTGTTTTTTGATTCCCGAAGTTCGGGTCCCATTGATTTCAATGGGGTCCGGGAATCCGAACCGAACTTTCCGGAAATTCGGGTGTTCTGGTCGAACCGAACTTTTCAAAAGTTTGATCATCCCTATGAACACATTAAAATTTATTGTTAAAATAAAATCTTATAAACAACTCAAGATTTACCTATGTTTAATCAAGTAATACATTACATTTTTGAATCTGACAAGCAAGAGGGATGTATCAATTGTCACTCTATGCATCTGCTATTTCCACAATCTTTAACACATTTTAACTAGAATAATATTTCCTTTTACATTTTGTTGCATCTTATGGTATTTTTTTTTTGTAAACTTCTAGAACAGAGATGCAACAATTAGTCTGAGGGTAAACTATTATCTGAAACGTAATCTACAATTATATTTACTTTACCTTCATAATGAAAGATTTAATCACAGCCAGGCAAAATTAACATGTTTTAAAATATACATTACACAGCAACTGAAGTAAATATTAATTCTCTTGCTATGTTTATTTTTATGTGTGTGTCTGTCTGCTTATCTATCTAGCCATCCATACCAGGATTCAGTGTTGCTTGTTTCACATTGGTGCATTTTTTTTAGCTCTTGAGTAAAATATCTTTAACGAAAATCCTAAAAAAAATACATAAATGCTTTTCAACCGGCTAGATCCATGTGTTTCATCCTCTTTCTCTGGAGATGTGAATATTGTCCAAGTTCTGAATTATCAGCTCTCTGCAAATGACTACTTTTGAAATGTTCTGATTTCAAAGTTGGAAAAGGGATTCATATTCCTGTGTGCCAGATCCCCAAATATTTCCACAATGCATTCTGTGGCATTCACAGATGGCTGCTGCTGCATTTCAATCTGTTCCATCTGATTGGATTCTATGTTTTCTTACAGTGTGTGGTAATGGTGCAGTCGTTCCCAGATCCCTGGGTTATTTTCATTGTTGTGACCTTTCCTTTCTACCTGGGTTGCCATGCCATTCAGCTTTCTCTCCTAGATACTTAAGAACCAGGCTTTCTGCTGCAGTGACTGTCATTCTATTTGATGTATTTGTACCAGGTATCATGCGGTTATGAAAGTGCAGTGATCTTTACTAGCTGAGTTCTTCTCCTATATTTAACAGGTTCTTTTGACTTTTAGGTCAGGAATTGCAATTCAACAAAAATGTACGTGACAAAAAACCGGAACCCCCGCTGCTTTACTTATTTTAATAATCATTGTTGTTTCTTGTGACTTTTCCTGTGTTTCGCATGTTTGCGACTTGGAAAAACTTCTTTTTGGTTCTAAAAGAAAAAATGTAAAACATTGCAAAATTGCAAAAGAAAAGTCCAGCAGCATTGCAAACAATGGTTATTGCATTTTTATTATTTTATGTGTTTAGTTTTCTATCTTTTGTTTATGTGTATTTTCCAAGTAATAAAAAAATATTGTACAAAGCACAATGCACTACTAGAACATTACAGTGAGTTTTTAGAAAATATTCACATTCCTTTCTTATGACAGCAAACAAAACACAAGGTCTTTTGGTTCAGGCCTTGAATCAATTTGTACTGTTTTCATGACACACATAATAAAAGCTGGTTACATGTACAGTTTTTAGATGTCCTTGGGTGTGTGGGAGTGTGGTAAATAAAGCAGCTGTAAAAATGTTATCATATCTGTAAGTTGTGGACAGCTAGTTCCATTTTCTATTAAAGGAGACTTTTACAATTCATTAAAGATGAATAATCCTATGTTCATAAAATAAGGCTTACAGTAAAATGTGCTCTTTGATTTTGACAATTGTTAATGACAAAGATGAGTGACAGTACAAAGTTCACTGTAATTCTGCATACAATTCAAACAATATGGTAAGCTGCTTTGCTTTGCATACAATTGGATTGCTGCCATATGTATGTTAAAAATTTTAGATTTAAAAAAGCGAAAAAGTACAGTTTATATTTCCGGTAATAGTAGTGTGTTTGTGTAATATAGTTTGTAAAAAAACAATGCAGTTATTGTATGCAAACTGAACACAAGTAAGTTATAGATACCCATATAAAATATAGTAGTCATTTAAAAGTTGTCAGTGTATGCACACACATATGTATGTACATATACGTGTGTATAGTCAGTCTAACTTACTAACAAAAAAAAAAAAAACACAAGCAAAAAATACTATGTAAAGCCTGAATGGTGGTCTGACATAAGCATATGGATATACAGTATTATAGGCATACCAAACATTGTCTCTGAACCAGTCTAGCAAATTGCACAAAACCATTTATATTGATATACTCCTCTTCTGCATCCTGAGAGGATCATGCAACTGAACAGCCAATAGGAAGAAGGATTTTACTCCTGTAATCAGATAAAGATAGAGGATTCAGGGGCATAGCACCACCGATTGAGGCATGTAAAAGGGGCATTTAGGTAGGTTTCTTTCCATGCCAGCATTTAGTTAGAGGAGAATTGAAGGAGGCACTGCTTGGAGAAAAACTTTAAGCAAATCAGACTTAGTTTATTTCTTTCTTTAAAGAGCTAACGCTTTACTCTCTACCTCCCATTATGTTCACAGGACATAAATTAGGAACAAATATACATTTTTATCGTTTTCAAGACAACAGACAGATATGAGGATAAAGCCAAAAGATTGGGTAAAGTCATATACATATTGTATAAACCATAAATAACAAGTCAAACACAACCAATAAGCATATAAGTTAAGGCTATACACACATGGTCTTGAAAGAAAGAACAACACTAAAATATAGTGGTGTAGACTACATAAAAGAATATGAGAGAGGGGAGAGAACAGAGAAAAAAGAGATGACCTGAGATAGTCGAAGATGCAGAGAGAGCAGAAGAAGGTAAGAAAAAGAAATAGAGTCTTGAGTGATAAACCGAAGCAAGTAAAATAATGGGGTCAATAGAAATAATGAAACATCAAAAATGAACAGTGAGCGCTACAACCCAAAGGGTCTTGTAAGGGATAACGGGTGGGACCTTGTTGTCTTCCAAGTAGGAAATTTAAGTTTGCACTGATGCATGAGTATTGTAGGGCAGTAGCAGTTCCTTGAGGGTATCAGAGGTGGAAAAGTGTAGCCAAACGTACCATAGTACTTTATATTTCTCAAAGGTATCATTATCTAATGCCAACATTTCTTCCATATGCATAATATCCTTCACCATAGAGACCCACAAGGGTAAAGAGGGGGTAACATCCTTCTTCCAATATAGTGGCTTGAGTTGTCGAGCTGCTGAAAGGAAAAAAGGCAGAAGCGCTATCTCTGGAGAGGGGTTCAAGGACTCATTATAAATCTGGTTGTAAACTGCAAAAACTTGAGATCTTACCACATTCCCACCAGATATGTATAAAGTTACCCTTCACCAAACCACATCTCCAACAGGTGGCAGGAGTAGATGGGAACATTTTATGTAATGACACCAGATCCCTATACCACCGCGACAAGAGCTTAAAGTTATTTTCTTACGCATTGTGGATTTGTGGGTAAAATGGAATGAAGTCTGCCAATCAGCAGTCGAAAGTTCCATCCCAACATCTGCAGACCACAATCTAGTGTAAGGTGGGAGATCATCATGCAATAATGCCTGAAGTAGTTTATAAAGTGAAGAGAGTAGATGCCTGGGGCTCTCATGGAGAGAGCATAACTTTTCATACTCGGTTAGCGATCAATGCAATTGCCTACAGAAAGAGGATAAATGTAGGGAGGTAAGCTAGTCCCCAGCCCCTCCAGGAAGGTCAGGTGCTCCCGACTGGGAGTGAACAAAATAATGTGGCCACTGGCCAATTGGCATGGGAGATCGAACCTAACACAGAGGACCTCACACCCTCTGTAAACATGGGATTATCAAATAATGAAGTAGGGGGAATGGGTCTGAAGATAGGATGGTATATAGGCCTCTCCTGTACCATTAATGGACAGCGAGTGTCAGTGGTGAGGAAACTTGGAATCAGGGAATATTATGTCGATACCCCCAAAGAAGGGCTCACAAGTCGACAGGAGATAGGTTTTGCTCTACCATTGTGGAAGCCTTAGTGAAGGGGTGGGGAAAATATTTAAGCGAGCATGCCAGCAGAAAAGTGAGTAATTTATGTTGAACCCCCTGAAAATTCCTGATTCCAAATTAAACGTATCAAAAGGGAATGAAGAGTCCTAAAGAAATGTTTAGGAATTAATAAAGGGACAGTCTGGAATAAATAGAGTAAATTCAGAAGAGTGTCCATTTTGAAAGTGTTTACGTGATCAAACCACGGCAGGGAGGAGAGGCCCCAGGAGTCTAAGTCTTTTCTTTATACACTAACAAATCATCGGTATACAGGGAGAGCTTATGGTGTGGAGAAGGGGTCGTCGATCCTACAATAGAATCATTCTGTTTATAACAAACAGTAAGGGGGAGAGTGGACAACCCTTTCTTGTACCATTTGAAATATCAAACTGTTTGGATGTAGTGGCGTTTACTAAAACCAACTCGGATGGTTGAAAGTAGAGGGACATAACTTTAGTAACAAAGTCTTTCCCTAGGCTAAGCCATTCCAGGTAAAGGCGTAAAAACCCCCAAAAAAAACAGATCAAATGCCTTCTCAGCATCGAAGGAGAGAAAGCAAGCTTTCAATTTATGCTGTTGGATAAAGGAGATGTGATGAATGGTCTTTGTTGTATTGTCCCTAGCCTCCCTCCGTGGAACAAACCCCACTTGGTCCTTATGTATAAGTGCAGGTCGAAGGGGTGAAAGGTGATTGGTCAATACCTTTGCAAATAGTTTAATATCTAAATTAAGGAGTGATATGGGGCTATAACTGCTACATTGGGAAGGGTCCTTACCTGATTTAGGGATAATAGAAATACTGGTGGTTAGCATTCCTTTTGAAGGTAAATGGGAATCATCTATAGAGTTAAATGCCTTTGCTAGAAGCGGAGCAAGAAGCGGGGTGAATGCTTTATAGAAGTGCGGCGGAAATCCTTCTGGCCAGGGACATTTACCAGGTTTCAAGGAAACCTCACTTCCAAAATGCTCATAAATCGCTCAAATAGTAGCTCTCCACCCCTACTTTCCTCTCCCTTTCCTCCCCTAGTGCTTTTTATCGTCTAAACAAAAATGCCTGAAGCTGTAAAATGCTTGTAATACTCTACTAAAACTCTTTAAAAAAGCTTGTAAAAAGGTGCAAAAAAAGCTGCAAAAAAACACCCAAAAAATGCTAGTAAATTGATGCGCTAAGGTGTGAATGGAGCATTAGTGTCTGCCCCTGTCATACATTTAATGCTCTCTTTACAAACAATATCCTTTTTTATTTTGCTTATTCTCTGAAAGGTAAATACATCATGAAGTGTCTGCTACATGGGAAGCTAAACCTGTTAGTCCTATTATTCTTTATTAGAATAGATTGGTATGTCAGGAAAAAGGAAGTTTCTTTAGTTGTTTATCCTTCAATTTTCCAAGGTGCAGAAGTGGATGGATAATATTATGATCTCTTACTCACCAAATCAGAGGATGCTTTTTATTCATTCAGAGAATGCAAAGCTGCCTACGAATGGCAGAACAGCCCTCAGCCTGACTCAATTTTGTTCTGGGTGTGGGAAGGGAAGTTCCTTTCCCATTGTCAGAACACAGCGCTGTATACTGTATGTAGCTGATGCTACATATAGTTTATATAGTGCCAGAATGAGTGAACCTGTTAGTGTAAAAAGTAGTTTCCTTGGGCCAAACTAGTAAAAATTAGTAAAAATGGAAAACAGCTTTAACTTCAGGTAGATATAAAATACACAAACTAATGCTGCTCTATGTTCATTATTACATTAATATATGTATTTTTTATGAAAACAGTCCAAGTGTCGAAATCTGACTTGGTATCAACTTCTGTCAATCTAGCAGAACTCAGAGAAGAAGAGAAAGAAGCAGCATAAGAAGCAAATCAGTGCTGATCATGTGTTAACAGGCATCATGCTAATAAGAGGAGAGAACAGAGTAACAGATAGATGAGCTCATCAGTCTGCTGCTTCTCAATTCACTGTCCAGACAGGGCAGTGCTGTGTGACAGGGCTGTGTAAATGTCAGAAACAGATGAATAGAAATACAAATCCTTTGACAGGTATAACAACTACCATATTTGTTTTTCAGCTGTGTTTATGCTGCTTGCCTTGAGTTCCTCTTTAAAGCAGAATGTACAGAGAAACTTTGTACTGCCTTACCCCCTTAGAAAAAAAAACTGATAGGCTGCTCTGATGTGCACTGTTAGGCTGCACTGATGGACACTGATGAGGCGGCATTGATTGACACTGATAGGTGGCATTGATGGGCACTGATGAGGCTGCACTGATGGATGGCACTGATGAGCACTGGTGGGCACTGATAGGTGGTACTGAAGGGCACTGAGAACTTGCACTGATAGGTGGCACTGATGGGCACTGATAGGTAGCACCAATAGGCAGCACTGATAAGTTACACTGATTGGCAGCACTAATTGGCACTGATAGGTGGCACTGGTGGGCACTGAGGGGACAGATGTCCTTGTAACAGAAGCCGGTTAACAGCTTTCTTCTTTTTTTCCTAAAAAAAAAAAGCTGATAACCAGGTTCTGTTCACTTTGGCTGACAGCTGATCACATGGTAAAGGGCCCCTGTGATTGGCCCTTTACCCCGATCTGTGATCAGCTGAGTCCCAAGGATTCAGTAATCATAGAGCGTGCCCCCAGTGTATAAACAGGAGGACGTCCATGGACACCCTTCTGACATCGTAACCCCTCGCAGTAGTCATCTTTCGGTTATAGCACAGAAGCCAAGTATATAAAGCAAAACTTCTCTCTTTGTCCCTCTTCTCCAGTGCCACCATCTTTAATAGGAAACTGGCACATGGCCGGACATGCCATGAGTCTCTGCCAGTTCTATGAGACCTGACAGACCCTGTGGCATGTCTGTACATGTACCAGGTCCCTTTGCACATGTGCAGAAATTACATGGGTCTCTTCCAGTTGTCTGACAGAGACTTAACAGCCTGCAATTGGCTCATGGGATGGCGACTTCACACATCCCAAAAGGAAGTTAGCGAAATAGGCTGGAATTTAGTAAGTAAAAAAATACTTTTTTTGGTAACGTATAAGAGGGAGAGGGAAGGAGGTAGGAGAGAGGGTCTTGCAAAATCTCACTTTAAATCAATACATTCCTTGTAGTAATATTGAATATTTAATACAAATATGAATGTCTTACATTTCATTTAATCTAATCAGACAGGCTGCATTATAAAAAGAGGGGAGGAGAATAGCGCAATGAAGGAGAAGTCTCTCAGGGAATTTCAAATAGCCCATAAGTAATAGTCCATAAGAAAGTCTGATATGTGAAGGTAGTAGGTTCAATGTACACTTGTAGCAGCTATTTCTTGTGAACTAGAAGTAGCTCCAGCTGAGCGGATCCATCGGGCACTGGGCTTCTCCATCCAGCAGTACTCACAGGACCAGAAAACAGAGAGTGAAAAAAAGAGAGAAAAGCGCTCTAAGTGCAGACAATATTTATTCTTAGATAAGGCATAAAATGTAGCAACTCACTAGAAGCCACGTTATACAGGCAGTGTAAATTCAAAGATTGTAGGTTTTTCCTCTGGAGGGTGCCGTCTATCCATACATGAAGCAGTCCATGGCTCAGCGGTCCACCACAGGAGAGAGGGAGCCAGCTAACTCCAGCGGCGGTTTGCGGTTGGCATCCGGAACAGCCGCTGCAATGTACAGATGAAGGGTGTAATGCGGCCACGTCACCAGGGAGACTGGAATGCTAGGCGTGCACGACGCGTTTCTGTGCATGCGCGAGGTCCCGTACAGACATGCGCGCTCTTTCATCAGGTGCTGGCTTATATGAATCTTTAGATTATCAGTCTTTTTCTCCCCCTGGGCTGTCCTCTAGTAAAATAGTCCTGTCTTATAAAAACCCTATGAGAATCACGGCACTTTAGCACCTGACGAAAGAGCGTGCATGTCCGTACGGGACCTCGCGCATGCTCAGAAACGCATCGTGCACGCCTAGCATTCCAGTCTCCCTGGTGACGTGGCCGCATTACACCCTTCATCTGTACATTGCAGCGGCTGTTCCGGATGCCAACCGCAAACCACCGCTGGAGTTAGCTGGCTCCCTCTCTCCTGTGGTGGACTGCTGAGCCATGGACTGCTTCATGTATGGATAGACGGCACTCTCCAGAGGAAAAACCTACAATCTTTGAATTTACACTGCCTGTATAACGTGGCTTCTAGTGAGTTGCTACATTTTATGCCTTATCTAAGAATAAATATTGTCTGCACTTAGAGCGCTTTTCTCTCTCTTTTTCGTTTTTTCTTCAGATTTCCTCTTTTCTGTGGAGAGCAGCTCAGTGCCATTTGACTTTTCACATCTAAGACTATACATCAATGAACTTTGTGGTATTTCATTTTATATTTTAGTATTGTCCATTAGTTCTTGTGACATTTCCCATCCCCCATTCCCCTCTCCCTAATTTAATTGTCTCCCTTTTACCCTTCATATGCTGGCGGTTTTAGCGCTCTTACATAGTCGTTTGTTTTTTTTTTTCAGAAAACAGAGAGTGGTGTTTCTTGTTGAGATGATCACGTTTTTTTTTCTTCTTTCATGTGGGTTGCCCATATTGTGTAATTTTCTGTTTTTTATTTCTACTGCCATATTACACTCAGATGGTGCTTTTCCTCTTTTTGTTTGCATTATAAAAAGTCACTGGTTGATCTAAGGGAAATTGTAATATGTATGGCTAGCAGTTGTATCTTGGCATTGTAAATTGTTTTGATGTGTTTACTATAATGTAAAAAAAGTACATGGGCCAGACCATAAGACATTAGACCTAAACTGTTAAATTTTTAAAATTTTTATTTTAACCGCTTGCCGACCGCCACACGACTATTTACTGCGGCGGTCAGCCCCTCACAGGCAGATCGACGTAGTACTACGTCGCTAGCCTGTGAGGGTCTAGGGAGCGAGCGCGCGCCCCCGGAGGGCCGCTCCCGCGCGGTCACGGACCCCCCGCGCGTGTGACCGGCGGACCCGATGTCTGCCGGTCACTCGGCGATCGTCGGTGCAGAAGGAGAAAGGCAGGCGACTAATGTAAACAAGCCGCCTGTCATTCTTCCCTGTGTAGAAACAGTGATCATACGGTTCTACTGTGTAGGACCGTTGATCACTGTTCCTACAGCTCAAGCCACAGCCAATCACAGTTAGAAACACGCCCCTAGGGACACACGCAGCCCCTCCCTCTCAAAAAAAAGTTAACCCCTTCACTGCCAGTGTAATTTTACAGTAACAGTGCATATGTATAGCACTGATTACTGTAGAAATGTCACTGGTAACCCCAAAAGTGTCAAAAATGTCAGTCAAGGGTCCAATCTGTCCGCCGCAATGTCGCAGTACCGAAAAAAAATTGCAGATCGCCGCCATTACGCGTTAAAAAAAACAATAAAAATGACAAAAATCTTTCCCTTTGTTAGTAAATGCAATAACTTTTGCGCAAACCAATCAAAATACGCTTTTTGCTATTTTTTTTACCAAACATATGTAGCAGAAAACAAATTGGCCAAAAATGTTAAAACATTTTGATTTTTAAATTTTTTTGGGGGGGAATCTCATATAAAAAAATGTGAAAAATATTGTTATTTTTGCAAAATTGACGCTCTTTTTTTGTTTATAGCGCAAAAAGTAAAAATCGCACAGGTGATCAAATACCACCAAAAGAAAGCTCTGTTTGTGGGGAAAAAAGGACGTCAAATTCGTTTAGGTACAGAGTCGCATGACCGCGCAATTGTCCATTAAATTCAAGCAGTGCCGAATCGCAAAAAAACCCTGGTCGGTATGGGGGAAAAATCTTCCGGGGCTTAAGTGGTTAATGATTTACTTTTCTGACCTCTTTTGAGAGCTAATGTGTAATCTGGGTAGATTACTTTAAAAAAGGCCTGGAATCTTGTCTTAATGTATATAATATAACTGAATACTAACATTTATAGGTAAAGTTGATCCAGGGAATATCTGTTTGCCTCTTGGGTAGATCAGGAAGGAATTTCCTGCTGGAGCAAATTGGTTCATGCTTTGCTGTATTTTTTTGCCTTCCACTGGATCAACTGCGGGTATGGGATTGTGTATATAGGATTGTTTTTATTATTATAATTTATTTTTATTGCTTGAACTAGATGGGTTTGTGTCTTTTTTCAACCAGACTAACTATGTAACTATGTAAGCCAGGGGTGGGGAACCTTTTTTCTGCCAAGGGCCATTTGGGTATTTATAAAATCATTCGGGGGCCGTACAAAATGATCACCTTAAAAATTAGCCTGTTATATTTGGTCAAACATTTATTTAACTCACCCCTAATGGGATGGCTGCAACTGCTTCTCTTTTGTGAGGTGTGTGATGTTAGCTGGTATTGATGATGTTGCTACTCGCAACTGGTTTTCCAGGTTTGCGTCGGTCAGTCTGGAGCGCAGTCTACTTTTTTGTGGTGGTAAGTTTTGAAAAGAACTGCTGGCAGGTACTGCTGGTGGGTATAGCTGGCTGGTACTGCTGGTGGGTACAGCTGGCTGGTACTGCTGGCTCAGGCTAGTACTGCTGGCTTGTACTGTGCTGTGAGTACTGCTGGCTGGTACTGCTGGCTCAGGCTGATACTGCTGTGGGTACTGCTGGCTCAGGCTGGTACTGCTGACTCAGGCTGGAACTGTGCTGTTGGTACTGCTGGCTGGTACTGCTGCGGGTACTGCTGGCTCAGGCTGGTACTGATGGCTGGTACTGTTCTGTGGGTACTGCTGGCTGGTACTGCTGGCTCAGGCAGGCAGGTACTGCTGGCTCAGGCAGGTACTGCTGTGGGTACTGCTGGCTCAGGCTGGTACTGCTGGCTAGTACTGTGCTGTAGGTACTGCTGGCTGGTACTGTTGTAGGTACTGCTGACTCTGGCTGGTACTGCTGTGGGTACTGCTGGCTCTTGCTAGTACTGCTGGTTCTGCTGTGGGTACTGCTGGTTCTGGCTGGTACCGCTGTGTGTACTGCTGGCTCTGGCTGGTACTGCTGGCTCTGACTGGTACTGCTGGCTCTGTCTGTAAGAGGTGATGTTTCCTGTATTGGTCACAGGTGGAGTGCATTTGATATCACTCCGCCTGTGACTCACTCAGACTGTCATAACAGAGCAGGAACTATACAGGAAGCATTGGCTCCATTCTGACAGATCAGCTGAGAGACACAGACTCAGCTGCATGGAGGGCCGGACCAGATGACTTCGGGGGCCGCATACGGCCCCCGAACTGTAGGTTCCCCACCCCTGATGTAAGCAATGAAAAGGGAGTAGCTCAGAAGAGTCTCTGCTGTACATTAAATTTTTTCACTTTCTCAAGTTATTCATAAGTGCAGTATGCAAACCACTGAAAACAGTGTATACATGTAAACAGAAATGTATGATTTGGTCTCTATAAATGGGTCCAACATATCTATGTTTCTAGAACTTAAGTAACAATGCGCCACTTGGCTACACTTCTCCTTCTCCTCCGAATATAGTAAACTACTAGGCGCGGGAGGCTAACTGGTAGCTTTCTCCCTCTTTCAGTCGTAGATGTGACGGGTTCTTCCGTTTTTATACCCCCCCCCCCTTTTTTTTCCCCTCTTTCTTTTCTCCTTCACCCGTCTTTCTTCTCTCCTCCTTGATCTCCCCTCCTGTTCCTGTCTCGTCACCACACTCCCACCCCTTTTTGTTCTACCCTCTTATCTCTCCCCCCATCTACTAAAATATTGTGGACGACCTAGTAGTCCACATGCACCTACCAATTATCCGCCCTCTCCAACATCCCCTTCTGCTTGATCCCCATGTTCCCTCTATCTCTGAGCATGGTCCTCTCACAGCCCCCCTCGGGCGCACGTTCGGGGACCGCGGACACAGTGTGTTCCCCTTGGGGGTGTCTGCCCCCCCGTTCGTGTACCCAGGGGCCTCCTAAGTTTCCATCGCATGGACCACATTTCTCTCTCATACAGCCAAGGGATCCCACAGTGCCTTTCGCCTTCAGGGCGTGCATTCCCTATCAGTCCGCACCCTTCTTGTTACTCAAACGCTTTCCCTATTGCTCATATTGCCTTGACTTTCTGGACTAGATCATGTGCCTCTTCTCTTTTATACGTTTCAATAGGTTCTTTGTTGTTGACTATGTGCCGCTTGTCACGTGTTATTGCTACAACTACTGAGGTTTGTTTAAACTGCATTTTGGTTTTCTCTAAATTTTGTATGCGCATTCAATGTGACCTTACCTGTATGCCTATAAAAATTTTCAATAAAATGTTTAAAAAAAAAAAAAACAATGCGGTTACTAACTCACTGATTTCTCCCTTGCATTCAATTTTCAGTAACAATAGCGTAGCAGTGATAATAAATGCACAAAGAAGTTTTGCCTTTGTTAAATCAAATGAGATAAATATATTTAAGAAGTTCTAGAACAAGACAAGTATAAAAAGGACACACAGAGATGTAAAAAACTTCTTAACTATTTATAATACTCTTGCACCAGTCACATATATCTGAGAAACCCTAAAAAAAGGTATATATATTGCTAAAATCTTTAGATTTTCTTTCTTTGTATTGTAAAAACTGATATTGTCTTTAAGTGCTTTTATACAAATAGCTGATTGCTTTTTGAAATGGAAGAAGCATCTAGCACATATCCACCATAAAATCAAAATTTCATCATAAGCTCTCACATTGCCATTATCTTGGCAGGGTTGCCTGAAAGACGATTCAGTTTTGAGGGAGCATAAGTATAGTATGTCTATAAGAAGATCTACAAGCCATAGGGAGATATTTGTTTGTTTCTCAGCTATCCACATGATAAAGCATTTTAACATGTTTGATATGCTCTTTAGCAGAAACACTTTAGAACACTGGGAATTCTCACTCACAGCACTCCATATGTTATGGGTTCAAAAGATGATTTTTAGATACATTTGCCATTTTTGCTATATTGCATTATTCACAGCATATTCTAAACATCTAAACAGTGTCTTCAAAATTAGGTATGAGTGCTATACATAATATTGACACTATACTTTTTATGGTTACTATACAGTATCTGATTTATGCAGATTTATGTGTTTATCACTAAATGTTCTAGACATTTGGAAACCCATGATGTTACCCTCTAGCTAGCATGCTGCATGTCATTGTGTTGTTATAGGAATTCAGGTTGCAAGGTCTAAGTCTAAAGCCCCGTACACACGTACCGATGGTCGGCATACAAATGTTCCTCTTTTCTCCCCGGGATGTCGGTGTCTGTTGAAAAGTGCAAAGACAGCACAAGGACAGCACAAGAATTTTGTCTGCAGACTTCAGCTGACTGCAGAAGTGATGTCATGTAATGGTTAACTTTCCCTGTGTTTTTAATTTTCTGAGCATGCCCAGTCTTGCAAATCTGCGGTCTGTCGGCCGAATTGTGTACTGACAGGCGAACAATCGTCCGTTCTGGTGTCCGCAGACAAAAATTTTCATGTTTGCAAGAAAGACTTTTGTCCGCGGATTGTGCGCAGACATCTGTCGGAGGCACCATACTAACACGCGTACAATCGGCAGATCTTTCGTCCGCCGACGTTTGTATGCCGACGATCGGTACGTGTGTACGGGCCTTAACCTTACAAGTCTTGTATTGCTTTAGAAGTATTATGACATCTTTAGGTGGTAAAAATTGTGAGGAGCACAAAGAGACTTTGAATAAAATCAAATCCAGTGATTTTTTTTGTCTTGTTTTAATATATTCTAAATTGTATGAGTCTGAAGAATGATATCTGTAAACCAGTCTCTAGTAATGATGTGATTGGGCAGACCTTTTTACCCCCCCCCCCCCCGCACCCGGACGTCACTAGTTAAAGGCATGCCAGGGCTGTGTGGGAAGGTGTTAAATAGACCAAAGGTTTGAGCATATCAAGAACTATATTTTAATTTATTTAGTGCCAACTGTTTCTCAATCTTTGAATAATATGACTGCAATTGTGCTTATAAGTGGGCAGCTGTTATTAATTTAGTTAGAACCTTTTTTTTAAAAGAAAAAAAACTGTTTCTGTAACTGCTTAAAATGTTTGTTTTTGGAGTTTTCCACTTATGTAAAATCCAAATCTGCTAGGCCATCTAGCACTACCCTCTCCACAAGTTCACAATTCTGCTGTCCAATGTTGGCTACATTGCTCCCCTATAAATACAATGGAGAAGTAAGCATAATCACCCTAAAGGAGGAAGTGTGTTATTGGCTAGTTAACCAGGTGAAAAAAAAGGGAAACATAGAGAAGTATAGGTTCTCACTTTTAAGGCTCACCTGGATGCAGAATTAGTCCAATCCTGAATCTGTCCCATGTTGCTTCTAAGACTGAGAACTGAGCGTTCAAAGAGAAACTGGTTGCTTGGCTCATTGTCTTCAATGAGCAGAACACCGTTGACTGTCAGTTACCAGTTCTCTGCTCTGCCCCTCCAGGGCTCACTGGAACTCTGGGCTGTGGAGAGCACTTAGCAGTTGGTTTTGAGAGGCTGAACCAACTGCCAGTTCAGGCATCTGGATGGATGCCGACTGTACAGTTGGGATCAATCCAGAGCCTGGACCAGCTGAGTGATGCAAGCCCACTTTAGCCTGCTGTCGGCTGAAAATGGGCCACAGGAGTGAAGAACAAACTGTACTCATGTGATCTATAGGATAAGTAGGGCCAAATAAAGCTTTGGACATACTTTTTACTTTAAAAAGAAAACTGAAGCAGCCATCACCTTTAAGAGTTGGTAAACTGCAATATCTTAAAGGGAAACTAAACCCTTGTATCCTTTACAGCCAAGGAAGTTGCCATCTTGGCCTCAAGGAAGTTGCCATCTTGGTTTAATCTGTAGTTGCCATGGTGCTGCACATGTTATCAACGATGACACCAGTCTTTCATTTGTGGGCTTGATAGTTTGGTTAAGGAGTAATGTAAGCACACCAGTAACTGTAACACTTATAATTCAAGAATGTTTTTGAATTTAATTATTTTGGGAAATAGTTAAATCAGTGGATTTAGTTCCACTCTATTTTTTTTTTTGGGAGGGTAGGTGAGATATGTTTTAAATATTACAAGAGCGTAGTCATTATACAGTATCTCACAAAAGTGAGTACACCCCTCACATTTTTGTAAATATTTTATTATACCTTTTCATGTGACAACACTGAAGAAATGGCACTTTGCTACAATGTAAAGAAGTGAGTATACAGCTTGTATACCAGTATAAATTTGCCGGCCCCTCAAAATATCTCAACATACAGCCCTTAATGACTAAACTGCTGGCAACAAAAGTGGGTACACCCCTAAGTGAAAATGTCCAAATTGGGCCCAAAGTGTCAATATTTTGTGTGGCCACCATTATTTTCCAGCACTGCCTTGACCCTCTTGGGCATTGAGTTGACCAGAGCTTCACAGGTTGTCACTGGAGTCCTCTTCCATTCCTCTAAGACAACATCACAGAGCTAGAGAATGTTGGAGACCTTGCCCCACAGATGCTCAATAGAGTTTAGACATGCTTGACCACTCCATCACCTTTACTTTAAGCTTCTTTAGCAAGGCAGTAGTCATCTAAGAGATGTGTTTAGGGTCGTTATCATGTTGGAATACTGCCCTGCGGCCCAGTCTCAGAAGAGAGGGGAATATGCTCTGCTTCGGTATGTCACAGTACATCTTGGCATTCATGGTTCCCTCAATGAACTGTAGCTCCCCAGTGCCGCACCACTCATGCAGCCCCAGACCATGACACTCCCACCACCATGCATGACTTGTCTTTGTACTCCTCACCTGGTTGCCGCCACACACGCTTGACACCATCTGAACCAAATACGTTTATCTTGGTCTCATCAGACCACAAGACATGGTTCCAGTAATTTGTGTCCCTAGTCTGTTTGTCTTCAGCAAACTGTTGCAGGCTTTATTGTGCATCATCTTTAGAAGAGGCTTCCTTCTAGGATGACAGCCATGCAGACCAAATTGATGCAGTGCTGTGTATGGTCTGAGCACTGACAGGCTGACCCCCCCCCACCCCTTCAACCTCTGCAGCAATGCTGGCTGCACTCATACATCAAGTTCCCAAAGATAACCTCTGGATATGACGCTGAGCACATGCACTCACCCTCTTTGGTTGACGATGGCGAGGCCTGTTCTGAGTGAAACCTGTCCTGTTAAACCACTCTATGGTCTTGGCCACCATGCTCCAGATTAGTTTCAGGGTCTTGGCAATTTTCTTATAGACTAGGCCATTTTTATGTAAAGCAACAATTCTTTTTTTCAGATCCTCAGAGAGTTCTTTGCCATGAGGTGACCAGTATGAGAGAGTGAGAGCCATAAGAACAAATTTGACACACCTGCTCCCCATTAACACCTGAGACCTTGTAACACCAATGAGTCACATGACACCGGGGAGGGAAAATGGCTAATTGTGCCTAATTTTGACATTTTTTTTTACTTAGGGGTGTACTCACTTTTGTTGCAAGGGGTTTAGACATTAATGGCTGTGTGTTGACTTATTGTGAGGGGACACCACATTTACAATGCTAAACAAGCTGTACACTCACTATTTTACATTGTAGCAAAGTGTCATTTCTTCAGTGTTGTCACATGAAAAGATATAATAAAATATTTACAAAAATGTGAGGGGTGTACTCACTTTTGTGAGATACTGTATGCACTGCACACATATACCACAGTTCTTGTAGCAACAAAATATGCCTTAATTACTGTGCCACAACAACAGTTTCACAGACACCTCCAAAGTCTGAGGGAATTTAATGACATTTGTATGTCAACTTTAAATTTTCGTTGTATTTTTGGGCTTTGCATGCATAAAGCACATTATCTAAATTTCTAGATGCATGATGTAACTGCTCCTCTACCTGTCTACTTTCCCTCACCCCCCCCTATGCTTTTGACCATTACTAATGTTATAGGGTTACAGCACGCACTGAACTACTGAAGATTGGGAGGCAGAAAACCTCCTCCCCAACTCTGCCACACTCGCAGCCTCACCCCACTCTAGACGCTTTACATATTTTATTTATTTATCATAAATTTTTGCTGAATTTTAATATTAATTGTTGCTGAAATGGAGTAAGTGCAATGTAATTGCGTGACTCGGGCATAACAGCTGAATAAATGGGCATGTGATGAATAGGGTCCATGGACCAGTAAGCATGGTCCAGTAAGGACCATGCTTTTTAGTAAACCCCATGTCAATTGCGAAGTCCAAAAATAATTTTAATTCCTCCACTGAAGGAATGTCTCCATTAAAAAAGACAGGCATAGGATAAATTGGGGGTATTTACAATGTATTGTTTGGCAAAAAGATTGGTCTGGTCCACAATTAACTGAAACAAATTGTCATTAAAAAATAAATGAAAAAAATGAATCTGTGAAAAATTTTTAGTGTTGGCCTGAACACCTGGCTGTGCGATAAAAGGGGGGAATTGTAGCTGATCCTAAGTTGGAAGGCAGCTATAATCAGTTTGCAAGTGGATAAACTCTAATTCTTGGGGTCTGATGTGATACCCCAGTCCTAGTACTGGGCCTTTTATCCAAGGGTCTAGTGTTGTTGGTGTTTGCCAATTCATCAGTGGAATGTATGGCGCTGCTGGTGGTTGCCAGGTCTTTAGAGCTTCTTATTCATTTTGGAGGGACTGCTTTCTCCTCCAATTCGGTTACTCATCCGCTACTTTCGACAAGTTTGTACTCCGAATCACTCTAAAGCCCCGTACTGATTGGACTTGATTAGGAAAGTCACACACCTGTCTATATAAGACCTTCCAGATCACAATGCATGTCAGAGCAAATGAGAATCATGAGGTCAAAGGAACTGCCTGAAGAGCTCAGAGACAGAATTGTGGCAAGGCACAGATCTGGCCAAGGTTACAAAAAGATTTCTGCTGCACTTAAGGTTCCTAAGAGCACAGTGGCCTCCATAATCCTCAAATGGAAGACGTTTGGGACGACCAGAACCCTTCCTAGAGCTGGCCGTCCGGCCAAACTGAGCTATCGGGGGAGAAGAGCCTTGGTGAGCGAGGTAAAGAAGACCCCAAAGATCACTGTGGCTGAGCTCCAGAGATGCAGTCAGGAGATGGGAGAAAGTTGTAGAAAGTCAACCATCACTGCAGCCCTCCACCAGTCGGGGCTTTATGGCAGAGTGGCCCGACGGAAGCCTCTGCTCAGTGTAAGACACATGAAAGCCCGCATGGAGTTTGCTAAAAAACACCTGAAGGACTCCAAGATGGTGAGAAATAAGATTCTCTGGTCTGATGAGACCAAAATAGAACTTTTTGGCCTTAATTCTAAGCGGTATGTGTGGAGAAAACCAGGCACTGCTCATCACCTGTCCAATACAGTCCCAACAGTGAAGCATGGTGGTGGCAGCATCATGCTGTGGGGGTGTTTTTCAGCTGCAGGGACAGGGCGACTGGTTGCAATCGAGGTAAAGATGAATGCGGCCAAGTACAGAGATATCCTGGACAAAAACCTTCTCCAGAGTGCTCTGGACCTCAGACTGGGCCGAAGGTTTACCTTCCAACAAGACAATGACCCTAAGCACACAGCTAAAATAACGAAGGAGTGGCTTCACAACAACTCCGTGACTGTTCTTGAATGGCCCGGCCAGAGCCCTGACTTAAACCCAATTGAGCATCTCTGGAGAGACCTAAAAATGGCTGTCCACCAACGTTTACCATCCAACCTGACAGAACTGGAGAGGATCTGCAAGGAGGAATGGCAGAGGATCCCCAAATCCAGGTGTGAAAGACTTGTTGCATCTTTCCCAAAAAGACTCCTGGCTGTATTAGATCAAAAGGGGGCTTCTACTAAATACTGAGCAAAGGGTCTGAATACTTAGGACCATGTGATATTTCAGTTTTTCTTTTTTAATAAATCTGCAACAATGTCAACAATTCTGTGTTTTTCTGTCAGTATGGGGTGCTATGTGTACATTCATGAGGAAGAAGAATGAACATAAATGATTTTAGCAAATGGCTGCAATATAACAAAGAGTGAAAAATTTAAGGGGGTCTGAATACTTTTCGTACCCACTGTATATATATATATATATATATATATATATATATATATATATATATATATATATATATCTATCTATAGATAGATAGAGAGATAGATAGATATACATTATTTGTATTAATTTGTTTATTTATTTTTGCAGGTTATCTTTAATTGTAGTAATAGATCTTTTCTAAAGACTAAAAAGACTAAAACTAAGGACTAGGAATAATAGTTGAACTAGTTAAGTAAAATCAAATCAATACTCTATAACTTTCATTGTTACAGAAAGACATCTAACACCCTTGACTGTTCAAATCATGTTTGGCTGCAGCTAGTGACCTCTTAAACAGGCATTATCCACTTGAGCAGGATAAATTTATCATTTTCTGTGCATGTGTACGAAATACACATTAGTGAGGAATGACTGTTATCTTCACTTGATATGGATGAGTGGAGAAAACATTATTCACAGGAAGCCTAGGCCTTTTGTGTTGTTTTTGCCTGTGGCTCACTGAGTTTGATGGATAAAATCTACATTTTCAATTAACACGTGACGTTTTAACATGGGAAGCCTATACCATAAATACAGTAAAGTATGCTAATGTAGCCTGTAAAGCACTCACATAAGGCAGAAAACATCTTGTATGTGAAACCAAGAGTATGTCACAATGAATATTGTAGAATCGGTGTTAACATTAATAATTTTCAGCTGCACTGTTATTCCAGTATGTAAAACGTGGCACTTACCTTTATAACATGGATGTGTATTTTAGTTTGCATTCAATCCGGGTGTCATTTGATTTTTTTTTTCCTGCAGAATTTTTGAAGCACCTCACTGTAGATATGTCAATTATTTCTGATTTCCTGCAAGTTTCCCTGATTTCATTCCAGCCTCATTGACTTTTTTGTATCAGCATTCTCTTGACTTTAATGGGTTGAAAAGAAAGTGTATGTATATTGTAACTGCATGACATTTCCAGCAGTCTCCACTATGTATGCCATAGGATGAAAAATGTGAGCACATGATGTGAACATTATATTGGATGTGTTGCTGTATATTTGCAAAATTACCTTTAAGCTGTGTATTTGGGAAAAAAATCTGTGTTCCGAATCTATGTTCCAGCTTAAATAAAGGCACTTGATTTCATAAGCTTTCATTTCTGTTTGACAGTGTCTAGATAGTGTTTAACCACTTCCGGACCGCTTACTGTATATTTTCTGCGGCAGGCTGGCTCGTACAGGCAAAACGAGGTAGATCTACGTTGCTCGCCTGGGGACAGCTAGGGGGCGAGCGCGCACCGCCGGTGGCGCGCTCCCGCCCCGATCATCAGCGGGGAAGCTGATGCGGGTGTCAGGCGGCTCCGATTGCCACCTGACACCCACGATCGTCCCCCACTGAGAGAGAAGGATGGCCAGCTGTTGTAAACCCAGCCTTCTCCCTGGGATGATCACAGAGCTCATGTGATCCTACTTTATAGGATCGCATGTCTCTGTGATCATTTAAAAAGCCACACCCCCCCCACAGTTAGAATCACTCCCCTAGGCTCACACTTAACCCCTTGATCACCCACAGGGTAAACCCCTTCCCTGCCAATGGTATTATTACAGTAACAGTGCATATTTTTAGCACTGATTACTGTAGTAATGTCACTGGTACCCAAAAAGTGTCAAAAATGTCAGTTAGGGTTCCGATGTGTCCACAGCAATGTCGGAGTCCCGCAAAAAAATCGCAGATCACCGCCATTACTAGTAAAAAAAAAAAAAAACAATGAAAATGACATAAATCTTTCCCGTAATTAGTAGACTTTTGCACAAACCAATCAAAATATGCTTATTACGATTTTTTTTTAACCAAAAATATGTAGTAGGAAACGAATTGGCCTAAAATGTTTTTTTGAGAATGTCATATAGCAGAATATGAAAAATATTGTTTTTTTTTTCAAAACTGTCGCATTTTTTGTTTATAGCACAAAAAATAAAAATTGCACAGGTGATCAAATACCACCAAAAGAAAGCTCTATTTGTGAGAAAAAAAGTACATAAGTTTTGTTTGGGTACAGCGTCGCATGACCGCGCAATTGTCCGTTAAAATTAACGCAGTGCCAAATCGCAAAATAGGGCCTGGTCATTAAGGGGGCAAATCCTTCCGGTCTTAAAGTGGTTAATAGTGAAAAATCCCAATCTGTTCACATCAGCCACAGGTATAGACTCCACCTGTCCCTTGATAACCCAGAACATAACTGAATATAGTGCTGCAGTCTCAGCTGCCACTAGGCTGGCCAGGGGGCATTTTAAACCACTATACTAATGGACAGCATTTCTAAGCTGGTATTACAATTTGTATCACAATAAATGGCCGTAGCATGTGTCGACTGTCTGTTATAGTTGACTGTAGTTGCTACTTATACTGTAATAGGTTAGTGTTATTTAAATCAAGTATTCACATTCTACAATACAGTTTGTATTTATATACATAAAGACATACATGTAATAATATTTGCATTTTTTCATATTCCTGTGTTAGTGTTACATACTAATCATTTTCTTTGGAAAGTGCGACACGGAAATAATTACCTTGACATTGTATTTTTGCTTATGTAGGCAGCATATATTTGATATATAAACTGTCAACTAATGACTGCAAAACATGCTGGTAGTACTAGATCAATTTTCAAATTAGGTTTTATTAGCTTGCAGCTATTTTAATTTCATCAGAGATTATTAGGTTGTGTACATAGAAGCTATTAATGATATCTACAAAGTTCATTCTTGGCTAAGGCCCCTTTAGCTTTGAGAATGCATTTAGAGTATGACTAGCTGGCCTGTACCTGACCTCTTACCTTCTCTTTCCCTCTTTGTACTTTTCATTTTCCTTCTGCACAGAACACTGCTTTTATTTACACTTTAAAAACAAGTACTGGCAATGCTAAATAACACATGCCGAAAAGAAAACAATTCAAAATCTGTGCTTTTTACTGTATTTTTTCTCCTGTTGATGGAATCTGTGTGTTATTCAAATCTCTGCCTGTTCGGCAGGGACCGACCGAGGTTTGAACTATGTATGGGCAGGCTGAATGTACCCAAGTTGATTGATCAATTAACTTGGATACAACCAGCCTGTCCGATCTTACATGTGATTATTGCTAGAGTTTATTATAACAGCTATCAGTAATCACTATGTTCTCCCATCATGCCTTCCCGCCAGGAGAACACAATGGCTTGTGGGAGGGATTCCCCCATCAACACTGACTGTGGTTGCTTGAAAGAAAATTGCTTCATCTATGGTTAGATTAACTTTACCTGTATAACAGTTTAACTATAAACTGATGTAGTGCACCCCCCGTAGGAGCTGTTAACAAATACAGTCCTATTTCTCAACTTAGAAGACACACGGCCAGACACAAAGCATTTTCTTTATTCTTCCACCGGCTCAGCTCAGAAAGCAGGCTATGGATTCTTTTTTTAGGATTTGTATTGAAAACAATGAACTGGTATAGGGAGAGTGAGCATGAGAAACACAAAAACAGCACAACTGAATAACTTGAGGACTCCTCAATTGCTTGCTGCACTTCATAAACATGCTGGCTGCCACAGGATCTGTATGCTGTTGGTGACCTGCACTCCTTCCATATTTAAAGGCTACACACTTTCCTCCATCACTGGTGGTCATATACTCCTTCATAAACAGGATTATCAATTGCCTCCTGCTGATATCCACTAGTCTCTTCCTAGTGAGGGATATGTAGATCCACACCACCATAAGACAGAAGGACTTCTTCCCACCGACCTCCTCCTGGCTGTCTCCAGTGAGCATCTCCAGATCCAACTTGATCCTGGAACATAGATCGGCAAATATGGCCACAGTTAATGGACCATACACACTATAAGATTTTCTGAAGACTTTTTCCTTTAGATTTACCAAAACTATATAATATGAGGTCAAACCTAAACACTTTCAATTTGTATGCAATCTGGCAGGCCCTTGCACTACATAGAAAAGGTAAATCTGAAGGAAATCTAACCACAAAAGTTGGATAGTGTGTATCCAGCTTAAGCCTAGCTAGGACCTCAGTGTGAGATGGGGGAGGCAAAGTCACTACAATGATGAAGTTTAAGAAATTTGCCCATTCTGCATCACACGTCTTAATTTGCACATTCCAGCAATCTGTTGTTTTTTGTTTTTTTTTTTACCCTGTGCCAAGCCAACCCTGTGCAGTTGACCTGTTTCCTTATTAATCAAAATGGATCAACCACTTATTACTACGGGAGTATCACTACATTTATTGCTAATTTAGAATTTATAGCCCTCACTGAACCCCTTTTTGCTCATGAGTATAGTGTGGAATTGTTCAACTACTTAAAGGAAAGGGATGACTACCAGTAAAACTCCTGTTATCTTTTTAGCTTTATAGGTCAGAAATGTTTTTTTGCAGTGTGATCATTTCCTTTTCAAACCATTAAGCCTAATGGTAATATTACGTTTACATTACAATAAAACAAAATGTATCCTAATATTGTTGCATCTTGCTGTTATGTGCTAATAATTTAGAGTGTATAGGAAGAGTAAAGTGCTAGCCATCTTAAACACTGAAATGGTATAATTAAAAGACATAATAAAATAGGGCATATTAACAGTGCCCCTTATAATGTAATTAGGCTACAATTA
Source organism: Pelophylax lessonae (assembly GCF_965119305.1). Lineage (NCBI taxonomy): Eukaryota > Metazoa > Chordata > Amphibia > Anura > Ranidae > Pelophylax > Pelophylax lessonae. The sequence goes on from NC_138771.1 coordinate 373,366,656, forward strand.
TAGTGCTAAATACCTGTGTTTTGGAAATGCCTATAGCTTTTGGCATAGGACATGACAGTCTGTAATTATAAATAGAAATGGGTAATTGGTTCAGTTGCTGTATTGCTACATTTTTGATTTAGACGAACAATGTGATCATTACGCCACCACTTTTGCCACCAATTTTCAATGGAGGTGTCACAATGAAAAATAATTGCAATATTCCACAATATTAACTGCACCCTAATTGCAAAAGTTTTGAAATATAATTACCATGAAATCAAATGCGACAGGGAACATTAAGTGTAATTAGAATTAAAGAAAGAAAAGAAAAACCTGTTAGTAGCTTGTTATTGTCTCATAAGGTAGCTTCAAATTAGCTGGATGTAGAACACTTTCATCCAGTTTTACTATAATTTTCATTGTTAACACAGAGTGTAATAAATTCATTTGATGTTGCCCACACCTGCCAACACAACGGGATATCACTTGTAATATGTGCTGTTTCTGTGTTTCCCATAGAAACCATTAAGACATTCTGAAGAGGCTTGTAAAAAAGAAATTAGAAGTGTGTTATACACAAACGAGACTATGTTACGCCCTCTTGATGTTTAAACGTTTAAATCTTTTTTTTTTCTTTTACAATGTGCAAAGAGATTTGTTCCATTAACCTTAGTAACGGTTATTTTAAAATTCGGTACTTAGACAGCTCCTGCGGAAACACAAGTGTCTTCTGTATTTAGTATTGCTTGTACGGCACTCAATATAGCAATACTTTTGTGCAGTACAGTCGTAATGTCAAATGACTGTATGATGACCTAAGGAGTAAAAAAAAAAACCTACAGGTGCCTACGTATAGGTTAAATAAATGCTTGAGGATCACTTCAATTTAAAACCTTCTGTTATGCAAATGCTGAAGCCTGAATGTTGTGTAACCATTCCCACCTGACATACCTCACTATTGGATAATCATGGTCATCTGCTGAAGTAGGTGAGAGGGAGAGGGCAGGACAAAGAAACACATTTAGGAATTAACTTGGCATTTGCATATTATAATCCCCAAGATTTTAGGGCTCATGGGGAGTTTGAACAGCTGACTAAACACTAGTAGGTGCCAGTTGTCAACTATCTTGGACACTTTAGGATCAGGGTAAACCCTGACATTTTTAGAGGCCAATTCCTGGCTATAATTCAACTCTTGCTTTAGTATTTAAAATCCCAGACCCAGAACAAGTATGCAGATAAAGAATTTTTCCAAAAGAAACTCACCCGTCTTGTATGTGTTCCATTTTCTTTATGAACTTATTATAGCCTCCTTCTTTATAAGAAAACTTTTTTAGGAAAAATTTCCCCTATTCTTGTAAGATTCTAGACAAGTATATATATATGTGATTGATCAAGAAGTAAAAAAAATAAATAAAAAAAGAACAGCCTTTTCTCCTCTGCTGTATCTATATCTGAAATAAAATATTTATAGTTGTATTCACAATTTTTGTTATTAATTGAGTAAACAATGACAAAAAGGTGGCACTGTTTCTTTGAGTGCAAGTTTTATAGCTTACTAGCTTTTGGTTAGTAACTTGGAACATTTTGAAACCAGTGGATATGTACAAAAGTTCCTCCACCTTTCATTATCCAACAAAAACACACATTACTGTTTACTATTGTCAAACAGTACTTACAGGGGAACCAATTACAATTTGGCTTATACATAAATCTAAATATTGTGTTTTACTTCATAGATTACCATAAATAATAAGGCTTAGAGCCCATTAACACTGCCGCGACTTGTCAGGCGACTTGTCAGCCTGACAAGTCGCGGTCAGTCGCGGTCCATTGAGTAGTACAGGACCCGTTCTAATAGGAGCGACACAAGTCGCTCGGACTTAGAAAAAGGGTCCTGTACTACTTTGGGGCGACCTGGGAGCGACTTGCATGGACTTCCATTATGTGAAGTCCCTGCAAGTCGTGCCTAAGTCGTGGTGCACAGCGGTGCACGCAACTTCACAGGTCGCCCCCCGAAGTCGTGTCGCCTCAGTGTGAACCGTCTCTTACTTAAAAAAAAAGATGTTTTCATCTTGATTTAGCTTAACCACTTGCCGACCTCATACTATATATATATATATATATATATATATATACGGCAGCAAGGCGGCTCGTACAGGCAAAACAACGTATCGGTACATTGCTCACCTGGCGGCAGCTAGGGGGCGAGTGCGTGCCGCTGGCATCGCGTTTCCGCCCCTGATCATCAGCGGGGAAGCCGATGCGTGTGTCAGGCGGCTCCGATTGCCGCCTGACACCCACGAATTCTCCCCACTGAGAGAGAAGAACAGTCAGCTGTTGTAAACACAGCCGACCATCCTTCTCCCTGAAATGATTACAGAGCTCATGTGATCCTTCTATATAGCATTACATTTCCTTATGGTCATCTCATAAGCCACGCCCCCCCACAGTTAGAATCACTCCCCTAGGGTCACATTTAACCCCTTGATCACCTGTACTGTTAACCCCTTCCCTGCCAGTGTCATTATTACAGTAACAGTGCATATTTTTAGCACTGATTACAGTAGTAATGTCACTGGTGCCCCCAAAAATGTCAAAAATGCCAGTTAGGGGTCCGATCTGTCTGCCCCAATGTCGCAGTCCCGCAAAAAATCGCAGATCGCCGCCATTACTAGTAAAAAAAAACCAATAAAAATGACATAAATCTTTCCCGTAGTTAGTAGACGCGATAACTTTTGTGCAAACCAATCAAAATATGCTTATTTCGATTTTTTATCAAAAATATGTAGCAGAAAACAAATTGGCCTAAAATGTTAGAAAATTTCGATTTTTACATTTTTTTTGAGAATGTCATGTAGCAGAATGTGAAAAATATTGTTTTTTTTTTCAAAATTGAAGCGCTTTTTTTGTTTATAGCGCAAAAAATAAAAATAGCAGAGGTAATCAAATACCACTGAAAGAAAGCTCTATTTGTGGGAAAAAAAGACGACCGCTCAATTGTCCGTTAAAGTAACGCAGTGCTGAATCGCAAAATAGGGCCTGGTCATTCCGGTCTTAAAGGGGTTAAAGTGTTTTGTAACCTTTACTTCAACTTTAATTCACTGCCAGATCCTCTCTTTTATCCAGCCAATCCATTACACATTGTGTAAGTGTTTGTTGAAAATAAAGCCTCTAAATACCTTTTTTTTTTTAAGATCCCTTCTGGCCGGTCATGTGACTCCCATCTGCTCTCCTACCCATCTCTGGGCTACAGTGGGAGGGACCGAGATCTCCCTCTGAAGTCAGAGAGGGGCTGCCAGTGAATTTGTTTACACTTTACTTTGCTAGTAATAGCAGCAGTGGGGGGGGGGGGGGGGAGAGGGTTCACACACACAGGAGCTGACAGACAGGGAGGAAAGGGGAGAGACGAGAGCTGCAGATGATGAAGGCACAGTAAACTGACCACGGTAATCAGGGCTCAGCAGCCATGTTTACTGTGGTCAGTACACAAAGGGGGACACAGGAACAGGCAAGATCAGCCCGGTTTTTTTACAGCTTAGAGAGAGGTAGATTAGCCAGCATAAGTACTGCTATAAGGGAACAGGAGCTCTTTTTTTTTTTTTTAGGGTTACAACAATTTTAACTATCCTTGTCAAAGAATAACTTTATGCCTTGGGACCCCGAATGAAAAATCACCTAAAATCTTGGAAATTGACTGACATCATATTCACAACACAGTCTGTTTTCAGAGAGTCCAGTATGTCATAACAATTTTAGTGGATCTTTAATGTCACAATTTACAGCAGCTACATATTTTTTCTAAAACTCCCTATCATTTTTCACAAAAAAATCCCTATTTGAGCTCCAGTCAGTTGAGATAAAGGTATGGTAGGTATGTAGTGAGGGAAAGGTAAAAGTCAACTGACAGTGAATAAATTAAGGTGAAGACAAGTTAGTTAGAAATATAAAATAAATCCGTCATTAATTTATACTGTGGACAAATATGTATTTGCCATTTAATAAAAAATGAATGAGTAAGAAAATATTTGATGTGCAAATATCATTCTAAAATATACATTTCACGAAGGAGAAGGCACCCTACAGAAGAAAATAGATACAACTAACCTTTTCAAATGAAGAATAGGATCCAGCAGTCATTGTCTTCACCCTTCACAGAAGGGTTTATCTTAGTTTCTCCATTTTAAATCATATAGGAATTGATATAGTTTGCTGATTTTTCAAAACTTGACATAACCTGCTTTATTTGCTGAATTTTACATTGAAATATTCTCTGTTTACTATAAGTGAGAACTAAAAACATGTGAAAAATATATAGTGTTGCTGTAAAGACAAATATATTAAAGAAAAATGAAAACAGTACAATAAAAAAAAAAAAAAAACTTAAGAACAAAATAAAATATATTGGGTGGTCAATAAAATGCTGTTTACATACTTCCTTAAAGCAACAAATCAGGATAACAATATACACGTTGTTGGGATTTGAAAAAAAGGTAACTGCAGATTTTTAACTGTTACTATTCTGTAATTACTGAGATGGAAACACTGAAAATTTAGCACATATGCCAAAGTGTTAGTGAATGTGCTAAGTTGAAAATCTTGTAACGCTAATAATTACATCATCAGTCCCAGTATTGTAAGAAAAGGCAAAACTCTCTCAGAATAACCATAGATGTGCAGCACAATCAACATAAAGAGAATGCAATGTAACAGATTGCAACTTACTTGTCTTTACCTTCTCTTAACTACCCTCAGTTAAATCTCAACTTCCCATTACTACTGCCACCTTGCTTTCCACTGACTGTAGTTCAAGGGTTGTTTTAAACTATAAAATATGACGTTTTTTGGTATTTTTCCTCACACTAATCACCAAAAAAGAGTGAACCAAGCAAAGTTTGGTTTACTGGAGGTTTGCCAAACGTATAAATAAAATGTACAAACTCCCAAACCTAGTGTCTGAACTCCATTAAACAGTATGGGTAAGATTAAAAATATGCAATTTCTTTAAATAACATGCTTGTGCAATGCCTTAAATCTGGAACACCTTTAAGATATATTACAGCAAAAGTGACATTTAACCACTTGACCTCCAGAAGATTTACCCTCTTTATGACCAGGCAATTTTTTGCAATATGACCCTGCGTTACTTTAACTGACAACTGCGCTGTCGTGCAACGCTTTACCCAAATACAATTGTTGTCATTTTTTCACCACACATAGAACTTTCTTTTGATGGTATTTGATCACCACTGCTTTTTTTATTTATTTTTTTTGCTATCAACAACCTAAGACCGACAATTAAAAAGAAAAAAATATTTTTTACTTTTTGTTATAAAACATATTCAATAAAAAATTGCAAAAAAACGAATTTCTTCTCAGATTTAGGCCCCTTTCACACTTGTGTGCCTTGTCTTGTGACTTTGGACTGCAAAGTAGCATGACAAGTCGTACTCCATGATTACCGTTCATATCTGTGCGACTTCTAGTCGCAATGACCTCAGTAAGGTACCTTCCCTAGGTTGAGGGCATGGGGCCTTAGGCCAATATGTATTCTGCTACATACTTTTGGTAAAAAAACATCCCAATAAGCATTTATCATGAATCATACCAAGCCCCATGCCCTCAACCTAGGGAAGGTACCTTATCAGGACCCCCCTTTGGCAAAGCACTTTGTCGGCATGTTGATGGGGACAAAGACCTCTTCCACATATCTCTAGCCTTACCAGATTCTGAAAGCCCCCTTGAAAATAAGCCTCCCCTGTGTAAATGAGTAAGGGGTACTCAGTAGTGGCAGTAATAAAACCTGTACTTTATAGTGTGCCAACTACTGTATTCTGTAAACTGTGCTAAATATTGTATATTCTTGATCAATGTGTTTGTAGCACCCTACAGGTAGGTGCTAGGTAAAAGCATAGTAGGCCTTGTCTGCCTAACAGCAGGGCCATGTTTCTTTTTTCTCAGGTAGGTTGTCATGACTCCCTAGTGTGTCTTCTGAGGTGGGGAGTCTAAAGGAGGCTTCCGATAGGGCAGTGGAGGAAACCCAATCAGAGATACATTCAGGCTTGTATCTACCCCAGGAGGCAGATTCTGCCGCAGAGGATTCTGGAAGAGGATATAAGTCTGAAGTGGCGCATGGCTCGGTGTCTTTGGTGGGAGCAGAGTCCCAGGAGGGAGAGAACGGCTGTCTCTCCTCCTGTCTGAGGAAGTGGATGTCTCAGGATGTCGCCTGAGGATCCAGAGAGAGAGTGCTGAGTTGAGCTGAGGGGATCCGGTGTGCCGAGAACCAGTGGAGAGCGAGAGGGGTCCAGTCCCAGGAAAACCTACACAGGTCATGAGTACTGAAGATTGCCCCTGGGAGTCTGTCTGAAGTGTTAGAGCAGACCACTCCGGAGGAGGTTCTGGGATCCAGTGTCAGTTAGTTGTAAAGGGGCTATCTAGGTTGAGGACCCTAAAGTAGCAAAGGGGGTACATAGTCAGTTGACCCCGAAGAGCTAAAAGTGTAAAGGGGGCACCTGTAGATTGGGCCCTGAATTGTACAGAGTATCAGTTGAGAGTTGCAGCCATACGGGAATTCGCCACAAGCTAACTCTAGCTGGTGCCAGGCTGGAGGGGTAGTCAGTGACTTTGCAGTGCCAGCAGTTCTACGCTCCATAGTCCTGAGTCTTCTGGATCTAGAGTCAAGGATTCAGCACTTCTTTCAAGTTACAGTGTGTTCTAAGCGTCAGTGAGCATTGGCTAGCGTCGACTGGTGTCAAGGCAGCGTTGACAGGCATTTTTCTGGATAAAGTCCTAAGTTGTACCTAGTTGAGCCTAAAGGAGTACCCCACTCATTCCGTTCTTCCATCTCCTTATCTACAATAAAACCACAAATCAAAGATGGCGTAGTTGTCAATGTCTCAGTTCTCACACCCAGGGTCGCAGCTCACATGGGCTGGAGAGGTAACCAGTATCAATGGCAGACCTACATCAGGCCACATCGTTTTTATCTGTTTAAATGATAGTAGACTTAGAAATCATCTTAGCTTTATATTCTGTTTAGTTTTAAAAATAATATTTTAGGTTTATGTGCAGCTGTGAGCAGGGCCGGCCCTACCATTGGACACAGGCAGCACTTGGAGAGGGGCAGCAAACTGACTCCCAACATTTTTTTTTCAGCAGTTTTGTGTGTCATCAGTTTGCGGCGCATTACGGGCAGCATTTTCCCATCTCATCCTGCCATCCGTAATGCAAACTGATGAGTATGAGGAGGCGGAGTGTCTCCTCCAGGGAATGTCCCTCATGTGATCGTGGTGTGCGCAATGAGGTCAGATATCAGCGCACTCCATCTTTCGCAGGGCAGGCTGGATCTTCTAGGGTGGTGGCAGACACAGTAGTGATAGGAGAACTGAGGACAGACAGTGAGTGTTTGGTGGACCGTTCTGGTGCTGAGTTATGGAAGAAGATAACAGTATACATAATATTTTCTAAATGCCATATTTATATAAAATAATGTATGTGGGGGGCCTTTTGTTGGGTGTGATTTTTTTTTTTGTGGGGGGGGGGCAGTATTTTATTCTTGGACCCAGGCAGCACAATGTCTTGGGCCAGCCCTGGCTGTGAGACCTTAACTCATATCAAAGAAGGTAAGATTTATTTTGTGGGTGGGTGAAAGGACTGCAGCAAATGTGTGCAGTGTATTCTGTGAGTAGGCTTAGGTTCTATTTACCCATGCACTACCAAGCTACAACCAATATTTAGCACCATCTTTATAGGTTATAATGTTGGAAGGAATGAAAGGGCAACATATGTTGCACTTTCACTTTTAAAGACAGGAAATGTCTTTGCACAGAATATTCCACAAATTAGCAAAATAAACAACCCATAATAGTGATCAATTAACTATTACTAAACATTTTTGTGCGGTCTTTAAAACAAATCCAGCTATATTGTACTATAGTATATCTTCTTCTCTTGAGTGTAGTATATCAGATTTATCTGTGCTTTAGATGGAGAATTGTTTCTTATCTCTGCCGCCTGGACATTTCTGAAATACTTCTCACTTCACTGACACAGAAGGCAGATATGATTGCTGGTATTATGATATGTTACACAGCAGGACTTGCACAGAGAGAGTCATTTCAGAGGTTGAGATGTTTTGTCTTCTGATGTTTGTGCAAAGTGATGATGATAAGCTGAGGATGCTGGGGCTTTGTTTGCAGCTGTCCAACATCCTAAACTGCTCTAAATCATCACACCAGCAGTTGTGCATCAACCAATGAAAGCTTATAAAGTATATCCTTAAGCCCTTTACACACAATCAGAATATCGTACAAAAAATAGTGCTTTCGAACCATGTGATCATACGATCACATACGATCTAATCGCTAGTACACAGCTTTCGTCCAAAATTTTCCAAAGGGACAAACACAAAAAGGTTTCCTGTATGATACCAAATCCTATGATTTGCATTTAATCAGTACAGTTTTTGTGTGAAAATACAATACAAATACAGTATATTACATCACTTACAAATTTTTATTCTGTCATACAAGAATTTTCGTACTTTAATAACCTATTCATTTTTCGATAAGTGAATGACCTGGCCAATCGCATCAACACCACATCCCAGTAAGGGATAGAAACAAAAAAAATTGGAAACAACAGGACTTTATAGGTGTTGACCTATTCAATGCAAAGCATATTCACCCTTCAGTGCTACTAAGAATAGACATACATATTGTAAAAAATAGCTTTATTTAATTCCAAACTGATTGATAGTTTAAAAATTTAGGTCATAGAAAAATTACAAAACATCAAATCCAGAAATTGATATTGCACTTCATAGTAAATAACTCATGGTAGCACCACCCTTAAACTAAAGGAGTTCCTCCCCTTCCAAATTTGTTGTGTATCACAGTGTGTGAAGAGGACGGGACTCCTCTCAAGGCGTTTCGCCTTTGACTTCTTCAGAGGTGTTTATAGAGAGGGTTTAGGTGAGTTACTACAAAAGCAAAAAATAAAAAAAGACTAATTTCTAAAAAAGAAAAACTAATCCAGAGTATATTTCTTAAATTAAAAATTACAATTAGTATTCACATTTATTTCAACTTAAAAAATTAATTACAGTTATGGATGCTCGCTTCAATCTAGTCAGGTAGCCCCCAGTGACAAAGAGATCAAGGCAAGGTGAGTCTAAGCCCATAAAAAGGGGCCCGCCCAAAGGGCATCCAACCAAGGCAGGTGAGGAGGAGGAAACAAATGGCTCAAACCTCTGCTATAGCATAGTTAAAATGGTGCTGTTTAAGAAAAATGAGGGTGATTAATTTACCCACCAATTCTATAATACAAGATACTAGCATTCAAAATGAGCCCTTAGTCAATGTGGCTCATCCCCAGCATAGGGAGGGGAAGAGATGAATCAAAGTCTGATTGCCAATTTGCCATCGATCACGGAGAAAGGGGAACTGTATTGGGTCCAAACATGTACCTATTCAGATAGTCATGGAGGAATATAAAGGAATATAAAAAGTCCTCACTTCTAACATGTGATTATTGTTAACAGTGTAATTCTAGTTCCATCAATGAATAAATCCCCATATGTATATTACCTCCATGCAGGATAACTCCCATACTTTCCATGCACCTCTAGCTCCTCTCTCTAAATCTGCTTAAGAAGGGTAATTGGCACCAAAAAAAGTCCCCACTCCACCTCTGCCAACGCCTCCTCCTGCGTTTAAATACTGTAAGACGGCATAATGCAATATGCTATCGCGCGTGCGTGATAATGGCAGGACATGCAACCACCGCCCCCCACCAACCGTGTCATCCACCCACCCCGTATGGAAGGCATTGATGGAAGAGGCAGGGGAAGGCAAGGGGAAAGAAAGAATGGTACCGCCACATCCCTCCACAAGCCCGAATCAGGGGCCTCCAGCTATGCAGGACAATTAGGCACTGTTATTTCATGGACACCACATAAGAACTTTCCTACCATCCAATATAAATACATAGGCACGCCATCTTGTGGCTGAAATATACATGGCAGCCACAATCAGCAAAAAATTGAAATCCAGGCACCCACAAACAAATACTGCTGTGGTCCCTTATAACATAAATGTACAAAGAAATAACACACTATCCACTGATGAAAACTATGTTGTCATATAGATGGTAATTATTGAAATATTTACAGAGATAAGTATGTTATTATAAAGATGACATATTTAAACCCACATATCCGACCTTCATACCCCAGCAGGATATAGATATTGGGTTTTTTTTTGTGACAAAGACATGTCAATTATATATGCACCCATAGCAGAATCCCTATAGAAGTGCCAAATTAATCTAAACATCAGACTACCCCATTAAAGCCCAGACAGATGAGGCCCCCAAAGACATGGGCTTACACATTCCGTGTTAGATGTCAGAAAAGGTGCCCCGGAGAAGAGTCACCCGAATAAAGGATAAACCTTCCCTTGTCCCAGGCACTGGGGATATATCTGGGAAAGCTAGTCTGATCTCTCTGAAGTGATTTTTTAATTCTAACACAAGACATACACAAAAATCCTTTAAATATTCAATACATTGATATATTGTAATAAAACTATTCATGGAAACATTTATTGAAATAATAAATAAATCTGACGATTTTAGAACAACTGATGGACAGGTGTGGGGGGATGGGGATGGAAAAATCACAGAAAACATTTATAACTAATGTATTAATTTAGGGCTGGAGGCTTAGTGGCATTTAGCTGAAAAATCCATTGAGTTTCCAACTGCAACAGTCATTTGTCCATATCCCATCCCCTTGGAGACTTATGCACATGCTCCAAAGCATAGAACCTCATGTGATTTAAATTAAAATTATGGTATAAACCAATATGATGACTAAAATGGCAGAAAGGAGATACCCCCTAAATGGGACTATAACGGGCAACCACTCACGTAAATTAAAATTATCAATTTTTATTGGTACAAATTGTAAAATAATGGTGAGGAAAGACACATGGATATGTACACATAAAACAAAGGTGACTGATTGTACAAAAATACTATGACCATATGTTACAGAGGAGGACCCTAATTGGCCGCAGAGACCCAATGCGTTTTGATATTAATTCTTCTTTCGGTGTTAATTCTTCTTCAGGGGTCTTTCAAAATAGGTCCACTGAAGGGTATCTGGAGTAAGAACAAATATATTCAAATATATTCAAATATAATGCTATATTACACATAGTTTTATATAGTCATAGTATCAAGATATCAAAGTATCAGGATCAAAACATATATGATAAAGAAATAAACATACCCTAAAAATGGTCAATATTGCAGTCACAGTCGCTTACTTAAAATTGCATCACATGTGGGGAAATGTCAGGGAATCCCACGGATAACGCACCACCTGTACCGCACACTGCCCCAAAGTCATATGGGGAAGAAAATATGGAGATTGACCATAAACACAGAGGGGGCAGGCAAAAGCTCCACAGAGGGTCCAAATAGGCCACAATGGCCGCCACACTGGAACTATGGTTCACTCTGCAAACATGAAAAAATAGAATAAAAATAAATAAATCCAAAATAATGGAATCCTTATATCTGTTGTAGTTACTGATCTGCCCAGCAGTGGGTGTATGTGTGCACCTTGATCTATATGATGACTAATAGTTGATTCCATTAAGCCATTTTTAATTCCATATACATAATCAGGTGTACGTTTGTGGAAAGGCCTTTTTGTTTTTCCTACATAAAATGCCTGGCATAGGCACTCCCTGTAGTAAACAACCCCTATTGTTTGGCAATTAATTGGTTCTTGAGGGGGCCATGTTTGACCATTAGGTAGATGCATACTGGCCCAAATTAAGTTACAATAGTTACATCTACCACATTTTGATGTACCTTTTTTGCATTGGGGTCTTAACCTGTAAGTGACTATGGGTAAGATGGTCACGTAGCGACTTGGCCCTACGATTGGTTATTTGAGGCCTTTCCCCAATATATTTAGCCACTTTTGGATCATTTTTGAGTAGATGCCAGTGACATGATATAATTCCTACCACTTGGGTATGATTCTTGGAGAAACGAGTGATAATATGTGTGGGTTCCTTCAATTTGGGCTTGCGGTGGGTACAGAGGAGGGTGTCACGTAATCTCTGTTTCGTTCTGTTAAATGCATTTTTTAAGCAATGAATAAGCACAAGGTGTGAAACGCGTCTGCTGTCCAGTCTGTCTTGCAGTCTTGTCTGATGTTGTACCTATGATTTGAAGAAATAAACTCAAGTTTCCAAGTTCCTGGGTCTGGAAGTGCCACTTTCTTCTTCATTTACATAAATGCATTTTTGAGACATTTCGTACCATACCCTCTTTTAAGAAGATGGTTCTGTAGCATCTTTACTTGGAAGAGGAAATACTCCTCCCGTCTGCGTTTTTTTTTTTAATCTAAGGCATTGGCCCTAAGGTATACTGTTCTTCAACGTAAGGGGGTGAGCACTAGAGGCATGCAGAATTTCACAGCTGAGGGTTTATGGTAAAGAACTGTCATTAACTTTCCCTCTGGATCTTTGAGGATCTGGATGTCTAGAAAGGTTACCAGGACAAATGGAGAGGGTTAAATTCCCCAGTAGAGATCCAAACACCAATAAAAACCTCAGAGGGCTTTTTTATTATACCCTACCATTTATACAGGCCTAGCATAAGCAATTGTGAGTGATTAGACATGTTGTTTTCAGTCTGAATAAACTGTTAAAGTCATCACTTTACAAGGCATGTGTGTTATATGTGCGTGCTCGTGCTTGTGTCTCTGTCTTCAATCCAATTTATGGCGTAAGTAAGATTGTCCGTAAATTAAAACTCAATCTGCCATGTGACTCCCTTCCTATCTATTGATGTGGACAGCAGAAAGCTGCTGCTGCTGACCTGCTATAATTCTGCATCTGTCACACCTTCTCTCTTGATTTTATTTCCAGACAGATGAGAAAAGTCACAGCCAGGCAGCCCATTACTATTTCACCTGGTGGAAAACTAATTCTATTTTGTGCACCAACTGTAAGACATTTACATTGAAATTACGTTTTCCATTAGGTTTGTCTATCTGTCCAAGTTGATCCAAAGCAATGCACGTCTCCTGGTGGATAATGAAAGCAACAGCCCATTTCCTGTTGAAGTGCAGTATTTTTACACTATGTAAAATATACTGCCATCCCTCTTAATGTAAAGGTAAACAACACAATATTTGATTAAATGAACAAGTATTTAAGATGTGGCTAGAAAGAAACCTTACTTTTTAAGTAGCATACTATATTTATTCTCAGGTTGTAGAAATATGTTAGAATGGTTACATACAGCTTCATATATACACGCAATGCTATCATTTAATCATCTGCAATAATCAGGCCTTGTATGAGTCATACAAGTATGGAGTCATAGAGCATGATAAACCCACCCAGCATTATTTCACAAAATTATTTGTCAGTCTGCTGGAAGATCAACTGTGGCCTGACTGCTTACCCTTCTATGCAAGAGACAGAAAGCATAAAACACGGAATGTGTCAAGTTTGGAAAGAGATCAAAGTTTGGTCCAAATGCAAGTGAGTTGGTGTTAGTAGTTATTAGTCCAAACTCCTGACCCTTTGTCTATTTCTATGTATGTATGAATGTATGTATGACAGCATCTGTCATGTTAATGGCTATGAAGGAGGAAGTAATTGCCGCATTCTTAGCAAACAGTAATGTCCTCTGGCCGCCATCATTTACCGGCCAGAAATCACCTCGGCTATGTAAAACAAAGGGGCAGGGATAGCGTCAAAATCCCTGCCATGGCCATATTTGGTTTAATTACATCACCCAGGAGACCCTGCCCTTTTGTTAATATTTTTCAGCCTGGGGGATTTAGTTTCGTACAAGTGAGTAAAGGAAGTGGATAGTGTCAGTGAGATTTTTTAAAAAGGTGGTGTTACTATTTAACCACTTTACCACTAGAGCATTTTGCTGTCTTACGTCTGGGCCACTTTTTGCGATTCGGCGCTGTGCAACTTTAACTGACAATTCCGCGGTCGTGCGACGCCATACCCAAACGAAATTGACGTCCTTTTTTTCCCACAAACAGAGCTTTCTTTTGGTGGTATTTGATCACCTGTGCGATTTTTACTTTTTGCACTATAAACAAAAAAAGAGCGTTTATTCTGAGAAAATAACAATATTTTTCACATTTTTTTATATGAAATTCCCCCCAAAAAAGATGTAAAAAACAATTTTTTTTTACATTTTTGGCCAATTTGTTTTCTGCTACCTATGTTTGGTAAAAAAATCGCAATAAGCGTATTTTGATTGGTTTGCGCAAAAGTTATTGCGTTTACTAACAAAGGGAAAGATTTTTGTCATTTTTGCTGTTTTTTTTTTTAACGCGTAATGGCGGCGATCTGTGATTTTTTTTTGCGGGACTGCGACATTGCGGCGGACAGATCGGACCCTTGACTGACATTTTTGACACTTTTGGGGGTACCAGTGACATTACTACAGTAATCAGTGCTATAAATATGCACTGTTACTGTAAAAATGACACTGGCAGGGAAGGGGTTAACTTTATTGGCGAGGGAGGGGTTAATGTATGCCTGGTGCTTACTGACGTGTGGGGGGGGAGGTGACTTTGTGAGACAGGGACAGATCGGATGTCCAGCTATGCTGAACAGTCCGATCTGTCACTCCCTGTCACTGAGGAGATCCGCCCGCTGGTGTTTACACAGGCGGGCGGATCTCCACACTAGATCCCCGACGATCGGGGCAGAGCAGCGGCGATCGCCGCTGCTCCTCCCCTTGCCCGACTCCCGCTGTGAATGAAAACAGCGGGAGCGTGCCTCCGGCGGCGCGTGAGCGCCGCCTACAGGGGAGGAGTCTGACGACGTAGGTCTACGTCGTCAGACGGGAACGAGCCACTTTGCCGCAGTACTATTACAGTACTTAGCGGTAAAGTGGTTAATGTTTACATTTTGTGAATACATTGGGGTACAATCTACCTACTATGTATTCACTGGGGAAGACAGTATCTGGGGGGGGGGGCACCCTTATCTTAACAAGGGCTTCCAGTTTCTGATAAGTCCACCACCCACAGACCCCCTGCAACCACCAGGCCAAGGTTGTTGGGATGTTTTCCTGTCCTCATCAACACCGGGGCAAGGTACCTTGCCAGAAGAGTCCTGCCATGCGTGCATATTGATTGGCATGGCACAGATCCAGAAGGGGGTGCACACCCACCCCCCTTTACTAGCTTACAAGGCTCAGGTCTGGATAAGGGTCAGGTATGGTTTTGTGGGGGAACATACCCCTTTTTTTCTTGGTAATGTGTGCAGTTCCCACCTTAAAATTCATATAAGGCTATAAAAAGGCTAGATTAATTTACAAATTCCAGGCCGCCCTATATGCAAATGACGGCGGGAAGGTGGTTGCGTTATCCTGAGTGGACGTCATATGATGGCGGCAGGATAATCGCACGTAGGGGGACACATAGAGCTGCGATCGGTGATGCGGCGTGTCACTCTGACACACCGCATCTCTGATGACGTAGGCTCTTTACCATGTGACCAGCTGTGTCCAATCACAGCTGGTCACATAGTACACAGGAAGAGCCATTGATTGGCTTTCCTCAGTTTGTGCTTGACAGCACGAGTAGAGGAGAGCCGATCTGCGGCTCTCCTGACAGGGGGGGGTCTGCACTGGTAATCAGAGCATTGATTGCCAGTGCAGACCCTTTGGCGGGGGTGCCACTAGAACCACCAGGGATCCCCACCCATGACCCCAGGGATTCCCACCCATGACCCCAGGGATGCCCACCATGGCCACCAGGAATAGCATTCAGGGCTCAGGGAGCCTGCCAGTGCCCTCCCCATCAATGCTGCCTGCAATGCCCTCCCCATTAGTGCTGCCCACCAGTGCCCATCATTGCCATCTATCAGTGCTGCCCACCAGTGCCAATTATTGCCCACCAGTGCCACCTATCAGTACCCATTAGTACCCATCAGTGCCGCCCATCAGTGCCGATCAGTGCTGCCTATCAGTGCAACCTATCAGTGCCACCTATCAGTGCCAACCTATCAGTGCCCATCAGTGCCGCCTATCAGTGCCCATCAGTGAAACCTATCAGTGCCCATCAATGCCACCTATCAGTGCCCAGCAGTGTCACCTATCAGTGCCCACCAATGTTGCATATCAGTGCTACCTATCAGTGCTGCCTATCAGTGCCGCATATTAGTGCCACCCCATCTCAGTGTCACCCTATCAGTACTTCCTCATCAGTGCCTCCTCATCAGTGCCTGTCAGTGCGACCTCATCAGTGCTCATCAGTGCAGGAAAAAACATATCTATTTACAAAATTGTATAACATAAGCAAAAAAACTGTTTTTTCTTTTCAAACTTTTTGGTCTTTTTTTATTTGTTTAGCAAAAAAGAAAAAACCTTGCGGTGATCAAATACCACCAAAAGAAAGCTCTATTTGTGGGAAAAAAAATGACATACATTTGGTTTAGGTACAGTGTTGCATGACCGCGCAATTGTCATTCAAAATGCAACAGCGCTAAAAGCTGAAAATTGGCTTGGGCAGGAAGGGGGTGAAAGTGCCCGGTATTGAAGTGGTTAAATCCCTGGCTACTTTGTTTACAAACAGAAGTAAGCAACTGAAGCTTTCATTCCCCACCAACTGAACCATTTGCAGACCACCCGCCCATAATGTACTGCGGACGGATGGCCTGTCCAGGCAAAGCAACATACTAGTATTCTGCTGCTTGCCCATGGGTTTAGCAGAGGCTAAGATGTTCATTTATGAAACAGAGATGAGCAGCGATTCCGATGATCCTAATGATCATAGCTTATCTCGGATAATTTTTGGTTTATGAAACAGGGATGATGGGGGGAGAACATGTTCTCCGCTGATCATCTCTGTACACTGAGAATCTGTAATTGACAGACAAATAAAGGACCAGATTATGAAGCTGTTATCTCCACACTTCACTGGTGATTGGTGCCAGAATTCACACTCCCAGATTCACCAGCTCAGGGGTGGAAAATGAAGACAGAATCGGCCGAGAACTGAGGGGGAAGAAGGAAGATTATTGACTTCCTTCTTCCTCGATCAGACCCCCCAAGACAGTAAACATGTCCCCCTGCCATATACACATACATATATATATATATATATACATTAGGTGGGGGGTTTCCTCTGAGAATGCCCAT
This sequence comes from Pelophylax lessonae, assembly GCF_965119305.1. NCBI lineage: Eukaryota > Metazoa > Chordata > Amphibia > Anura > Ranidae > Pelophylax > Pelophylax lessonae. The sequence goes on from NC_138771.1 coordinate 373,383,843, forward strand.
GTATTCAGCAGTGATAATTTACCACTGCTTAATAAACGAATAAACAGGCACCAGAGTGTTTCCTGTACTGTAGTCTCACCATACCTCACAAGATTACAGGCAGCCCATTCACTTTTACACAGATCTCGGCCACTTCTCTTCTAATCTCCCTGTGAGAACTGAAGTTCTCCACTTCAGAAATAGGGTGCCAGAGGAGATAATTTTCCTCTGAGAACTGCCAAGAAAACATAACATACAAAAGCAAAACATACACCTAAGTCTTATGTTGATCATAATAAAAACCGCAGAGGTGATCAAATACCACCAAAGGAAAGCTCTATTTGTGGGGGGAAAAAAGGACAATTTTATTTGAGTACAGCATTGCATGACTGCGCAATTTTCCAGTAAAGTAAAGCAGTGCAGTATAGCAAAAAACGGCCTGGTCATTAAGGGGGTAAAACCTTCCGGCCCAGAAGTGGTAAAAGGAATTTAGGATTTTTATTATTGCACTTTAGGCATTTTTTAAATTGTTGCTCCATGCAAAATAAAACTTTCTTTGGTACATGTTCTTATGGGTAGTGCTCAGCTTCTCATGCATTTATTTAACAATTCCTTGCCTATTAGCCTAGAAAAATTGGCTATTACTGGTTTTGAACATTCAACTCCCATTGGCTTCAATAGGAATCAGATTTGGCAACCTTGAGTAAAGTTTGCCGAACCTGCCTCAAACTGAACTCAGGTGCATTTGTCTTATTCCTAGTACCAATTACTGCTGTAATTCTCAGGCCTGCAGCCACAGCTACAGAATGTACAGTTTTTATACACATTGAGATTGCTTCCTTTTTCGAATAGTTTATTGTCGACTTTTAGTACTTTTTAGCATGGCCAGATTTCTCCACTCTCAGCTCTAATGTGCACTGTTCCTCTAAAAAAAAACTTTAACAAAAGTATTTGTTTATTGCTGTTCTTTGTTTTGAACAAGTGGTGGAAAGTAAACCTCAAACTGGCATGAAAGTTCCCTGGTATACGGCATACATGCAAGAAAGTGGGATAATGCAATCCCTACTGGGGTTTCCCCAGTAGGACCTGAATTCGATTAAACGTAAATTTACTAACTCTTCCGAGCTCATTCATGCATGCACTTGAAAAGTCCCCTATTCTTGTGAGCAAGCCAAGAGTGGTGAAACATGTCAAGGAAGCTTGGTTTGGTTTGGATACATCACTGTATGCAGTCAATTTGTTTATTAATAAAAAAGAATGCAAGAAGAGCTACTGCTCATTCAGCACATGCATAAAGAGAGCAGGCATGGAAAGATATTTTACTGCAGAAGAGACATGCAGTATCTCTTTTGCTATATAACTCTACCTACTATCAATTTTTACAATTATGACTTTCAGTTTTGCTTTAAGTCTAACAGTTTTAGACTGTTTAAGATAGAGATGATCATAACTACAGTATGTGGTTATATTATATTGGATTGTATACTTGTTATCAACTTTTGATTAGTTTTGCTCTAGGATCCTTGTTTCTTATACCAACCTTGCTTCACCAGTCAGTGCTATTTGGTTTGTGATTTGCATTTTACTCCAAACAATTTTGCCATCTAGGTTGTTTACATTGGCTGTCCATACATTATACACTTTTCTTATTCAATTTCCTTTAGATTTACCTTTAACTATGTCGTGCAAGGTCCTGCCTGACTGAATACAAATTGAAAGTGTTCAGGTTTGACCTTATATTATATAATTTTGGTAAATTTAAAGGAAAATTGTACAAGACAATTGTACTAAATTGTATAATGTATAATGCATGGCTAGCCTTAGTCTTTATCTGGCTACAGGTTTGTCGCACTAAACTATATATTTCTAGGCATAGGATCTGGGGGCATTTGAGTGCCTATATGAACATCAAACCTAAAGGTGGAAGATGACTGCTAAAGGTGAAAAATATTTTTAGAGTACTTACCAAAACAAAGCCAGGGTTTTTGATCACAATCATATGCTATATGCTTACCTGCAGGTTCATATAGTCATTCATAAGTCAAATGTATCTCAGCAGTTTACTGCACTTTCCCTGAGTGTCATGACTTGTTAACACACATTAATTATCAATGTTTAAACACCTATATTACTATTATTTTTATATCTCTGCTTCATGATTAGACAGATTGCCCAATGATCTGGAATGTCAATAACCATGATATTTGTTTAAAATTATAAGCAAAATTTGCCTTTTGGGCATCACCTGGTAGAGGTATGAAAATAAAATAGAAGCTATATAAAATAAAATAGAATAAAATAGAAGCTATATTTTTGATCGAGGTAAATCACTCTGAGTGCTTAAGGTATGTATCTACTTGAAGACAAAACCCAGGTTTAATGAATACCACATAAAAAGGTATTTTTGGTATATTTGTTACTTTGCCCAGAACATTCACACACTCTTGAAAATAAGATGAACAATAAAAAATAGATTAATATTTACTTACATTTAATAAAAATATTGACTGTTTCAGTTATTTATTCTTGCAGTAAAAGTGTGGACATTGTAATAAAGGTTTGAACTAGAAAAATAGCCCTGGGAGTTATGGTAAAGTTAACGCCCACATAAACAGACTTCTAAGGCCAAGAGAGAAATAATCCGTACAGTGCTGGGCCAAATGCAAAGTCTGCAAAGTCTCCAAATGACAGAATTGTCAGCATTACCAGTCAAGCCTCCGAGTCTGATAAAAAGCATTGTATCTGTAGTTAGTCAAAATCATTTGTTTTTTTACATGATTGCATTATGTAATTATAATTATAAAATGTCACATAAATTATTAATACAAGGGACAGATAACGGAAGTAAGACTGTTGTTGTTATACTCTGCAGTCTGCTTTAGAAAATGATAATATGAAAAATGTTAGTGCTGGTTTCTAAGCTAATATTAGATTTGATGCTATGAGAAGTATTACTGAACAGCATAGACTTCAGCAGTTTTAGTACAGACAGCAAGGGTCCAGTGATGACATTTACCAGATTGTTATTTGGTTCCCCTTTATATTTTTGGACTGCACCTTCATTCTAAAACTATCTTGCTTTTGTCTATGAGATCCCTAGAAATATCTGGATTAGTGATCTCACTGAGACTGTAACTTGAGTGTCTGTAATGTCACTATTAAATAGTGAATGGCTTTTGGAGCTGACTACAACTGCCCTTCTTATTGATTGTAACATATTTTCTTTCACTTTATTTTTAATGATGTGTTTACAATATCTTTAGCATGCCTTCATTTCTAAATTGTGAGCTTCTTTTTATTCAGTTTATTTTTAAAATTTTACGAGACAATAAAAACAATAATTTTTCAGTGTCTGATAAAAGCTAAAAAAGAAATGGATGTAACATGTAAGGCAGCACAATGGCTTAGTGATATGAGAAGCCAGCAAGTAACAGGTTTCCATAAAGTTCTATTAAATTTGCACAAAATATTGTGTTCTGAATTGCAACTTTAATCAGTTATTATACATAATGACAAAATTTAGCATACATTTGTCTTTTTTGAAATAATATATTTATTAAAAAAAAAAAAAATATATATATATATATATATATATATATATATATATATATATATATATATATATATATATTCTAAGGATGTTGAAAGCACATCTGGAAATGTTATAGTTTATCCTGACCCCTGTCACTGCCCCTTTTGCTGGACAACCTGAACTGCATGTAAATATGGATAGAAACATCAATAAAACTATGTAACATAAAAAAAGCAAGTAATGCTCTGAATGATATTATTGTTTATGATATTATATTATTATATATTATCCATATCATTACCAGAGCACATTTTTTTTTTAATTATTTTGCGAATGTGGTCCTTGGTTAATTTGTTTGTAGATGACAGTTCAACTTTGAGGGTATTATTGTCAGGTGATTTATAATTGCACAAGAATAAATTATAATGATGAAGGGACACCATGGAGATAAAAATGAAGTTCATCTTCTTACAAAAGTCAGTCATTTTTCCAGCATTCATACCCATGCCATATCAGCAAAAGAGTGTTGTACAGCAGGCATAAGCTTTAATTGTTATACATTATTCCAAGAAGGACATCAAAAAGTCACACATTGACAGCCCACTTTTTTAGTAATTACTCAGAATCCCTGACCTCTGTACAATATGAAGTGATTTTGCATGTAATTCAGCAATATAGAGCTGGTGTAGTGATCAGTGCCAGTATTCTGTTTTGCTTAATGCAAAATTTAAACTAGCCCAAAATCCAGTAACCACTTATTACAAATGATAGATTGCTGATTCATGTAGTTTAAAAGTTTTCTTTAGGGAGAAAAAGAACAACATGGCAATCAGTGCATACAGCATTTTTTTCTAAATACTCATTTAAATAATTAACAGTATTGTGCAAAAAAACAAATAATATATAATTACAGTATATGCAAATTTGGACATAATCATGTACCAGAACTAATTTTATCAATCCTATAGCGTATTTATTTTTACTCGGGTGGCAGTCTCGCCTTTGATTGTACTAGGTCTCACTGAAGAGGGATCCTCCAGGAGCATAGCACTCTTCAACTTATTTAGATATATGGTTTGTCCCCATGGACCTCCCCAATACACATTTATAATTTTAACTGTGCAAAGCACAAGGATGCTTTGCTGCAGTGGGATTAAAATTAAAGGGATTGAAAAATTCTAGAGGACCCATACAATTGGGCTTGGTGTTTGATCATTTTCCTAGCATTGATTATGTGAAATATGAAAATACTAAAACAAAAGCAATCATTTTATTTCTTTTTTCTTTTTAGTCAAGTCCCCAATCTTGACACGTGTTGAACTTCTCAGGTACTTCACAATGTGGCATCATTTTTATATACATCTTACAGTCAAAAGCAGTGATCTCAGAGCCTTCTTGTGTTCATTGTAGCATCATATTGTTGGATGATGGTTGCTGGACATAGGGGCATGTTCTTTGTCCAGATTAATATATGATTCCATACATGTTCAATTACCATTATTGCACTGTGTATTCCTCCATCTCAGGAGAGCAGCCTAAAAACATCAAATGAGGATATATGTAACCGGTCAAAATTACGAGGCTTGTATACCAATGCTAGAAGCCTGGCTAACAAGATGGGAGAGCTGAAGCTACTGATGTTTGAGGAGGACTTAGATTTTGTGGGGATAACAGAGACTTGGTTTGACATCTCTCATGACTGGATGGCGACCATTCAGGGGTATTCCCTTTATCGCAGAGATAGAGAAGGTAAAAAAGGGGGAGGGGTATGTCTGTATATCAAGAACAGTGTACAGGTAAATATGAGGGATGATATTAATAATGGAGCTATGGACGAGGCAGAATCCCTATGGGTAGAACTTCAAAGGGAAGGCACTGTGGGGAAGGTAATATTGGGCGTATGCTATAGGCCCCCCAACCAGAGGGAGGAGGGGGAGGCGGACCTCCTTTTACAGATAGGATTGGCAACAAGGATGGGAAATGTCATTATAATGGGGGACTTTAATTATCCGGATATAGACTGGGCAGAAGGAACCGTGCATTCAGCCAAGGCTCGGCAGTTTCTAAATGTTATGCCGGACAATTTCATGGGTCAGATGGTAAATGCACTGACAAGAAACAATGCGGTACTTGACCTACTGATTACCAACAATACAGACCTGCTCAAGGATATAGAAATACGGGGCAACTTAGGAAACAGTTACCATAGGTCAATTAGTTTCAGTATTAATTATAGTAATAGGAAACACAAGGGCAATATAAGAAAACTGAATTTCAATAGAGCCAATTTCCCAAAACTGCGCTCTCTGCTAGAAAATATCAAACGGGATAGAACCCTGGGAACAAAGAACACGGAGGAAAAATGGGAGTTCTTCAAGAGCATACTTAACAAAGGGATTGACCAGTGCATTCCAAAGGGAAATACATTTAAAAGAGCAAAACTAAACCCTGGGTGGCTAAACTCCAACATAAAAATGCATATTAATGCTAAAGGAAAGGCCTTCAAAATATACAAGACTGAGGGGTCATTGGCAGCATTCAAGCATTACAAAGAGTGTAATAAGAAATGTAAAGACGAAATCAGGGCGGCTAAAATAGAAAACGAGAGACATATAGCGGAAGAGAGTAAAAAGAACCCCAAAAAATTCTTTAAGTATATAAACAGTAAGAAAGCGAGGCCAGAACACATTGGCCCCATAAAAGACGATAAGGGAGTTTTGGCCACAGAGGACAGGGAAAAGGCGGTAGTGTTAAATCATTTCTTCTCTTCAGTCTTCACAAAAGAATTGGGGGGCTACACTAACCCAGCTTGTAAGGCCAAACTAAACAACACACCTCAGAAAAATACTGCCATGGCTAACAGAAGATAGACTTAAAACTAAATTAGAGAAACTTAACATAAATAAATCACCGGGACCGGATGGCTTGCACCCGAGTGCAAGAGCTCAGCCAGGTGATTGCCAGACCATTATTCTTGATCTTTAAGGATAGTTTACAGACGGGTATGGTGCCAGCTTATTGGAAAAAAGCCAACGTGGTACCAATATTTAAAAAGGGACGGAGATATATCCAGGGTAACTATAGGCCGGTCAGCCTAACATCAGTAGTCTGCAAGATTTTGGAGGGGATGTTAAGGGACCACATACAAGACTTTAATAATGAAAATGGTATTATTAGTAGTAATCAGTATGGATTCATGAAAATCGTTCTTGCCAAACCAATCTATTAACCTTCTATGATGAAGTGAGCTGCCACCTAGATAAAGGTAAGCTTGTGGATGTGGTGTATCTGGACTTTGCAAAGGCCTTTGACACCGTTCCCCACAAACGCTTACTGTACAAACTAAGGAAGGTAGGTATGGACCATAAGGTGAGTACCTGGATAGAGAACTGGCTCCAGGGGAGGTTACAAAGGGTGGTGATTAATGGGGAGTACTCAGATTGGGCGGGGGGAAAGCGGGGTCCCCCAGGGTTCTGTCCTGGGGCCAATCCTGTTTAATTTATTCATAAATGATCTAGAGGAGGGGATATCGAGTAAAATCTCAGTATTTGCGGATGATACTAAACTAAGCATGCCAATATCTTGTGGGCAGGATGTGGAAACCTTACAAGCGGACCTGAACACAATAATGGGGTGGGCAACAACATGGCAGATGAGGTTTAATGTTGAAAAATGTAAAGTAATGCACTTGGGTGCCAGAAACCAGAAAGAAAGCTACTCATTAGGGGGGGGGGGAACCTCTGGGTGAGTCTAGGGTGGAAAAGGACCTGGGGGTACTGGTAGACAACAGGCTTGGCAGTGGCATGCAATGCCAAGCAGCTTCAAGCAAAGCCAACAGAATACTGGCATGTATAAAAAAGGGGATTCACTCCAGAAATAAAGAGATTATTCTCCCTCTCTACAAGACTCTGGTCCGGCCACATCTGGAGTATGCTGTCCAGTTCTGGGCACCATCCTCAGGAAGGATGTGCTGGAACTGGAGAAAGTCCAGAAAAGGGCAACAAAAATAATTAGGGGAATGGAGGACATCAGCTATGAGGAAAGACTACAAGCACTGAACTTATTCTCTCTGGAGAAGAGGCGATTGAGGGGGGATATGATATCAATGTACAAATACTGTACTGGCAACCCTAGCATATGGAAAAACCTATTCAGAGAAAGGGAATACAATAAGACATGTGGCCACTCACTAAAACTAGAGGAAAGGTGGTTTAACCCTAAAATACACAGGGGGTTCTTCACTGTAAGAGCAGTAAGGATGTGGAATTCTCTTCCGCAAACAGTCGTATCAGCAGGGAGCAGTGATAGTTTCAAAAAACTATTAGATGGGCACCTTAAAGACCACAACATACAGGGGTATACAATGTTAACAGCAAACACACAAACACATCATAGGTTGAACTGGATGGACTGATGTCTTTTTTCAACCTCACTAACTATGTAACTATGTAGCTATCGTTTACTTTCCACCTTTTTAATGTCATAAAAAAATAATTTTTTTTAAATTTGAGTCAGACTATGGATGAAATTAAACATTTATTTTGCCTGAAGTCTAGTGACAGTGCCTATTTTCTAATGTCTTCTGTATGTTAAAGAATCTTGCACTATACAGTGATTAACTAGCCCTCAGTTTAATTCACAGAACCTTTTTTATTCAAATTTACTTGAGAGTGTTTTATTACAATCAATTAATTCATTTCTCACAACTTCATGAAACATCATAGACAGCTGAAAGCAGAATTCTATTAAAGTACTTCTAGCTCTGCCCTTTTATTAAAATATTAGCCATACTTAGTAAAAAAAAAAAAAAAAAAAACTTACTACATCTTTTGAAGACACACATTAGTGACTTTTGAAGTCAACAATATTGATGGAATATATTTTATGGACAAAGGAAGATCTAACTCTGCATTGCGGTGGTCTTAAGTGTCAAAAAAAGCAGGACTTTTAGTATTACAGGAAATGTGCCTTTTTATTTAAATTAACTAACCAATACTTTCCAAACAGGACAGTGATTTTTGAAGCTGACAAATATACACTTAAAAAAGGATAAAAATGTAAAAAATGATCAGTGATTATATCCTTACTTTTAACAATGTTTGTCACAAGGCTTAATATACAGTATTGTAGATGAATAATTAAGTCTAGTAAAACCTATATTATGGCTTATGCCATATTGTAAAGGGCAGCGCATATGTTGTAACACAAAGTAAAAACCAGCTATCAGTTGTCACGTTGCCTTTTAACTTGTTAAATTCCACAACCTGCCTAAGATAAGTGGTCAACTCTGACCTTTTTATGTATGATGCTCATAGCATACCTTTCAAAAGTGTACTGTAATAATATATATATATATATACGGTATATATATGCATATATATATATATATATATATACACAGCGTACATACCCAAATTTGATTTAGTATCAGCCTCTTGCAGTCCCTCACCATCAGTGCTGGAGAATAGGAGGAAGGAGCAGCACAAAGAGTTACTAAGTTATGTGCCAACAGTTAGCATGCTAACAGGAAGAGCAAAAATATACTGTATATATATATGATGTGGCGCTCCCCTGTAGTGCAATCTCAGTATATCAATAAATGCAATGAAAAAAAAACTAAATCCCTTCAATCAAAATAAATAAAAAATATAATAAACACACTATATTGGTGCATGAGTGACTTAACGTGAAATATATATATATATATATATATATATATATATATATATATATATATATATATATATATATATATATTTATTTATATATATATATATATATATATATATATATATATATATATATATATATATATCCCAAATATATGTGTGTTCCCAAATTGGAATATAAAGTCTACAAGACTCAGAACAAATAATATCTTCCTCCACTTTGTGCTGTGTGATCACATCAATCATCAACATGCAGTGGGTCCCACCATCTTTCTCCAAAACCGCTCACCTCCAATCATGGACCAATAACTCTCGTTGTTAGGTATATGTGTGCGTTTCCCCTTGGGGGTTTGAATATGCTTCAATTTTTTTCTCACATAAGGATCTTCTCCTTAAAATCTTGCTATCTGGTCTGTGTCCCTTTAAGGGACCTCCAATCGCTGCCTTTTCCACTGTTAAAATGCTCAAGTGTAGTAAGATCAGTACCAAAATCTTTTTAGAAGTATTGCACTTACAGTTAAAAAGAGGTAAAATCAACTTTTAGATATAAAAACATCCGTGATAATCTCGCCTTCGGCATCAGTGTCACCTGGCTCCTCCCTACAGTCTTCTGTTGGACCGACTGCAGTACACAGGAGCCAAATATTGCCTGGTTTCTATTGAACCAGCCGATGTCGCCCGACATTCAGCTGGTGTGTACTAGGCTTCAGTATTTATGAACCTAACATGAGCCTCTCTTCAATCTGTGCACTGTGAATGGGATATTGTAGGGTCAAAAAATACTTGGTAATCCTGACATTCCCCTTAGCAAAGATCCCCTTCTTTTTTTTTACTGACCACTTAAAGCACAGAAGCCCATCTATCCTAGTGTGGTTAATTTTGCATCTATTCTGACTTCAGGACATCTGGTTACATCTTCCACACCCACCCATTCAGCTCCTGACAGTTTGCTTTTCGCCACGGGGTAGCTTCTTCAGTCTCAGATCACTGTGTGGTTTATTTACTAAAGCTAGAGAGGACATACTTATGCCCCGTACACACGTTCAGATTATTGTACGACAAACCTCGCTTTCGACCTAGTCTCACGATAATCGGATCGTTAGTACACAGCTTTTGACAGCCGATCACGACAGTTGGTCCAATAAAATCCGAAGGGACAAACCTGAAAACTTCTGTCGTACGACATCTTCTCGAACGATAATCGTTTCGCCAGTACAGTATTCGTACACTAAAAGTCGATCGACAAATACCACGCATGATCGGAAACAGTAAGATATTCCGCAGTGGTCAGACGTATATACATCACTTCCGTTACGTAGCTATGAAAAATACACTTGGTCAGTGAATCATACGAAGAAAGTCGGATGGTTTTTAGGCAGAGTTGCTTTCGATTTTAGTAACATACAACAATTGCGAAACTTTAGTTGCACGATTATCGTACGATAATCGGAACGTGTGTACGGGGCATTAGTCACAATTCTGCAGAGAAAACAATCAGCTTCCAGGCTTTATTGCTAAAGCTTAATTAAAAAAGCTGAGGTTAGAAGCTGATTGGTTTCTTCTCAGAATTGTGACTAATTTTGCCTTCTCTAGCTTTAGTAAAAAAAACCCCTATGTGGCCACCCCTGTTTGCTAGAAGTTGAACGTTTGATTGATTTCTGTTAAAGTGACATGTTGGAAAACATCTCAATCAGTGGATAAAGCAAATCAGCTTCTGCAACTGACCAGTGTATTCTGACAACTGCTGGTTCTGCTGTGGAATACACTGTCTCAGAGGGGGGATTCCTCCATCCACCATGTTCTTGCCACTGAATAAATAAAAAAAAAAAAAACAGTGTATGACCAGCTCTAGAGACGGTGACTTTCAGAATGAAATCAGAGACAAATTGAGTACTGTCCTTGATACTTTTTCTATTTGCACTAACATGCAATTTTTCAGGACAAGCTTTCGGGGTATGTCCCCTTCAACAAGGTCCAGCGCAGAATGAAATAAGCAATACAGAATGGCTTTCTAATAGAAAGGCATCCTATGTTTGCTCTGACAATAAAGAGAATAGATAAAATGGGCAGAGTATGTGTAGCACAGCAAAAGAAGCGCATCTATTCCTACCAAAATGATGGCCGACTTCCGGGCCTGACTACGTGACATAGGAGCTAGCCTACGTCACGTCGTCACGCCCGTAAGTCGGCCATCACTTTGGTGGGAATAGATGAGCGTCTTTTGCTGTGCTACATTTACTCTGCCCGTTTTATCTATTTATTGGTGAGTGTAAGTCTTGAGCTTTCAATAAATTGTTTGAAGCACTATGGGCGTGTATCTCTGGCATTTTTCCCATGCACGAGGTTGGTTGAAAAACGGATGTTTCACATACTTATCCGGAGGTATAAGGCAGATTGATTCCTTTATTCACCCAATGCGGAACCTGGCTACCTAAGGTCTTTACCTGCTGGCTGACTGGAATCACAGATGTTCCTATTTACCATCCAAGGATTGCGAGGTTAAGCGATCCTCTTAAATCACTTACTGCTGTATTTGACCGTTGAAGGTCCACACTTGTCGATAAGAGTCAGTGTGTGGTGGAGGCTTTATGTCACTACTGCAGTTTTCAACACCTGGGTGGATGTTCGTGCTCCTAAATTTCCTGCATTAACCTCTTGCATGTTGGACATTGATGAACATTTTTTAATACTATTGTGTTTTTATCTAACCAGCGCTGCTGGTGTGTATATTTTAGTCTATTATCTTGCCAGTGTTTAAGCTAGCTGCTGGTGCTCATTAGGGTGGATATACAATAAAAAGAATAGGTAGCCCTTTATATCATTTATTCCCCATACCCTACACAAAAATAAAAAAAGCTGCTAGCGTGAAACAAAGGGTCCTTTATATATCGGGGACTCTTAAAGTCCTTTACTACTCCATAATTCTTGGCTCATCTAATATTATATTCTACTTGTGTTTTCCATGCGCCTAATACAATTAATTGATTTTCTCTATAGATTAATGTTTGGTTAGTTTACATCCAAGCACTAGTTTGTGACAAAAAGACATTTCTGCAGAGACATAAATATTAAGTATAGTTAGTTCAGATTTCGACATTTTTTGCAGTAATCGTTACAAAACTCTGACAGCGTATAAATCAAATGTAAATGAATAGATAGGATCAAGGTTTTGCATTGGTTTTAATGTCATATCAGAACAGGTGATAAATTAAGAGCCAGGGATACCTGTGTAGTACAAAGTAATTACTGTATATACTGCCCCTTGAGATTTCAGTTATTGTCATTATGATATACACAGAGGAAAACTGTCAAGATTGATAGTTTATCTTTGTAGAGGTGTACACAGATTTATCATAATATTGAGATACGATGCCTGAAAACAATGAATAACAACCTCATTTAATTAAAAGTTCATTTTAAATGTTTAAGGTACAGCCAGTTTTGTATCATATTCTTTTCATATACATTGCGTCTTTGTGTGGCGATCACCATAGTAATGTATACTGATATTATTCACCATCTGCTGTTAATTATATCTGTAATAACACATTGTAGTACATCTCTTTATTTAGATATGTAGTGTAAACAAATGAACACAACTTGTGAAATCGCAAAGATATATCTCGAGATAGCAATGCAGAAACCAGTCTGACACCATGTGACATGTCAAAAATTGATTTAAAGTACGATTCCAGCTCTTAACTTATCAGACAAAGAGCCATGATGTGAAGGGACAAGAGAATTCTAGAATGAAATTAAATGACCTTGTTGAAATGACCTTGCTTCTTTTGCCTGGATAAATAGTCAGCATTTGTCAATGTTCCTCAGCCACGGAGAAGTGTGGATATCCTCAGGGTTCTCACACTGCAGAGATAATATAACAAAAGGCATCGAGGTAGAATTAGAAGCAATTATGACGCTGGAGCCGATAGTGTGCGGTAATCAAGATTATACAGCACATAAACAATAGAAGGGGGCAAGGGGAATGGAGAATTTCTTGTTTGCTGATAAAATGTGTGCAGCAAAATTAACATTGCTTTATGATGTTACATTATACTTTACAAGGCATTAAGTCAAGTATGTTCTTAATACATTGGTGTGTATATCATCCTTTGATTCTTCAATAATAGGTAATTTCTATTTCTTGCATTTGTCTGGGGGCCTCTCATATTACATTTAAATTGTATCCTTTATCATCCCAAATTGACATTTATGCTTTCAGTTCTATTGTTTGCCTTGCTTTTTCTTGGTATGGATCAACAATTCGTTTTAATCTATGTCACATCTCTGCTGTCCCCCGACACAAAGATGTAGTCATCTTACACTAACATACGCCTACGGTAGCTGTGTAAGCATCAAAATGGAGGATTTTCTTCCTTCCTATATAAAATAGCAGAGAATTTTACCTTTGTTACTCTTTAATATATGACAATGCACAATTTGCAGACATTTAACAGATTGGTTTGTAGCAAAAGTAATGCAAGTGAAAGTCCCATGAATAAATACATGGAATTTACCTAAGAAGGTTGTGGCATTATACAGGACATATTTTAATATGTGTATGGTATTACAAGGGGACTATATATATCAGGTCCCAAAATATGCAAAGGTTTTGATATTGTATGATACTTAAGGGTCAATAAAGTATGCATATTTTAGAGTTCAAGATATTAGGCTTTTTCCAGTACTAATCTCTAAGTTCAACATTTCATGTTTACTAGCGGCACTGTGCAGCCCACTCCTGGAAATCAGAGCAATATATATATATATATATATATATATATATATATATATATATATATATACTGCTCAAAAAAAATTAAAGGAACACTTTGAAAACACATCAGATCTCTTTGGGGAAAAATATCATGCTGGATGACTATACTGATATGGACTGGGTAAGGCTTTAGGAATGAAAGGATGTCACATAAAATTATCGACCTACACAGGGCTGAATTAAAGGACACCCTGAAAATCAAAGTGAAAAAATGATACAGCAGGCTAGTCAATTTTGCTAAGATTTCATTGCAGCAACGCAAAATGGTACTCAGTAGTTTGTACTTGTATGCATGCCTGGCAATGTCTGGGGATTGTTCCTAAAGACACGATGGATGATGTCCTGGGGTATTTCCTCCCAGATCTGGAACAGGGCATCACTGAGCTCCTAAACGGAGGTGCAACCTGGTGGTGTCAGTTGGACCAAAACATAATGTCCCAGAGGTGTGCTATTGGATTTAGGTCAGGTGAGTGTGGGGGAGATTCAATGGTATCAATTCCTTCATTCTCCAGGAACTGGCTGAATACTCTCGACTCATGAGGCTGAGAATTGTTGTGCACTGGGAGGAACCCAGGACCCACTGCACCAGGGTCTTGTCCAATAATTTCAACCTGATACCTAATGGCAGTAAGGGTGCCATTGTCTAACCTGTAGAGGTTTATGCGTCCCTCCCCAGACCATCACTGATCCACCACCAAACCAGTCATGCTAAATGATGTTACAGGCAGCATAACATTCTCTGTGGCTTCTCCAGACCCTTTTACATCTGTAACATGTGTTCAGAGTAAACCTGCTCTCATCTGTGAAAAGCACAGGGCGCCAGTGGCAGATCTGCAAATTCTGGTGTTCAATGGCAAATACCAATCTAGCTCTTTGGTGCCAGGCAGTGAGCACAGGGTCCACTAGAGGATGTCAGGCCCTTAGGCCACCCTCATGACGTATGTTTCTGATTGTTTGGACAGAGACATTCACAACAGTGGCCTGCTGGAGGTCATTTTGTAAGGTTCTGGCAGCGCTCATCCTGTTCCTCCTTGCATAAAGAAGCAGATACTCGTCCTGCTGATGGATGAAGGATGCTATTTGGCCCTGTCCAGCTATTGTAGAGTAACTGCCTGTCTCCTGGAATCTCCTCCATGCTCTTGAGACACAGCAAACCTTCTGGCAATCTGCATGCATTCATGTGCCATCCTGGAGGAGTTGGACTGCCTGTGCAACCTATATAGGGTCCATGTATTGCCTCATTCTACTTCTATTCAAGCAATTAGATGGAACACAGAAAACTGTGCCCCCATCCCTAAAATCCCAACTTCTCGTTTCTTTTTTAGTTACATTCTACCACTAGTGACACTGACCCTAGCCAAATGCAAAACTAGTGAAAAACAGTCAGAAAAGATGAGTAGGGAAAAAAAAATAATTGGCCTCCACCTGTAAAACCATTCCTGTTTTTGAGGTCATCTCATTGTTGCCCATCCAGTGCACCCGTTTTTAACTTCATTAACACCAAAGCAGCTGAAACTGATTACCAAACCCCTCTGCTACTTAACCAGGTCAATATCCCAGGAGTTTATTTGACTTGATGATATACTCTGATTCAAAAGTGTTCCTTTATTTGTTTTAACAGTGTGTATGTGTGTATATATATATATATATATATATATATATATATATATATATATATATATATATATATACATATACATATATATATATATATATATATATATACAGTATCTCACAAAAGTGAGTACACCCCTCACATTTTTGTAAATATTTTATTATATCTTTTCATGACAACACTGAAGAAGTGACACTTTGCTACAATGTAAAGTAGTGAGTGTACAGCTTGTATAACAGTGTAAATGTGCTATCCTCTCAAAAAAACTCAACACACAGCCATCAATGTCTAAACCACTGGCAACAAAAGTATGTACACCCCCCAAATAAAGTTGAAATCGGGCCTGGAGTGTCAATAATTGGTGTCCACCATTATTTTCCAGCACTGCCTAACCCTCTTGGGCATGGAGTTCATCAGAGATTCACAGGTTGCCTCTGGAGTCCTCTTCCACTCCTCCACGATGACATTACAAAGCTGGTGGATGTTAGAGACCTTGCGCTCCTCCACCTTCCATTTGAGGATGCCCCATAGATGCTCGATAGGGTTTAGGTCTGGAGACATGCTTGGCCAGTCCATTACCTTTACACTCAGATTCTTTAGACAGTGGTAATTTTGGAGGTGTGTTTGGGGTCGTTATCATGTTCGAATACTGCCCTGTGGCCCAGTCTCCGAAGGGAGGGGATCATGCTCTGCATCACTATGTCACAGTACATGTTGGCATTCATGGTTATCACAATGAACTGTAGATTCCATGTGACGGTAGCTCTCATGCAGCTCCAGACCATGACGATCCCACCACCATGCTTGACTGAAGGCAAGACACACTTGTCTTTGTACTTCTAACCTGGTTGCCACCACATACGCTTGACACCATCTGAACCAAAAAAAGTTTATCTTGGTCTCATCAGGCCACATTATATAGTTCCAGTAATCCTTGTCCTTAGTCTGCGTTTCTTCAGCAAACTGTTTGCAGGCTTTCTTGTGGATCATCTTAAGAAGAGACTTCCTTCTTGGATGACAGCCATGCAGACCAATTTGATGTGGTGTGCGGCATATGGTCTGAGCACTGACAGGCTGACCCCCCCACCCCTTCAACCTCTGCAGCAATACTGGCAGCACTAATACGTCTATTTCCCAAAGACAACCTCTGGATATGATGCTGAGCATGTGCACTCAACTTCTTTGGCTGACCATGGCAAGGCCTTGTTTGAGTGGAACCTGTCTTGTTAAACTACTGTATGGTCTTGGCCGCCATGCTGCAGCTCAGTTTCAGGGTCTTGGCACTCTTCCTTATAGCCTAGGCCATCTTTATGTAGAGCAACATTTTTTTTTTAGATCCTCAGAGAGTTCTTTGCCATAAGGTGTCATGTTGAACTTCCAGTGACCAGTATGACACCGGGGAGGGAAAATGGCTAATTGAGCCCAATGTGGACATTTTCCCTTAGGGGTGTACCCCCTTTTGTTGCCAGAGGTTTAGACAATAATTGGCTGTGTTGAGTTATTTTACAAATTTACACTGTTATACAAGCTGTACACTCACTACTTTACATTGTAGCAAAGTGTCATTCCTTCAGTGTTGTCACATGAAAAGATTTTTAAAAAATAATTTACAAAATTGTGAAGGGTGTATTCACTTTTCTGAGATACTGTATATATGTATATATATATATATATATATATATATATATATATATATATATATGTATATATATATATATATATATATATATATATATAGATAAATATATATATATATATGTATATATATATATATATATATATATATATATATATATATATAGATAAATATATATATATATAAATAAATATAGATAGATAGATAGATAGATATATATATATATATATATATATATATATATGTATATATATATATATATATATATATATATATATATATATATATATATATATATAATTTTTTTTTGTTTTGTTTTGTTTTGTCTATGATGCTTAATAGTTAGTCAAGTGCGTTGCCTACTAAAACCAGCGTTTGTTGTGTCTGTTAAAATATAGAATTAATATATGTTCTTTTCAAATATAAAATACATCTGTAGGCAGAGTGGCTAAAATGGATTACATTATCAAAAAGAAACTAAGTAGCAACACATATTAGCTATGCAAACCACTTATCAACAGGGGGTATTTAATGTAAGGTGGGTAGATGACAAGGTTCATTGAGCAGGTAGTTTATACCACTTAACACCATCTAGTGTGTGCAGCTCTTATTAACATAGCAGGGGATCTACAATGTTCAGTTAATGAGAATGATAGTGATGAGTGAAATGGGACCTGGTGTCTCTATGGAGAGTTTCATAGATTGAAAAGTGTTTGCCACTGGGCAAAGCAATCCTGCTGTTTGATAAACCTAGTTCCTGGTTCATGGTATTGCCTGCTAAAGTGCATAATGTTTCTGAAGCTATTAAGTTGAATTATTTCCTGCAGTCGTCTCATTCCAACAATTTAGATTTCCCATGGACAAAATCCCACACCAAGAACACAACTGCCAAAACCAGCAATTCTAATAATAATATAAATGTTTTCTATTTTAATACCCAACACGTTCTAGAAGACTGCAGACTTCTATAGCAGCCTAAAACTCTGATTGATACATAGAGAAGGAATCCAAATAAAAATACAGTGGGGAAAAAAAAACTATATGGAGCTAAAAGTAACAAAGTTTCATTTTTAGTGGATTTATTTTGTTCTTTGTTTGTTTGTTTTTTTTTAATATTGTTGTTGTTACAATCCAGAGAAGGGACTTTTTATAGGTAAAACAGAAAGAAAGAATTGTGTTTGTACCAGCTGTCCTTTTCCACACATAATAAAATAAAAGCAAAAATATAGTTGCTATAGACATGAATTGCACTATCCCTTTCTTCAGTTTTAAGGTATTTTACACCACTGGACCATATCTTTTGGGATATGTATTTTCTGGATTTCAATCTGTATTATAGAATCTGCTGAACATGTAAAATAAAAAGTATATGCTTTGTTATAAGAACAATTTGGTGACTGCATGTTTTTCCATATATTTTGGGAACATGTTATCTGCAATTTTAGTATGAGGGTAGCGTCTTAGCTGATAGAGTGTTCTTCCTGGCATTAGTGGCTGCTATAATGGTAATATAGAGGTGCTCAGTGGCAGCATAGGAGGCTGGTTGTTAAGGAGCTTGTTTACCGAATGTAACAAGTAGAACTGATTGCAGGTAAAGAAAGAACAAAGCTTGGAAACAAAGAATAGCAAAACAAAAAAATAAGCTCCTAAAAAAGACTTTCCTAGGATGCAAGCAATCATCCACAATAAAACAGAAATCATTCACGAAGCAAAATTTGTCCAGGCAATGATTAAATGATTCACTGCAATGCAACAAAAGGGGGTTCATCATTCAGGTTACTGGGTTTTGCTAACTCCCCCATTTCACTAATCACTGTCTTGACTGAAAAAGCACCACCACTCTCGACCTATCACCAGGAGTTGATGTTGAAAGGATAGCCATCTGTTTTCCAGGTTCATGCCATAGGAGCTAGAGCCTTCATTTGCATACTGAATGAAGCCCACCTGATAGATTGAAACTGCACCTTTCAACCCTTTCACTGCCAGAGGCGTTTTTCTTTTTTTTCTACATGTTAACCACTTCTGGACCGGAAGATTTTGCCCCCTTAATGACAAGGCCCTATTTTGCGATTCAGCACTGCGTTACTTTAACAAACAATTACGCGGTCATGCCACACAGTACACAAATGAAATTTACTTTTTTCCCACAAATAGATCTTTATTTTGGTGGTATTTAATCACCTGTACAATTTTTATTTTTTGCGTATTAAACAAAAAAAGAGCGACAATTTTGAAAAAAAAAAAAAAAAAAACAATATTTTTCACTTTCTGCTATATAACATTCCCAAAAAAAATTAAAAAAATCAAAATTTTTTAACATTTTTTTGGCCAATTTATTTTCTGACACATATTTTTGGTAAAAAAAATCGCAATAAGCATATTTTTATTGGTTTGCGCAAAATTTATCACACCTACTAACTACGGGAAATATTTATGTCATTTTTATTGTTTTTTTTGTTTTTACTAGTAATGGCGGCGATCTGCGATTTTTTTCGGGACTGCGACATTGCTGTGGACAGATCAAACCCCTAACTGAGATTTTTGACACTTTTGGGGGTACCAGTGACATTACTACAGTAATCAGTGCTAAAAATATGCACTGTTACTGTAATAATGACACTGGCAGGGAAGGGGTTAACCCTGTTGGTGATCAAGGGGTTAAATGTGCCCCTAGGGGAGTGATTCTAACTGTGGGGGGCGTTGCTTCAGAGATGACCATAGAGACATGCGATCCTATATAGAAGGATCACATGAGCTCTGTGATCATTTCACGGAGAAGGACGGTTGGCTGTTTTTACAACAGTCGACCGTCCTTCTCTCTCAGTGGAACACGATCGCGGGTGTCAGGCGGCAATCGGAGCTGCCTGACACCCGCAGCGGCTTTCCCGCTGATGATCGAGGGCAGGAGCACGCCGCCGACACGCTCTCGTCCCCCAGTTCCTCCCAGGCAAGCGACGTAGACCTACATCGTTCTGCCTGTACGAGCCACTCTGCCGCAGTAAAAAGGCAGCGGGTGGTCAGAAACTGGTTAAAAATCATTTTAGACTTGAAAATTACATAAAACCCCAAAACATTATAGATTTTCTAAAAGCAGACGTCATAGAGAAAAAAATAATGGTGGTTCCATAGTGTTTTTTTATGCCACATGATATTAGCACAACATGTTAAGAAAATGCACAAGTTTAGTAAATAATACACTTAAGGACATTTTCATATTTGTGTGCATGTGGGGAGCGGGCTCAAACATTTTTTTTTATGGGGGATTTTACGTTGTTGGGTGAAATTTTAATTTCTTTATACTTTTTTTTTTTTAAATCAAAAACCTTTTTTTTTTAATCACATAGGGGACAAAAAGCCGCAATAAAAGTAAAGTGACAACCCAGCAACATTTTTCACATCACTTCTGGGTCAGTAACAGGGAAGGGAGATTAGCAAATGCATTTTCACTGATCTCCCTCACCTTTACCATGCAGCACATGCCATTCTCATGCTAGATCCGATGATGGGTGCAAAGAGCCCAAAAAACATGGCGGGAGTTTTTAGGGGGAACCAGAAGTAAGGGTGCTGTGTACGAGGGATATGACCACAGCTAGGAGTGTATGTAAATGCCCCCCCCAAAGCCACCAACATGTCTATGTCGGTGCCAGTAAAAGGGTAAAGCATTCTTCTACCTGAAAGTTTTACTTTTTTGGTTAGAGCAGAGAACATTTCTTTTTTTTTTTTTTTTTTTTTCTATCATTTCTATCAATTTGTATGGCTGCCTATGTGGAGATTTACCCTCTTTATCTTTATTTGTTCTTGTGACTTCGGAAATTCAGAAGTATGTGTTTGTCTGGTGACAATGGTCTAAAGGGAGATTTTCACTCAATTTAAGGACATTTTACCTCACTTTTTATGGGACATGAAGTTGAGGGTAAATGATGGAGGCTAACATGAAAACTGACCACTGTAAATTTTACAAAATGTTACATACTGTAATCTATATATGCTTGTGGAGGTCTTAAGCAAAGGTTGACAACCCTTCAGAATCTGCATTGCAGGAGAGCCCATGTCTATCACTGCCAACAGATTGTTCACATTAGCCTCTGACATTTATTTTGTGATGTTATTACTTGCATACATATCAGAATGCCCTAATTCAGTACACTATATAGTATGTATATTATGTATATGTAGTACTAACTGTCACTAAAATAATATTCACTAATACTCATATATTACATAAATATCAATATATCAATACATACAATATCAAATAATAATCAATAATATATATATAATCAATATACAAACATCAATATTCATAATACTGGTTCAATACACTGTAATGCATATTTGTAGGTCCAGTATGTGTGTGTGTGTGTGTGTGTGTGTGTGTGTGTGTGTGTGTGTGTGTGTATATATATATATATATATATATATATATATATATATATATATATATATATATATATATATATATATATATATATATATATATATAATTTTAAGCAGAACAATACAAATTGGGTTTTAAAAAATGTGATATACTTGAGATATTCTTTTTTTTTTTCACATTCCATTTCTTTATAGTATTGTATGTCATATGTGTTGAGCTTTGTAATCACTTACTGTATAGCAGTGTAAGATCACACACATAGACATTGAACTGGAAGATATGTGTTACCACTTACAAGCTTTGGCAGGGTTTACTGAAGTGATAAAATCACTACACACAAATTGAATTGCTGCTCTCACTACTCAAAACTTCCAGAACCTTATTAAAGCTAATTATATAAAAAGTGACAATTAATACTTTTGGTATGCATACAGGTTTATGCAGTAGGGTAGTGAAAAGAACAAAGATAATATAAAAAGTGCTGGGATCAGGTCAGTTAAATATGATTGTTTGCTATTGCTAATTACACTTAACTTGTTCTCTCATAAGCAAAATTGTCTGGAACAGATTTGTTAGATTCATCAAATTATTATGAATAACCAATCATTATTTGCGATATGCTTCCAACCAGCTTCTTATCTCAAACCAGCTAGGCTTACACTGTAAGTAGTTTTCATGGAGAGAGTGTGTGTGTGTGTGGGGGGGGGGGGGTACAGCCCATTTTGGCTGTTTGTCAGCTAACTTTTAAGGGCACCCATTGAGCTTTACCCACTTGCTGACCAGCGGCCATACTTACACTGCGGCAGGTCAGCTCTATCCAGCAAAACTACGTACCTGTACGTTGTTCCACAGGGCCGCTAGTGGGGGAGTGCCACACATGCCGACTGACTACAGGTGGAGCCAATCAGTAGGTCTGGTGGCAGCGATGTCCGCCAGGCACCTGCGATCGCTCCCGTTGAGACAGAACGGCGGTCTGTTGTTGTAAACAATGCAGACCGCTGTTCTGTCAGTAATGAACACAGGGATACTTTGTTCCTCTTATTTAGGAACACAGGACTCTGTGTTCATTCAGCATGCCCACCCCCTAAAAAGTTAGAAAGCACCCCCTAGTGACACAGTTAACTCTTTGATCGCCCCTGGTGTTAACCCCTTCCCTGCCAGTGTCATTAGTACAGTGACATATTTTTAGGACTGATTACTGTAGTAATGTCACTGGTCAACCCAAAAGTGCCAAAAATGTCAGTCAGGTATCCGATATGTCCGCCGCAGTGTTGCAGTCCTGCTAAAAATCACTGATCGTCGTCATTACTAGTAAAAAAAATAAAATAAATAAAAATTACATAAATCTTTCCCCTAGTTTGTAGACGCTATAACTTTTGCGTGAACCAATCAATATACACTTATTAGGATTTTTTTTGCCAAAAATATGTAGCAGAAAACATATTGGACAAAAATGATAAAAAAATTTTAATTTTAATTTTTTTTTTTTTATTGGGAATTTTATATAGCAGAAAGTAAAAAACATTTTTTTTTTTCAGAATTGTCACTACTTTTTTGTTATAGCGTAAAAAAAAAAAAAAAAAAATCACACAGGTGATCAAATACCACCAAAAGAAAGCTCTATTTGTGGGGAAAAAAAGACCTTTTTTTTTGTGTTTCAGCGTCGCATGACCATGCAGTTGTCAGTTAAAGTAACACAGTGCCTTATCACAAAAAAAAGCCTGGTCATTAAGGGGGTAAAACCTTCTTGCCCAGAAGGTGGTTAAATTGATTTGCCAGGGTTTTTAATTGCATTTACTGTCATATCCTCCTATCAGCGGTGTGTCAGTGTATCATTATCAGTGTGTGTGTGTTAAAAATGATCCCGTGTGGTTAGTTTTGGTTTCCAAACAACAGAACTGTGTCTGATTTTAAGCTTGAATTGAGAATCTTTTTAACACATCACTCACTCATCCCTCTCTGCTGTCCTGCTGTCCTGCTGTCCTGCTGTCCTCCCTTTAATAGTCATACCTTAAGAGATCATTACCCAGTACATTTGCTTTACTATATCCTCCTTGGAACACTTCTCTGCTCACCTCCCAGCTTCAGCTGTCATCCCCACATAATGTTATATCTCTCCCTGTACTTTGTGAAAAGCCTCTTTTCCTTCTCTGTCACTTTGCATATACCGTTATGCATCTTCATGTGCTCAATAAACTCAATATGATTGTTCTTTTGCTACCTACTGCTGTCACCACATATTGTTAGTCCCTACTCTGCACTCTGTAATTCTTATCAGCTTATTAGCATCCCTTCTCTTGTTTTTACCCTCCACATGCTGCTGTGCTTCTCTTCACTCCACACACTTACACTACCTCACTTCCTATCTCTGTTTGTTACCTTGTTATATCACTCCCCACATTCCGTAAACTCAAAGTGCTTCTAAAGGCTTATAGTTTTTTTTTTTATCTTAATGCATTCTCTGCAAGGTAAAAAAACTTTCTTGGCCAAGGGATCCCCACATATACTTATCTGAACCACATCTTGATCCAGCGCTGTGCCCAAGAGCAGTGGCTCACTCTGCTTTCTCCCTCCCCATGGGGCAAATTGAGAGCAGCAGGAGCAATTGGCTCTTGCTATTGTCAATCAAATCCTGTAATGAAGGAAAGTGTGGGTGGAGCCAAGCAGTGCTATCTCTGTCTATGGACATGGGCAGTACAGCTCGGGATTGAGCCCACACTAGCACCCTTGTAGGATGGCAGGGAACGCCAGAAGAGAAGGATTAGAGCCGATATGTGCACAAACAACTCAGAGAGCAGGTAAGTAGGACTTATTATTTAAAGAAAAAAGGTTTATAACCACTTTAAAGACAGAGTTCATTTATTTATTTATTTTGATTGATCTACCTAAACCCCAATGCAAACTCCTGGTGAAATGGTTCATATAGACTAGTCTAAGGCCCTGCTTCTTTTTCAAGGTATGACATAAAGGCAAAAAAAGAGTGTTCTAGCCTCCCTGACCGGTTGTTATTAGCTATCCAGGCTGACATGAGCACCTACAAACGCCGCAAGACGAAGACTGCTTGGGGGGCGTGGCTAGGTCATGGCGGTGTGAGGACGTCTTCTCCTGGTGCTCCCGCTCCCTAGCCTCCCTGACCGGTTGTTATTAGCTATCCAGGCTGACATGAGCACCTACAAACGCCGCAAGACGAAGACTGCTTCAAGGGCTTCCTCCTCAGCTCCCATCCGCAACTTCTTTCAGGAATCCCCGGCGCAAGGGTCGCGGTCCCCAGTGGTAGGCCCGAGCCGCGGTCTTGCATCGGCCGCCGTATCCCCGCTATTGGCGGCTGCATCCACCCGACCCTCCACACCAGCGGCAATGTCCCAGGGCTCTCTGCAATCCCCGCTGCCCTCCTTGATGTCGGACCCGGTGGAGGAACGGGACGTTTGGGCTTTGCTCCGCTCCCTCCCTACCAAACAAGATATGGAGGCCATGGTGGCTCAAGTGACGGAGCAGCATCGCCGGGACTTCGCGGCGATCACAGCTGATGTATCGTTGGTGACTGCCCGGGTGACAGCTGGGGAAACGGTCATAGAAGATCTACAATCCCGGGTGGCCCGTCTGGAGCGGGACCAGGCCTCCCACGCGGATGCTTTGGCGGAACAGCAGCTGCGTCTCGAGGACATGGAGAACCAGAGCCGCCGTAATAACCTGCGGCTCCGGGGCATTCCCGAGGCGACTGGCCGTGAAGACCTTTTGGCCACAGTTCAAGCCATCTTGTCCACCATTGTGCCGCAAGACCCCCCTGTGGAATTCATCTTCGATCGCCTGCATCGTGCCCTGGGCCCCCGCTCACAAGATACCGCCAGACCGCGGGATGTCATCTGCCATTTACACCGCTTCACGGTGAAGGAACAGATCTTAAGGGCAGCGTGGTTGAAGGGCCCAGTGGACTTTGATGGTGCACAGGTCACCATCTTCCCGGACATCTCCAGGGGCACGCTGACCCGCAGGGCTATGCTAAAGCCTCTCCTGGAGCGGCTTAGATCTCAGGATGCCATCTACAGATGGGGATTTCCCCTTCAGCTCAACGTGCGGCGTAATGGCGCCTCCTTTACTCTTCGCAGACATGAAGATCTGCCAGCTTTGTGCCGGTTTGTCGACGTGCCACCGCTTGATCTCCCGAACTGGCTGGCAAGACTTCCAGATCGAGATGTTCGTCCATCAGGCGGCAGCTCCTCGAGGCCCCGCTTCTCGGGGCAGCGGCGCTCACGAGGACTCTCGGGGTCCCGGCCTGCTGGTCCTGAGCTGGCTTTACCAGAACCCTGAAGTGTGCAGAAGGGGACTCCTACAGCCGTGAGTTGTGTTTTGGCCCTGTGCTGATTCCCTCAGGGGATCCCCCTCCTCTCTTCCTCTCCCCCCCCCCATTCTTCCCCCTTTTTGTTTCCAGAAGCACTGACCCCCCCTCCACTTGTGCTGATCAATCCCGGCAGTTTATGGCGCTAGCCACGGAATAGGGGGTGCAGGTCCGCATCTGCCACCTATAGTTGTCTCACACTTGGCTCTGTATGCCCATTGACCCTCAGGTACTCTGGAATCATTGAGGATCCCGCCGGGAGCAGCGGACGCTGGGGTCCTGGGGTGGATCTCCGTGTCTGCTGTCCCCTAGTTGGTGACTGACGGAGACCGTGCGGCGGACTGCCACAGCCGCTGGGGTTATCCCCCTGCTGCCAGGACCCTTCTTTGCTCTATCACGGTCACCAGCTGCCCTCAGCCTTCCTCCCGTGCGGCTGCATCACTTGTTTGTGCTCACTGTCGTGTACTTTGCACTCTAATATTAGTTGATGTCCCCACCCAGGGTGGTATCGACGGCTTTAGGGCTGTATTGCTCGGGTGCACTGTATTGTACTGTGGAAGATCTGCTCCCTCCCCACCCCTTCCCCCCCCCCCTCTCTCCCTTCCCCCCCTCTCCCCTCTCTCCCCCCCCTCTCTCCCTTCCCCCCTCTCTCCCTCCCCCCCCCTCTCTCCCTCCCCCCCCCTCTCTCCCTTCCCCCCCTCTCCCCTCTCTCCCCCCCCTCTCTCCCTTCCCCCCTCTCTCCCTCCCCCCTCTCCCTTCTCCCCCCCCCCTCTCCCCCTTCCCCCCCCTTTTTCTCCCTCCCCCCTCTCTCTCCCTTCCCCCTCTCTCTCCCTTCCCCCTCCCCCTTCTCCCCCCCTCTCCCCCCCTTTTTCTCCCTCCCCGCCCTTCCCCCCCCCCCTTTTTTTTTTTTTTTTCCGCTTCCCTCCCACTTCCCTACCCCCTCCCTTTCCTCTCCCTCTCCCTTTCCTCTCCACCCTTATCTCCCCCTCTCCCACCCCCCCTCCTCCCACGTTTTCACTCTTATGCTTTGGCCATGTGGGGGTGGAGGGGATGGACGACGCGGTAGTGTCATGCCGCTGCGAGGGGTGCGAGTTAGCTTTCTCCATGCCTCAATTTAGTGCTGTCCTCATATCATGATGTTCTCGATCCTGCTCTTCTATATATGTATATGTGGCTGTGCATGTTCATTTCGCAGGATGGTGCACCGGAGGAGGGCGTGCGAGTGGACTGAGGTCAGACGGGCTAAGGTAATTTGGGGCTTCATGCCGAGGCAGTGCGGACTGTCTTCCTGTACTGGTACCCGGCATGCTGTCCTGGCGCCTTCTCTCTGCTGCCATATTGGGCGGGGGAGTTATACACAGATCTTTACATTGCTAAGCTTTCTTTGTCCATGAGGCACGTTTGCTTCCATGGAATGTAAGGGAAATGCCCGTCTGGCCTCACCCGCATCCCCTGCAGTTGGGTTGCAATGCGCACGTTGCCTGCGACATTCGGTGTGACAATATGACGGTTGTTCCATGTTTTTCCCCACCTCCCTCTCTTTCCCTTCCTTCCCCCCCATGCCCTGTTTTCCCCCCTCCTCCCCCTTGGGCCGTTGTTTGTTTTTTCATGTATCATTGCTCACGGTAACGGGGGTTCCTCTGCCCTCGCGGGTTCACATGCTACTGCTCTTAGATTGTTGTACTATGTCTTCCATTATATTGCCTGTATATTTATAAGTTGTTTCCAAGCTACCGGTTTTGGGGGTAGGGGGAGTGGTCACCTTCCTCTCCTTGTGGTGTCCCTCCTCGTTCCCCACATAGGGTGTTCCCTGAGGTCCCACCTGCTCTGCCCGCTATTTGGGCCCTGTGGGTCGAACTTCTCGGTTCCTAGAGACTAGGTCTCTCTAGTGCATTTGGCACTGTAGCACGTATCTCTGGTGCGCAGGTTGTGCACCTCCTTTCTCTCTTCTTTTCTCCATCTACTTTTCCCTCTTTTTTCTCTTCCCACTCTCCTCCCTATCTCCCCTTTTTCTTTCCCCTCCCCCCCCTTTTTATTATTTTTTTTTTTTGCTGTTGTGTGTCTGGGGTGGGAGGGGGATGGCTTCCCCCCGGGCGGACCCGATACGCTTGGTCTCTCTGAATGTTAAGGGCTTGAATACCCCTGAGAAACGTTCTGTAGTTCTCTCTGATCTTCATCGCCTTCGTGCCCGGGTTGGTTTTTTACAGGAGACTCATTTTAAGTCTAGCAAGATCCCTAAACTAGGAGATCGTCGGTTCCCAGTGGTCTATCACAGCTGCTCCTCCGATTCCAAGACTAAGGGGGTCTGTATACTGTTCCATAATCGCGTACCGTGGACGCTCTCGGACTCGTGGAGTGATGACTCGGGCCGTGCTCTTTTTGTGAAGGGGCGTTTGGGGAACAGGATGGTTACATTGGTTAACCTTTACTTTCCCAATACCAACCAGGTGTCGTTCTTCGAGTCTTTGCTCTCGAAGCTTGCAGACTTTGCAGAAGGGCAGATCATTCTTGGAGGAGATTTTAATTTGGCACTAGATCCGGTTGTGGATACCTCTAGAGGCTCCTCTCATCTTTCCTATACTGCTCTGAAGCGCTTCAAAAAGTTGTACTATGCCTTTCGTCTGGTGGACCCGTGGCGCATTCTCAACCCTGGGGCACGGGACTACACGTTCTACTCCCCTCCGCATGCGTCATACTCACGCATCGATTTCTTTTTACTGCCTCAGGCCTTGCTCCCTAACGTCCTTTCTGCATCTATTGGCTCCATTACCGTTTCTGACCACGCTCCGGTCATTGTGGACCTGGACTTAGGGTTGCCGGAGCGCCCACAATGGCAGTGGCGGCTGAACGACAGCCTCCTCCAGGATTCCGCTGTCCTGGAGGAACTGAGCTCGGAGCTTCGGAACTTTTTTGCCTCCAATGTTACCACCGAGAGCCTCCCTCTGATGGTGTGGGAGGCGCACAAGAGCTACATGCGTGGAGTTCTCATCAAGATCGGGTCACGTCGCAAGAAGGAGAGGGTCCAACAGATGTGTGACCTCCTGGCTAACATAGGCAGACTTGAATTGGTCCACAAGCGATCCCAGGCTCAGTCTGCCCTTCGGGAACTCACTGCTCTCCGTGATCAACTCCGTTCCTTAGTCCTCTTTCGTGCGAAGGCTGCTTTGGCAAAGTGTCGACGGACGTTCTACGAACACGGGGACAAATGTGGGAAACTGCTGGTGCGGGCTCTTCGTAAGCAAAGGGCATTTACTTTTGTCCCGGAGATCTCGACCTCTTCGGGTCGGAGGGTGCACTCTACGGCAGATATTGCGGAAACCTTCCGACAGTACTATTCTACTCTCTATAATTTGTCACCTGCACTAGAGCCGTCCGCTAGGGATGCCAAACTTGCGGCGATCCGGTCCTACATCTCTAAGTCGGGCCTCCCTTCTATCCCGGAGGAGGAGGTGGAAAAACTGGATGAACCTATCAGATCTGATGAGCTTCTGATGGCTATGAAGTCGATGCAGTCGGGCAAGGCCTCGGGCCCAGACGGCTACTCCCTCCGTTACTATAAATGTTTTAGCGATCTCCTCTCCCCTCACTTCCTTGCCGCATACAACGCGGCGGGTGAAGGGGCGAGGTTCCCGATGGACTCGCTCCGGGCAAACATCACGGTTCTCGCCAAGGATGGGAAGGACCCCCTTCTTTGTACAAGTTATAGGCCGATCTCGCTTTTGAATGTTGACTTAAAACTCTTTACTAAAGTTTTGGCCTCTAGGCTGGCCCCGCTGCTCCCACAGCTAATCCATGACGATCAAGTGGGCTTTATCGCTTCGCGAGAGGCCCGAGACAATACTACTAAGGCGATTGACTTGGTTCACTTTGCCTGTTCCCGACGGGTCCCGACTCTAGTTTTGTCAACAGACGCCGAGAAGGCATTTGACCGGGTGAACTGGGACTTCCTTTTTGCCACGATGGAGCGTGTGGGGATGGGGGACCGCCTTATGTCCTGGCTTAGAGCTATTTACTCTGCTCCATCAGCGAGAGTGCGAGTCAATGGTTCTTTATCTGAGCCCTTGGCTATCTCTAACGGTACTCGCCAGGGCTGTCCCCTCTCCCCACTGATCTTTGTTCTAACGCTGGAGCCGTTCCTGCGCTCGGTACGGGCCAATATGGACATCGCTGGGTTGGAGGTGTCGGCGACGGAATCCCCGAAGGTGGCGGCGTACGCTGATGACCTCCTCTTTTTTCTCACTAAGCCTATTCTCTCCCTCCCCAACTTGATGCGCGAGTTTAAAAGTTACGAGTCTCTCTCATGTTAAAAGATCAATCAAGCTAAATCCGAAGCACTAGCGGTGGCGATGCCGACCACTCTTGCCACTCTTCTTAGAACTGATTTCCCCTTTAAGTGGGGGTCATCGCATATTCAGTACCTGGGGATCTCTCTTCCAAATTGTCCTGAAAGAATCTATGACTGTAATTTTCCTCCCCTGATGGCTAGACTTAGAAAGGACCTGGACGAGTGGCGCACCGGCAGATTTTCGTGGTTTGGGCGCTGCAATGTTCTCAAAATGAACGTGATGCCCCGCTTGTTGTATGTGTTCCAGGCCCTGCCAGTGGCGGTCCCATCCTCTTTTCTTCAAAGGATAAACCAACTGTTTAGAGACTTCCTGTGGATTAGTGGCTCCCCAAGGCTGGCACTGCGTGTCCTCCGCATGCCTAAATTAAGTGGTGGCATGGCCCTCCCAGATGCGGTGGCCTATTATGAAGCCTGCCACATGTCCCGCATCCTTGACTGGTACCGCCATGGCTCACTGAAGCAGTGGGTGCGGTTGGAGCGGCTTTCAGTGAGGTTTCCTCCGGAATCGTCGCTCTGGACTCCCTCCTTTGCTCCAAGGGAGCTGTCTACTCACCCAACCATTGGCCCCACGTTGAAAGTTGGAAGACGGCTGTGTCATGGGGGCCAATTGGCTACCCTGCCGTCCCCCCTTCTCCCGGTTGTTGGTAGCCCAGACTTTTTGCCGGGACTGGAGTGCCCCGGCTTTCAGTCCTTGGGGGCTGCCGGCATTGGACAGGCTCGCCACTACATACGGAATGGGGAGTGGATCTCGAGAACTCTCCTGCACTCCGATACTTCTTTTTCTGTGCTGTCATTTTGGCAGCAGGTCCAACTTTCCCATTTCCTGCAGTCCCTGCCACCGGCACGCTTGTTCACCAGGCGTCTCACCTATTTCGAGGAGCTCTGTTCCGACTCCTCTCCTCTGCGGCATACCATCTCCCTAGTCTATAGGGCTTTGGTCACACCGGTAGCACCATACCGTCCTCCATATATTGCGCAATGGGAACGGGACCTTGGTCTGACTTTTACCGACCATCATGTCGACCGCCTTTTGTTCTTCGCTTACAAAACCTCGATCTGCTCACGATACCAAGAGGTGGGATACAAATGCCTGACCCGGTGGCATTATACCCCGACGAGGCTACGTCGGATGTTCCTGGCATGTGCCGACACCTGCTGGAGATGTGGCAAGGAGGTGGGTTCCTACCTCCATGTTTTTTGGTCCTGCGAGGGGCTCCAGCCCTTCTGGGCCTCGGTGCTATACATAGCTCAAAAATTCACGGATCACCCGCTTGCCCTGGACCCGGCCCTCTTCCTTCTTCACCATCACGATTTTCCGAGGGCGTCCTATAAGAAATCAATCCTGCCGTTATTGTTTACGGCAGCAAAGAGTTGCATCCCCCCTTTGTGGAAACAGACCCAGCCCCCTACTGTGGCTATGTGGATCCGTAAGATAAAATGTATCAATGAGATGGAAGACCTGATGGCGACGGAGCGCGGTGACAGAGAGAAATTTCTGAAGCGCTGGTTTTACTGGCATGAATTCACGTTCACAGCAGAATATCGTGATCTCTTGATCTGAGGGTACCGCTGTCGTTGGGCCGGACTGCTCCTCCCCCCCCCCCTCTTCCTCCTGCCTATTTCTGTTTACTTCCACCTCCCCTTTGATGTCTTCTTTGACTCTTTTTCTCTCCCCTGCTTCCAATCTGCTATGTTCTTGGGTGTCGCGGATTGGACCTCCCTCTTTTCTTTGCTGTCTATCTACTTCCAGATTTTTTCTGTAGGCATATCTCTGCACGTCTTTATTAGTTACATACCCCGAAGAGATTTTGAGTGATATTCCCCCCTGGGGCCGCTGTGATACCCGATGACTGCCCGGGGGACTTCCCCTGCGCGCCTGCTACCGGCCAGGTGATAGATGCCGGAAGGTGTCGTGGGGGGGTCTACCGTGGTCAGTACTCTATTGTCACTTGTTTTGCACTTTACGTTTCTCCATAGAGAGGTCTCAGGGGTGTTCTTCTCTATAGCACGTTACCTTGCGATATTTATATTGTTCTCCCAGTCATTTACTGGTATTTAGCATATTGTCAAGTTTGTCTGCACTGAAATGTCACATGTGTTCTGTTTGCTCGCTTCTGCCTGATATTGTTCCTTGCATTTCTCTGTTTGAACTGTGATGTGCCTTCTCTGTTTCTTCAATAAACGAATTTATAAAAAAAAAAAAAAAGAGTGTTGAGAAGGTAGGGGAATTGCAGGAGAAAAGGCTGGCAGCCCAGGTTGCATTTTTTTAAAAACTTTCTTTTTAGTAATATTTTCAAGAAAAATAATATTTGTACAATAGGTTACAATCAATCTTAGTCATCCAATAATAAAAGTAAAGTGTTACATACCTATCATTAATATGCATCATAAAGTATGGATCCAGAAATCATGATAGAAACACAGATACAGTTCCAGCCAAGGAACTAAATAATACAAAAATGCGAATCACATATCATCGATATCTAGATCACCTTAAAACCAAGAGAACGAGATTATCAGAGAATAACTCTTATTGTGAGAATATCCATAAGGTTATGAAAAGAAATCCACTGCAATATGGGTTGTACAACCAGGTTATATTAGAAGAAGGGAATTAAAAAAAAGAAGGAAACAAAAAGAAAAAGTAGAGGTAAAGTAAAAGGAGGGAGATGAGGGAGGGAGGGGATGGGGAGGATTTTGGGGCTATAACCCACCCAGTCGGACAGTCCCATGCACCTCCAGATGACCAAGATCCTGGGGAGGTATCTCTACCAATACCACTAAGATTCTAGTAGGTGCCAGGAATGCCAGATTTTTTTAATTTAAAATGGTATTGTGAAGTCAAGCTGGCAGGTATTCCATATTGTGAACATCATGGATACACCTGTGGAGGTCAGTTTGAGTGGGTGGCAGTTGTTGATTCCACTTCAAAGCTATCGAACATCTAGTTGCAGTTAGAATATGGTTAGTTTATTTAACAGCTGACTTGGGTAGGCCATAGATTATATAAATTTGCATGATTCCCCCATCAACACAGAGAGTGCTGACAGGAGAAGAATCCCTCCTGCCGAGCAATTATCGCCTGGCGGGGGGGGGGGGTGGTCGAAGCCACTCCGGCCAGGAGAGGACCATGATTATTGCTAGTGGCCTTAGCAGCAGCTAGCGGTAATCGGAAGTGAGTCTGGCAAGCTGGTTGTGCCCAAGTTGACCGATCAATCAACTTGGTACATTCAGTCTGCCCACACACGATTCACATTTCGGCTGGTTCCTGCTGAACCAACTGAGATTCGAACCATCTATGGCAGGCCTTAGCTGTATTTGGTAGGGAAAGCCCTAAGAGGAAATTAACTGGACCCAGAGGGAGTGGTGAGCCAAAAATAGGATTCCAGGAGAGCCCCAGTAGAATCCCAAATGGGGCATATTTTAGGGCATTCCTAGTAGATATGGTATAGTGTCCCTGTAGAGTCATTGCATATCTAACAGGCGGCAGGTAATATTGTGTTAATAGCATGCAAAGTTTCAGGTGAGATATACCAAAGGAACAAGATTTTGTATTGGTTGTAAATTAGGACATTCTATTGGCAATAACTCAGATGACTTCCCATTTCTCCATTCGAGATTCCGACCCAAGGCATTTTCCCACTTTAGCATGTACCTATGTTTGGGGAAAGAGATAATGTTGATGGTGATATGGAGTTTATAAATGTCTTTAATAACGTATGGACATATAGGGCCTGAAAGGTATCAGGTAGCATATTTAAGCACACTGGACATTATAAAAATACCAGTAGCGTTAGCTGTAGAAAGCTGTAGCTGTAGAATGAGTTTGCAGCGTTTTTACAGTAGCGTTTTTCAGCGTTTTTAGCTTTTTCTTTTTAGCAAAAATATACTCCCACAAAAGCTTATGGCTCAAAAACGCTGATAAATGCAGAATAGCCATGTTTTTCAGCGTTTTTAAGGTTTTATCGAAGTTAGAGTGTTCCTACAGCTGAAAAACTTCTATTGAAATCCATTAGTTCTGTTTTGTTTTTTTGTTCCAGCCAGAAAACGTTCCTGCCAAAAAACGCTGATAATAGCTTATGTGTGCATGGACACATAAGATAACTTGCTAGGGAGTTTACTGGCTGCAGAAAAAAAAGGCCTGAAGCCAAAAACAGCAGCTGTAAAAACATCCAGCGTGCATGAGGCCTGAACGATCGATAGCAAGACTCCTCTAAATTATGTAGGTTGTATCTGATATAGGCTGAAACTGAACACTTTATCTATAGTTTTTAAGTTGAGTAATCTACCATAGAGCTTCAGTTATCATATATTAAATGATGTTAAATTAGAAAAGAAAAATAAGCATGCACCAAATCCAGAGAAAGGCAAGAAACTCCATTAATGCTTAGTTCTATTTGCTATTTTTATTTAACAGGGAAGAATAGTCCTTCTTGATCCCTAAAAGCAATAAAATACCATTCCACAATTGTTTGCCTACATTAATACACTTTATATTTTACATTCAAAAACACACCCACCTTTTCTATGATGAGGCAATCTCCCTAGTCAGAAAGAACTAGTACCTGTGGAAAAGTAGTTCACATTTTCTCAGCTCTTAGGGTCCTTTCACATGAGCGATCCGATCAGATCCGCCTGTCAGTTTTTTAGGCGGATCTGATCGGATCCCCCATGCATCCCTATGGAGCAGCCGATGTCAGCGGAGACATGTCCGCTGACACCCGCTGAATCCGATCCTTTCCGTGAAATCTGGACAGATGGAAACCCTATTTTCCATCTGTCCAGGGGATTGGATCGGATGAGAGCGGACAGGTGGTCCGCTCTGATCCGATTCCCCCATAGAGATGCATGGGGCTCTGACACCTCCCTCTTCGCACACAGAGTGGAGACAGAGCTGTCACCTGCCTGCTCAGCGGGGGATCAGTGTATCGATCCCCTGCTGAGCAGCACGGATCCGCCTACGGAGGCAGACCATGTGAAAGAAGCCTTACAGTGAATAACTCTTTCCATAGGTGAAGATTAAAACACACATTCTCCCATCACAAAGAGTGAATTTGTGTAATTTACACTGTATTTAGAGTCAAGGGCTATCAACTGAGTTTACAGTTTTTACCATTTTGTGTATTTATACACACCTGCAAAGTCTGACTAGTGAGCACAAATGTCTTTCTGTTCCATTGCGGAACGTTTACATAAAAAAAATGTTTTATTTAATTTCTATCAGGTTGATTACATACAGCTCCCATCAGTATATATATTTAGATTATGGTTAGCATTGTTTATGAAGTTAGGATACAATAGTAATAGGGATAATATCTTCTCCCTAGTTTATTCCTATGAAATGAACATGATAGTGTTATAA
Organism: Pelophylax lessonae; assembly: GCF_965119305.1. Taxonomy (NCBI): domain Eukaryota; kingdom Metazoa; phylum Chordata; class Amphibia; order Anura; family Ranidae; genus Pelophylax; species Pelophylax lessonae. Next base: position 373,419,472 of record NC_138771.1, read on the forward strand.
TATATGTTCAAAAGACACACATTACATTACACTAAAAAGAAAAAAAAATAATCACATTTAACAATGTGGCAAGACAAATGATACCTATCTGAGTTATACTGGAAAATTTAAATCTATAAAATAATTACCATCCATTACTGAATGAGTGTTAATTATATTTATAGCTATTACACCATATTGTATAAGAAAATGATCACATTAAATTCCCATTTTGATTCTTACTCTTGACATGCTGGGCTTTCTATAAGTGCATTAGAATTGAAAGGCGCGGTGAAAGGACGTAGCCAGATTCTCAGCTTCCTAATGCTCGTCTTTTGTATTTAAGAAGGCCAAAAAAGACATCACGGCCAACAGATTGTAATGAAAATAAATCTAAAGCTTGTGTATAGTTGTGTAAATTAGATACAATATTAAACTAGACTTAGGGTCCAGTTCACACCAGAGTGCACCGCGTTCACAACGCACTGCACTTGCGATCTGCAGCAGGTGTCAGTGCAATGCTAGCAACATTCCAAACGCAGGTCGCAAACACGGTGCATTTGCCTAACACAGTATCATATGGTACAGAAGTACCCTACAATCAGATTGTTCTGCGTTTTGTAAAGTAGTGCATACAGTACTTTTGCTGTGGTCCGTCGCAATTTCAGCCCACTTAAATGAATAACTGAAATTGCACTTCACCCAGATAGCATGTAAATCACACAAGAACACAAAGCACATTCCTGTGTGATTTATGGTTTGAACTGCCCTCAGAGTCAACCTGTAGCTGGCAGAGGACCTGAGAATAGGAGGATCAGGGCAGCTTGCTGCAAAACCATTGCACAGAGCAGGTAAGTATGACTTGACTATTATTTTTAAAAAGTCTCAAAACCCTTACAACCACTTTAAAGCGGCGTTCCACTCAAAAGTGGAGCTTCTGATCCCCCCCCCTCCAGTGCCACATTTGTCACCTTTCGGGGGGAGGGGGGAGCGGGTACCTGTTTTTGACAGGTACCCTGTCCCAACTTTTGTCTTTTGTCAGACCTCACCGCGGTGAGGTACGCCAGAAGTTTGGCCCCCCTCCTCCTCCCTCTCCCTTCCGCCAGATCATTAAGAGAGCACAGCATGCTTCGCGCATGTGCAGTAGGGACCCAGCAGTGAAGCCTTGCGGGTTCCCTTATAGGCTATGGCAGCAGAAGCACCCGACAGCCAATGGAAACATTGGCTGCAGTGCTGATATTGCTGGATTCCAGGACAGGTAAGTGTTCTAATATTAAAAGTCAGCAGACACAGTATGTGTAGCTGCTGACTTTTAATTTTTGGAGTGGGATGCCGAAACACTGCTTTAAGCAGAGGTTACCATCCATTAAAACCACACAGATAAATGTCAATTTCTACTTAAAGTGGTTGTAAACCCTTACATACAGTATACCCAGTGAAGTGGCTGGCCTCAGGTGGTACCTGTTTATCTGAAGTCTTCTCTTCTTTACAGCTGTTTAAAGTACAGAATTTCTAAAGCTTGTCTGAGCTGTCAGAAAAAAAGGTGCACAGAGCTTAAATTACACTCTGCAGACTCAGTGAGGAGAGCTCTGAGAGATTATTGGAGGGAAGTGACACACCCTCCTTCACACAGCAAAAGGAACAGAGCTGAGGCTGTCAAGTAGCTGGAGGTCCCCCCATTACCTTTTTTTATCTTAAGCCTGGTACACACCACTACTTTTTTTTTTTTTTCATTCAACCCATTGGGTTGAATGAAAAACAAAACTCACAGCTCAGATAGGAGCCACTGTACTAACAATCCGATGTGATCTCCCCAGCTGTTCTACTGTGTTCTGAACCCCCCAACTCCGCCAGAACACACCAGAGTTTTCAGCCATTGACTGAGAGCGCTTATCGGGAGTTGGTTGGCTAATGGTTTTCCAGCATGCACATCTAAAGGAAGCCAGCTGAATGGCTGGCTTCTGTCAGACCAGCTGCCATGCACATGGGCCTGAATGTCAGCCGTGTGTACTAGGCTTTAGTGCCAAGAAAACGTATCAGAAGATATTCCTGCAGATGAACACAACAACAACAGAAATGGTACTTAGTGCCCTAAAGTATAGAATGAAAGTCTTTGTTCATATTTTATGTCTGAGGTTTACAACCACTTTAACTTGTAAAAGTCAAACAAACAATATTTTATGGCGCACTACTAGTCTCATACAGCTAGTATCAACGCAAATTACTGCTAAGGTATAGTTCCAGTGATTGAGAGTCTAACACTTTAGTCCATGATGGAAGTACAGTAGCTGTACCTAGCGGCTGCCAGCTGGAGCAAGAAGAGGTTCTGGAGAAGGGATAAAGCAGGAGGAGGAGCGCGTGTTTGGAGCATGTGTGCTCCTTCATTAGGCAGACCTCTCCTATGGACGTGATGTAACCAGTGTCTCCCAATGGACCCGGGCGCTGTTCCTACACCACCGCATGTTAGGAGATGCTGACAGACATCAGCTCCTTTCTTCTGTGGCCACTCCCATCTGTCATCACCTCCAGGAGACCAATCAGATGACCACATTACCCCATACAATGCTGGCTTATCCTTTATCATTGTGAGTGTACCACCTTTTATTTCAGAATAAATTGTCAATGCTACACTTAGCTGGCGCTGCTTTGTGCCTAATCATTTATAAAAAGTCAAGCCTGCTTATACCTTCTTCTACCTCCCAAGTCTTCTTATTGGCCAATGACAATGTCCACAACATTAAAGCACCAATAGGAAGGCTCAGGAAATATTAAGAAGAGGGAACATGCTTGACTTTACATATCCGGCATTTTGACGGTCTTTTTTTTTAACTTTTTCTAAGGGAAGTGAAAGAAATATAATGAATGCAGTGAGAGGGTTTACTCTTGGAAAATCAAGCTACAAATCATTTTGCTTGCCACTGAAGAGAATTTGCTCCAGCATACATTCCTAGTTAGTGGTCTTCTCAGTGTTCACAAAAACAATGAAGTGATGAAATGCAGTACATATTCTCATGACAAGGCTCATGTTAGGCAATGTAAAAATGTGACAGTGTGAAATGCATAGCCTAACTTATTAGCAAGGAACAACAATCTGCTATTTAGTTATTGTACATCATTGACATTTCAATTAGATTAATAAAGCCTACTGTGGTAGCTACAGCTGTTAGCAATGCTCAAGGAGATATTTTTCAGTGCTGTAGTTATGGTGGAATGTTCCAGAAAATAATAATGTGTGCTTATTGTTCTTGTTGCCCAGCGCAACCAGTCATCTTTTCGAACTCTTTGTTGTACAAGATACCGAGCTCAGGAAAGGGAAAAGCTGTTTAGTCTGATTAGTGAAGGGTTGTTCTTCATTCCAATACTGATAAACACGTTTATTTTTTTTTTTACTTTAGTACATACTGTACATTGAAGTTTGCTTTCTACACACACGTAGTTACCCAAAAAATTATCCTTTCAGCTCTTTCTGTAAGGCAGGTTTTAATCTTTGGCTCAGCTATTCAGTATTCGCTATGGGGACACTTGTAGGTCACTATGGAGACACTTGTAGGTCACTATGGAGACACTTGTAGCACGAGTTGGTGAACTCCAGCTGCAGGAAGAAAATCCCTGTAAGTATAATATCAGAGATCTCCTATCTGAACCTGACCTGGCCTCTGTTGTAACTGCTATGATCTGTATATTTACATCAGTGCCTTCTGCCCGCCTGGAATGTAGTAGCATCAAACACAAGGCAGTCCTTCCATAAATCTCATTTTTCAATATAAAATAAAATTGATTTTAAATTGTACAAATATTTTTAATGGCTCGTTTTATATACCTTGTAACACCCATTTTTCTGTAACCTTGCACAATCCTTTGATCTAAAACTCCTCATTAGTCTATAATATCCTGTTCTCAGATTATTCTACATCTAATCAATATATCACATAACATACATCTTCTCATTCTTTTCCATTTTTTTTTTCTTTTAATATTAAACACTCGTTTGTTTAAATCTTCCAAACAGGACATGATTCAGCCTGTTTGACCTCCAAAGCTGTGAAAAAGAATATATTCTATCCCGAGGAGATCAGAGAGTGTTGCTTTGTTAGAATGTATTATTCTTTCTTGCAGCGAATTTCATGTTGTCCTTTCAGAATGTCTTTACAATACGTGTCTGTTCAGCGAGTGTACATTGTCCTACTATGCAGGGCTCTAAACAAGGTAGGAAAAGTATGGATTTTCATTCCTTGCGGTGGTCATGGCTGAATACCTGCCCTAGAGGAGAACTATTTCTGCAATAGAATAGTTTTAAAAGCATTCCTTCTTTCAATTTATACTGTATTATTTATGGCTGTGAACAGATGCTAGATATATCAAAAGCTGGTCAATTTCCCTTGTAATTCAAAGATGAACTATAGGTTATGAGCGATAGCAGAGAGGGAAAAAGAGAATAATACAAACTGAACAAGCCAAAGAGCCAAACAAATACAGTAATATTGTTCATTTTTTTTTTCCAAACTGCAGGATCTTCAAAGTTTTAGATGGCTATTTGTAGTAAAGATTTACTTTCTAATACCATCTTCAAAAAAGCAGCCTGTGCTAATGTGCTTCTTTTTGGTCTATAGAAGCTTAAGAGTAGTTTTAGGCTTTTCTTTTACAAAGAACCTAACCATCTAATGATTCTGCTTTTACTGAACACTATGGCTTGAGCATTAGCCATCTTTATGCTATGAATACCTTTTCCAGCCTAATCTCTGAATCGAAACAGACACATTTGTTGGATATAATACATATACATTCCCCTCGTATGTTTATTGGCTGGCTTCAGCATGCCATGGTTATTGGTCATCGTTGTTTTTGACCATAGTGGTTTGGATGTTGATGACACTAAAATCATTCATATAGAACAAACTTCTCTTTCTAAATGAGGCCAACATTTTACATGCTTTTTCTATCAATTTAGCTTATTGGCATTGATATAACATCTGCACTAGTTTGTTTCCTCTTTTGTTTAATGCCAAATTTCGAGATAAAACCTTTATCACATCTGGGGTTATGTACTGGGCAATACTCCACAGAATGATTTTTACAATTTTTTACTGAAATTGAAATGTAAATCCAAGATACAAGTAAAAAAAAACTCAGTGAACTGGTTATTCAATAATGGAACTGTACTTAGGTAAGAAAATCTATGTAATTTACTTTAATCTGAGCTCTCTGTAATTAACTAGAACCCTATTCTCTATGCTCATTCTAGCTCAATACACATGCCGTAAAAGAAAAAGCTGGCTAAACTCCAGATGTAATCCAACTTTGGTTTACACACTACAACCTGCCTGATCTGGGCTGTGCTTTTTATTGCTGGATCACATCTCAGAGCGTGACTGTCATTTTCTGTGATGTCAGTTCAAATGTGGGATAGGCGTGTCTGCTTTCCAAAGCCTATGCTGTATCTTTGTTTCTGCTTACCGTATCACCAATTAAATTCATACCCCCAAGGCAGGTTTGAGCATGATTGGTGGCTGCAGGGAACAATTTATTACTTTGATGTATTCTTCTTTCTGTATGTAAGAAACAGCAGGAAGCCTAATACATTTTGTGCTGAAGCTCCTATGAGATGCAGCGTTTAACCACTTGCCAACCAGCCGCTTTATTGCCGCAGGTCGGCTCTGTCCCAGGAAACGACATACCTGTATGTCATTCCACGGGACAGCTAGTGGAGGTGCACGCATGCGCTGATCAGCCACAGGGGGAAGCCAATCTGTGATGTCTGCCGGGCACCCACGATCGCTCCCCGTGGAGACAGAACTGCGCTCTGCCGATGTAATCATGGCAAACCGCTGTTCTGTCAGTAATTAACACAGGGATCCTGTGTTACTCCTATTTAGGAACACAGGTCTCTGTGTTTATCCAGCAAAAACCATCCCCCACACAGTTAGAAAGCATCCCATTTGATTGCCCCTGGTGTTAACTCCTTCCCTGCCAATGTCATTAGTACAGTAACAGTGCATATTTTTAGCACTGATTACTGTAGTAATGTCAATGCTCTCCCCAAAAGTGTCAAAAATGTCAGTTAGGTGTCCAATCTGTCAGCCGCAATGTCACAGTCCCACTAAAGATTGTTGAGTTTTTACTAGTAAAAAATAAATAAATAAATAAAAAGAACATAAATTTTTCCTCTAGTTTATAGACGCGATAACTTTAGCGCAGACCAATCAATGTACACTTATCGGGATTATATTTACCAAAAATATGTAGCAGAATACAAATTGGCCTAAAATGATGAAAAAAGTTGATTTTTACATTTTTTTTTAAATTGGGAATGTTTTATAGCTAAAAGTAAAAAATGTTGTTTTTTTTTTCACGATTGTCGCTATTTTTTTGTTTATAGCACAAAAAATTTAAATCGTAGAGGTAATCAAATACCACCAAAAGAAAGCTCTATTTGTGGGAAAATAAGGACATTAATTTTATTTGGGTACATTGTTGCATGACCGCGCAATTGTCAGTTAAATTAAAGCAATGCCATATCGGAAAAAATGGCCCGATCATTAAGGGGGTAAAACCTTCTGGTCCTGAAGTGGTTAAATAGGCATTTCAGTACATTTTGCATTGCACTTTAATGTGTGATATATCACCCATTGTGTGAACCCAGCAAACCAAATTTGTGTAATTTTTTCCCCACAAATAGAGCTTTCTTTTGGTGGTATTTGATCACCATTAGGTTTTTTTTCTTTTTTGGTGCACAAATAAAAAAAGACTGAAAAGTTTGAAAAAAAAAAAAAAGTTTTTTTGTTTAGGTTATAAAATTTTGTAAATAGATATGTTTTTTCCTGCACTGATGAGCACTGATGATGCCGCACTGACAGGCACTGATGAGGAGACACTGATGGGGTGGCACTGATGGGGTGGCACTGATATGCAGCACTGATGGGCACTGATAGGTAGCACTGATATGCAGCACTGATGGGCACTGATATGTGGCACTGATAGATAGCACTGATATGCAGCATTGGTGGGCACTGATAGGCAGCGCTGATGGGCACTGATAGGCAGCACTGATGGGCACTGATTGGCGGCACTGATGGGCACTGATAGGTGGCACTGTTGGGCGGCAATGATCATCACTGATCGGCACTGATGGGTGGCACTGATCTGCACTGATGGGGGCACTGATGGGCACTGATAGGCAGCACTGGTGGGCAGTAATGGGCACTGGTGGGCGGCACTGATAGATGGCAATAACGGCACTGGTGGGCAGCACTGACAGATGGCATTGGTGGGCAACACTGACAGGGAGGGCACTGGGGGGCTCTCTGAGCCCTGCTTGCCATCCCTGGTGGCCATAGTGGGCATCCCTGGTGGTCATGGGTGGGCATCCCTGGTCCATTCAGAAGGACGAGACTCCCGCCCGGCCGTATATGTACTATGGCCCGGGTGGGAGGTAGTTAAAGATCAAAATGGAGACTATGAAGGCAGTTTCAGTTGGTTCCTAACAGCTTACATAAACTGATGTTTGCTTGCGTTAGAAGCCTCACAGGCTGCCAAGTTTTTGCTTCCATAGAGGAGCTTTGATTTGAAATTTGAAAGTGAAATTCTCCACAAAGCCTATAGTTACTGTAATAGATAAGGGCTTGTTTAAATGTGTATTTACATCGAATGTGCATCTCTCTCTCTCTCTCTCTGTATCTAAAAATGTGAGACTGCTATACATTCATAGGCAGTCAACCAGTGTGCCATCTTTCTTAGGTACTAGTTTAACCACTTCACCTCTGGAAGATTTACCCCCTTCATGACTATTTTGCGAAATGCTTTATTTTACCTGACAATTGTGCAGTCATGCAACACTGTACAAAAAAAAAAAAAAAAAAGCATGTTCTTTTTTACCACAGCTTTATTTTGGCCATATTTGATCACCTTTTGATTTTCTTTTTCTATTTTTGCGCTATAAACAAAAAAAGACAAAGAATTTTGAAAAAAACCAAACCTAACAATATTTTTTACTTTTTGCTATAAAATATAGCCAAAAAAATTAAAAAAAAAATCGAATTTCTTCATCAATTTAGGCCAATATGTATTCTGCTACATATTTTTGGTAAAAAAAAATCCTTATAAGGGTATATTGGATGGTTTGCGCAAAAGTTATAGCTTCTACAAACTATGGGATTTTTTACTTTATTTTTAATTTATTCTTTTTTTTTACTAGTAATGGTGGTGATTAGTGACTATTAGTGGTCCTGCAATATTGCGGTGAACATTCAGACGGTAACGGAAACTTTTGGGGACCAGTGACACGAATACAGTGATCAGTGCCAATAAATATGCACTGTCACTGTATTAATGACACTGGCTGGGAAGGGATTCACATAAGGGGTGATCAATGGGTTAACTGTGTGCCTAGCTAGTGTTTTTGTGTACTGTGGGAGGTGCTTTCACTAGGGTTAGACATGGATCCTTGTCCCTGTTTTGCAGGAACACAGGTTCCATGCCTTCCCTACTGACAGAATGATGATCTGCCTTGTTTATATAGGCAGTCTGCTGTTCTGCCTCTACACCAAAGGATCAATGGGTGCCAGAAGACATCAATGCTACAGTACCCGCCAATCAGCTCCCGCTGTGTTTAATCATAGCAGGAGCAAGCTACCCAGAAGAGCCAAATCACATATATATATATATATATATATATATATATATATATATATATGTGATCTGGTGCAGTGGTGCTGCCCTGTAGCAGTAAAACTGCTATAGTCTGACCATTAGGCAGTTAATGTAATGGATTATCATGCAAATGATCAGATGGAGAGTATTTGGAACTTACATTTTACTAAATAGGTGTAAAGCTAGAAGTGATGATGCAAAGAAGGTTCAGGATGGCAAAAAACATACAGTACAAACTGTATATGGCAGAATAATGAAAGCTGCACAAACATATGAAAGCTTTACAAACATGGACTCTTCACAACAATGTTTCTGTGACTCAATCAGGGTTACATGTGGCTGGGTAGCATAATCTTTATAAAAACAGAGAATCAAGCTGAGAATCACTAATTTTGTAATTTTGTAAAACAGCTCAGAACACAGATACTAGCAATTAAACTCATAGACAGCATCCATCTCAATAAAATCCAGGGTAGCTCTGGTAAAGTGAACAGTCGGAGAGATACATGCCTAAAAGTGAAACACCACCCCAAAGGAACTGAAGTACTCTGGTAGTGATTAGGATGGTACTTCCTATAGTAGATGGGTCTTCTGGAGAAGCTGCATTCTATTTGGCTGTGGCCCAACTGCCTAAATGCTAGTTCTGACAGTGGTAACCCTTACCCCAATGCATTGGGCTGTGTTGAGTAACCTTGCCCTATACACTCTCAACATATAGAAGAGGCAGTTTGCCTTATTTCTTATTTCAACATAGATCAGTTCACCCCCATACTATGGTGATGTGTGCTGAAAAAAAAAAAAAAAAAAAAAGAAGAATATATTCTACATTTTTAAATGCAGTGTTTTGAGAAGCAATACATGCAGCATTGTAACCATCAGTAGTAAATAAAGATGAATAAAATGTCCACTTGTGACATTTAAATAAAGTTAAAAAAAGACAAAAATACAGAAAAGCTGAATTCCTCATTGCATTTTATCAGTACAAGAGCACATGAGCAGGCTAGTGAACAAGCCCTTAAAGTGGTTGTAAAGCCTTAAGGTTTATTAGCCTAATGCATTAAATGCAATAAGGTAAAAAAAAACCTTCTGTGCCTGGGACCCTCTCCCCCTTGAAACCTACCTGTGACGCATCGAGATCCAGCGCTGTGCATGAGAAGCAGTGGCTCTCCCAGATCCGTCCCTCCTCCACTGGGCATATCCATAGCAGTGGGAACCATTGGCTCCTGCTGCTGTCAATCAAAGTCTTTAAACAGGGAGTGGCGGTTGGGGACATGCACCGCTGTCTGTGTTTATGGACGCAGGTAGTGGGACTCAGGAGTGGACCCATACGAGTGCCCCATAAGAAGTGACTTCCTATTGGGAAACTGGCTGAGGAGTGCAAGTGGGGGACCCGAAAAGAGGAGGATCGGGGCGGCTCTGTGCAAAACCATTGCGCAGAGAAGGTAAGTATAACATTTTTTAAAGCTTTAACCATTTTAAATATGTCTGCTCTTGCACCTGAGCATGATGAGTAAATGGGCACACCACCACACTCACTATATAACATTTTGAAATTTCTTTTTTTACAAATAAACATCTTGAAATAATGTCTGAAATCTATTCTTTAAAGACAATTTCATATAACAAATCATCATTCAAATTGTGATAAAATCCTTTTTGCACCATTACAATATTAAACACACTGTTTACATTAACCAATCTACTGTATGTACTCATTTTCCATTAGTTATTGCAAAATTAAAATAAATATTGTCTAGCTTGCACTTTCTTGGCTAGGAAAATTATAGGAACTATCACTGTCCTATTATACTAATTGTTTTGCAATAATGTGATTGGTTAAATAGCTTTTGATGGTAGAAGGGAAAGATGATCCTGGCATATTGTATTGCAAATCAATAATGGCTGTGAAGCTGAGCTTCCTAAAAGCTCCAATCTGTGTTGCTTCACTTCCTGTGTTAAGCATCACAAATGTTTGTAGTTTAAAACAGGCAAGACGTCTAAAGATAGCCCTGTGACATTTCTGATACAATGAAGCTTAAAGAGTTCAATTTGATGCATGCGTGAAAGCAAAATCTAGTTTGCTGAGTCTAGTTGCTTATATTGAGCTGCCATGGTGAAGGTTTGTGAGAGCATACATTATTGGAAGCGAGGGGAGGGAGCGCTGCATTTTTTCCTTGTAATTTATTACCACTTTACCAGTTTGTCTGTTGCCATTATGTCCGTATGAATGCCTGATTCACAAACACATTTCAACCTGGTATAGATGTACTGTCTTAAGGGAAAAAAAAAAAAAAAACTCTTACCTGCATCTTGTTAGAAGTGCTGTATACTATAGCTAAAACAAGCAGGTTCACCAGCTTGTCAGTTTAAATGAAAGGCCGTACTTGTCATTTTTCAGATGGCTTCACTATTAATGGGTTTTGACAATGTACTCATTGTGGGTCAGAGGTAAAATTCTTAAGTAGAAATTAATCCCACAGAGTACAGTGGCCAATCCCACCTCCACTGACCTAAACATCAAAATCCTGACACTGCAAGAAGTGAGGGACTCGCATTGTTGCTTGAGATGTTTTCTTGGGCTCAATAAGAAGCTGTAATGGGCACTTCAATCAGTTCACACAAGTGATGTTTTAGCCTTTTTTTTTTTTCTTACTTTCCAATCCATGCGTGAAAAATACAGGCTGCATGTCCACATCAAACTTTGTGCTAGTATATTTCAATTACAGGAAACAAGAACCATGTACATGCTTATTATAATGCTTTATGGAAAGCCAATTCATGCACACACTACATATCTAATTGTGCTATTTTCTCTGTGTAAGGTTTTTAGAATAAAATACAATTATTATTCCCATTATTATTTATATCTTTATGTACAGGCATTTTAATTAGAAAGTACACCATTTAAGCACTTGCCATCCAGGCCAATTTTGACATGCATGCGGAAAGTATGTGCATGTGTGAGAGATGCTTTAAATTATTTTATTATTCTTTTTTATTTTTTATTATTGATTTATCTATCTATTTTTTGTAATCAACTTTATTGTAATTACATGGGCTGGACAACATCACTTGTGATAAAACATAATAGGCTAGGTGGGACTTTAAGTGAGACCCCAGCAGCTAGTGCCCGGCGTCTCCATCCCTATAACAAGAAAAAAATGAGGTTGAAGGATTATAAGAGGTGCATGAAAGTCAGCCAGCCCCCAGTCTGATGTACTCACCCTCCAGTCTGTCACCAACCAAGTAGACCTGTCTCTTGATACAAAGAACAGGGGTTTAGTTGACACACATTTGCAAACGCATGTGAAAGCTGCAGAGCCACTTCACGACACCCTGTTAAATCTGCAGTCCTAACACTCCTAATTTAGTGTCTCCACACTGGAAGCACATGGCTGCTAATGGATGGATGGCGAACAGGTGGGAGGGAGACAGCCCAACCTCCCCCAACCCACCCTCATCCATGACTGGTCTGTTGTCTCAAAACTCAAATAACTAAGTTGTAACGATGGTACAAACTGGAAAGGACCAGCTGAGAAGCATTACACCTCCATCCTCTTGGTGGATGCAGTATAGGGATTTTTGACAGATAGGGATTTTTGTATATGGGGCATGGCCTGTAAAGCACAATGCCTTTCAATCCCTAATTTCCTATTTGGGACTTTGTGTGAGACAAGCAGGTCATGCTATTGGTCTCCATCCCTGTATACGGAAAAATAAGGTCAAATCAGACTGCATCCACCAAAAATCACATTCACTTGTGATAGCTTGGACATTGACATAGCTTGGACATTGACAGGTACTCTTTATTGAGAGATATGAGGTCTGTTAGATCCCTTATACCTCTTCTGCCCTCCAAGGCAGCTGATCGAACAGATTGGTTTGATTGGCTGCTTCCATGGCCAGTAATGGCTGGTTAAACAAAGAACAAAAACTGGAAGTGGCTAAATCCTCATTGATTCTGGCTTTATTTATCACAGAGGAGAGAGGGAATGGATGTTCCTCCTTCTCCAGCCAACGCAATCACTTACAGTGATCCCCAGCTGCCCAGTGAGAAAAGAGAGCCCAGGAAGGATGGTGGACAGCAGCAGGGGGAGGGGTCCCTTTCCAAGCCCTGTAAAAGGGAGCAGGTGGTTGTATAGTTACTTGGATCATTTTTACTTGAAATCTGTTCGCAGGCGGAAAATTTGATATTAGGATCATGGCTGCAGCTACAGCCATCCACCTGGTATAACCACTTCTCGTCCACAATGTTTATATATGTATGCTTGATGGGAAGTGGTTAAAAAAATAACTAAATTCAGCAGCTAAAAATACTGCAACAGCTGACTTTGAAAAAATACGTACTTGCCAGTTCCTGTAATCCAGAAGTGACTTTCTGTCTTCTTTTCACCGCTATGTGTCCCTGGTGCAGCCATCTTAAATTTGGAAGCCAAATGTAGCTGCATATGCAGGAAATCATGCAGCACAGAGAGACTCTGTGGATCAGTGATGGCCTACGGGGATGCATGCCAGGTGGCTGCAGGCAGGAAGGGCACAGAGTGAGGGACAAAATCTTCACCTAGGGAGAACAAAAATAAGTAGAATCAGGTACCTGTCAAAAAAGGTACCAATTCCCTTATAAAAAAAAAAAGTATTAGGGGCGGGGGGGGGGGGCAAGGGGGGCAGGAGGATAAATGGTAATTTCACATTTGAGTGAAGGTCTGCTTTAAGCTGATTTACTAGAGGAAGTTATAATCTTCTCACAATAAACTGTGTGAATATTCCCTTAAATTTTACAGTCATGCGATAAACAAGATAAACAAATTCCAGTTTACTTTGAATACCCAATCATGTGCACATGAAATAAGTTAAAAGGAATTTGTCACACAACAATTTTGGTTTAGAATTTCATGGCTTCTCAACCAATTATATTCTAACAATTGGGGCTTTGCTTTATTATGTTGCACTTATTCCTTTGAAAAGTCTGTGAATAGGTCTCCTATTTCATTTGTCTTCAGCTATGTGATAAATGGGGCAATTTCTATGTAATATTTTCCTTCACTGTATGCTGTATTTCAGAGCTCTTGTCTTATCTATTCATTTGATTAAATGTAGACCAATGCAAGTGTTTGTCATTATTGTTGTTACTTTATACCCATTTCAATACTAATAAAAACCCTTTTGGATTAAAATAAATAAATGAATTAATTAATAAATGAAGCAAATTTATTAAGTGAAGATTATCAACTCCTTTGGATTTGAGTTGATTGTAGCCACTTGCAACAAAAACAACTGAGCACTCTCTATGATACTTTTTGTATTTGCAATATCATTTCCATTTTCAGGACAAGCTTTCAGGGTGTTCCCTTCTTTTCTGTCCAGTGTTTCTCAGTACTGATTGGACCAGGAAGAAGGGAACACCCTGGAAGCTTGTCCTGAAAAGGAACATTTTATTGCAAATTAAAAAAAAGGATCAAGAACAATACTTGATTGTTTTTGGTCAACTGCAATAGTAAATCAGTCCCATTCTATTCTAGTAATTTTTATAAATGTTACCATGGAATTGTCTTAGAATTAGTGATGTCTAGTGGGCACTGGCACTAGCAATTCACATTCATTTATACCATTTGCACCATAGCTTATAATTATATTTCACAGTTGACTTCCAAAATGGAAACCTATGGATTATTCTACAAAACATGGAGGAGCAGCAATTAATGCTCAAATTGACTCTGTTAACAATGACCTTAAGAAGTATAAAAAGCTAGTAGGTAGTAAGCATTTCCCAAGAACCTGGCATGGGCAATCTTATAGGAGGAATTGGGTACCTTTTGTAGTATGCTGTAGCTGGTCCCTGCCTAAATGCTGTATATATATATATATATATATATATATATATATATATATATACATACAAGTTGATGACCTGCCAAATGATCTGTATTTCTGACCATCTAGTGCTGAGATTTACACAGCACTTCAACACAGCACAGAAATCTGTCCCTCCCTTAGCCTGTGACTTGATAGTGAAATGAGAAGCTGGGACTAATAAGCTAATCTATATTTTTATTACACTTAAAACATATTGCTTCTGACCTGTTTGATGATATTGTCCTTGTCTCCAATGTCTTGCAAGCACAGCACTGTAATTAATGCCTTATTGAGCTATGATTTCTAACATGACAAATCCCCCTTCCAACAGGAGTCTCTTGGGGTCTGACTCATCCTTTTTGCCCCTATGCATGGAGATATAAATCTGTGATTCACCAGAATCATCCACGCTATATGATTGTCTCTGTTCATGGCCAGCATACCTCATATTAATGTTACAGCATTGGATGACATTTATCCACAAAGGATTTGCCCTTTTTTAATTTTTCTCAATGCAATTATACAAATTATAATTCTTTCAAGGTGCCTCATAGCTAAATAGAACTGAAAATGTTACCAGATAAAGAGAAAATGGTGTGATATAGCTCAAAGTAACCAATTGCTGAGAAATTCTCATTACTGACTACACTCAACTGTTAACTTATATTTATTTATTTTGAAAAACAGTACATGTGAACTGTGATTTTGAAACCAGATAATGATGTATGACTACACAGGTGGTGATCATTGATTAGGCTTTGCTTTAGGAACTCTTTCTGACCCATGATGGTATATGTTTTGGTCACTTGTTGCTTATTATTCTTCTTGTTGCTATTATTTTTAGCGTTACCGTTTGTATAACCCATGCTATTTGTTTGCTAAATGAAAACACCATGGGGATTTCAAAAGATAATATATTTTGATTTATGTGATTTTACCAATTTGTTTTTCTATTGAGAGAATACCGATACTTGCAGTGAATATTATTACTAAGGAAATGATTTCCTGTATTCCACTGTAAAGGAAACTTTTGTAATTAATGATGAAACAGCGATGCAATCCTATGCTGAATCAACTTTGGTGACCTTCTTTACATTGTCTTAAATGCCAGGAAATATGTAAATGATGGAACTCCTCAACACATAAATGTTACATAGTTACATAGTTAGTGAGGTTGAAAAAAGACACCAATCAATCCAGTTCAACCTATGACGAGTGTGTGTATATTAAGTATTTAATGTCAATAGTAAATTGTATACCATTGTATGTTTTTGTCATTAAGGTGCCCATCTAATGTTTTTTTAAACTATCGATGCTCCCCGCTGACACCACTGCTTGTGTAAGAGAATTCCACCGCTCTGACAGTAAAGAACCCTTTACGCAATTTAAGGTTAAATCACTTTTCTTCTAATTTTAGTTAATTCCCTATCACTGAATAGTTTGTTCCCTATGCTAGGGTCACCAGTACGGTATTTGTACATTGATATCATATCCCCTCTCGAGCGTCTCTTCTCCAGAGAGAATAAATTCAATGCTTGCAGTCTTTCCTCATAGCTGACATCCTCCAGTCCCTTTATTAGCTGTGTTGCCCTTCTCTGGACTCTCTCCAGTTCCAGCACATCCTTCCTGAGGACTAGTGCCCAGAACTAGACAGCATACTCAAGATGCGGCCAAACCAGAGTCTTGTAGAGTGGAAGAATTATTGTTTTATCTCTGGAGTGAATCCCATTTTTTTATGCATGCCAGTATTCTTTTAGCTTTGCTTGCAGCAGCTTGGCATTGGATGCCATTGCTGAGCTTGTCATCTATTAGGACCCCCAGGTCCTTTTCCATCTTTGATTCCCCCAAAGGCTCTCCCCCTAGTGAGTAACTTGCGTTCATATTTCTGGCACCCAAATGCATTACCTTGCATTTTTTATCATTAAACCTCATTTGCCATGTAGAAGCCCATCCCATTATTTTGTTCAGGTCTTCTTGTAAGGTTTCCACATCCTGTGTAGAAGTTATTGCCCTGCTTAATTTAGCATTGTCTGCAAATACAGAGATTGAGTTGTTTATCCCATCCTTTAGATTGTTTATGAATAAATTAAATAGGATTAGTCCAAGGACAGATCCTTGGGGGACCCCGCTTTCCAAACCAGACCATTCCGAGTACTCCCCATTTATCACCACCTTTTGGACTCACCCCTGAAGCCAGCTTTTAATCCAGGTACTCACCCTATGGTTAGTTTGTTCAGTAAATGTTTGTGGGGAACTTTATCAAATACCTTTGCAAATTCCAGATACACTACAGCCACAATCCTTCCTTTATCTAGATGAAAGCTTGCTTTTTCATAGAAGGTAATATATTGGTCTGGCAAGAGCGATTTTTCATGAATCCATGATTCAAATTACTACTGATTACTGATTTATGATTACTACTAATTATACCGTTTTCATTACTTAAGTCTTATATACAGTCCCTTTTCATTCCCTCCAATAGCTTGCAGACTATTGACATTAGGCTAACTGGCCTGTAGTACCCAGGGATGTATTTTGGCCCTTTATTTAAATATTGGTACCACGTTGGCCTTTTTCCAATCAGCTTGTACTATTCCTGTCAGTAGATTATCCATAAAAATTAGGAACAATGGTCTGGCTATTATCTGGCTGAGTTCTTTAGGGACCTTTGGGTGTAAGCCATCTGGTTCCCGATTACTTATTTATGTTAAGTTTTTAAAGTCTAGTTCTTAGTCTGTCTTCTTTTAACCATGAGGGTGCTTCCTGTGATGTGTTATTAACGTTAACATTACAGTCTAGGTTACTGTATCCCCACAATTCTTTTGTGAAGACTGAGGAGAATAATTGATTTTGCACCTCCGCCTTCTCTCTGTCCTTTGTAGCCAGATTCCCTTTGCTGTGTAATTTTTTGGGGCCAATGTGTTCTGGTCTCACTTTCTTACTATTAAAGAATTTCTTGGGTTTTTTTTTTTTTAACTCTCTTCTGCTATGTGCCTTTCATGTGCTATCTTAGCCGCCTTGATTGTATTCTCACATTTCTTATTGCATTCTTTGTAATGTTGGAATGCTGCCAATGACCCCTTAGCCTTGTATTTTTGAAGACCTTTTCTTTAGTTTTTATATGCATTTTTACGTTGGAGTTTAGCCAACCAGGGTTTATTTTAGCTGTTCTAGAATTATTCCCCTTTGGAATGCACTGGCCAATACCTTTCTTTAGTATGTTCTTAAAGCATTCCCATTTTTCCTCCATGTTCTTTGTTCCTAGGATTCTATCCCATTTTATATCATCTAACAAAGAGCGCAGTTTAGCGAAGTTGGCTCGTTTGAAATTCAGTGTCCTTGTATTACCTTTATGTTTCCTATTTCTGTGGTTTATACTGAAACTAATTGACCAATGGTCACTGTTTCCTAAGCGGCCCCTTATTTCTACATCCGCAATGAGGTCTGTATTGTTAGTAACCAGTAGGTCTAGTAACGCACTGTTTCTCGTTGGTGTGCTCACCATCTGACCCATGAAATTGTCCTGCAAAACATTTAGGAAATGGCGAGCCTTAGATGAATGTGCAATTCCTTCTGCCCAGTCTATATCTGGATAATTAAAATCCCCCATTAAACAGACATTTCCCATTCTTGCTGCCATTAATGTTGCAGAAACATTAAAAAGTGTGTCCTCATCCAGGAAAGTCTGCAGATTTATATAATAACATCTTAATAATTCTTCAAATTGATACTAAATTTTGTTGTAATAATGGTGCATACAAATACTGTAAACAGCAAAATTATGCTAAGCCACATCCTAAATAGACATTATCAGGTTAATAAAAACAAAAATGCAACTGCAATGTAGGAAGTGCAGGCATTCAGAGGCACATACCTGTAGCAGAATTCAGCACTCCCAGTTTCCATTGAATTTGAGGCTGTCTTGACACTCCAACACTTTTATTCTGTTGCTTTGAGGGTATATGCTGTTGTTATGTTGGTTGCTCCTGCAAACCTCTTTGACAAGTTACGTTCTGCTAGTCCACTGTTTACTCTATCGTTTTACCTTTCCTAAAAATTATGCCATAATAGATATACAAGCTGGTTTTCCTATAGCAACTTGTAAGAGTGCAAGCAATGCAATGTTTTAATACATTTCAGTTACAATGTTTCCTGGAGAATAGCTTACATCCAATAGAAATATAGGATCTGAAATTTGAGAATCTACCAGAAATACCACTTCCCACCTGCTTCATTCATTTGTTCAGGAGCAAGACAAGGTTTTTATGCAGTGGAGAACCTGGCTTGGAGGAAGAAAATTGGAGGATTCTTGTGAATTATTTTAACTCTTTTCTATTACATTGGTGAACATATGCCCATACGGATGATTAAGTTTAATGCAAACATTTCCAAATGTTTAACTATTATGTTATAGTCACAGATATCTAATGACCAAAAATCAGCCCAGGAATCAGTAGGAATTGCAACCTGGCCGAACGGTTTGGTTTTCTTTTGTTTTATTTTAATGTTTTGACTTAAAAACCAGCTGTAAACAATGTATAATATTGCTAATTATTGAAGTTTGAAAGTTAATAGTGCTCTGTTATTTGACCATTTACCATTTTTTCTCAAAGCCACGTGTCTCTTTTTCTCAACCTAATGGAAGATATTCTAATTGGCATTTCCGTATTGTAACTTTGTCAAAAAATGATAATGAAATTCATATTTCATTCTGTGCTCTTTCCTACATTGGTCTCCCAAAGCGCTAATATTTCTATTCTTATGAATATTTTATGCTGGTGTTAATGTTTCGTAGAGGATACGGGTGGTGTAGAATCTCGATGGAGATTCTAACAACACTCAACAGATAACCCTCTCTGCTTCCTATTAAACTCTTCAACAGCTTGTTAGATTTCCCGAAGCTTCAATCAAACACTTTTTAAACAAATTGAAATACTCCTACTATTATTGATATGCCTGTAGGAATATCATCCAGATGTTTATTCTGATTTGGAAAAGAAACACCAAGCAGATTATTTTAATGAAATTGTAAATATGCTCATGGAGTGCCTTGGAAAGTGTTTTTGAAGTTGATTTTCTCCTTTAATCCACTGAGGGTATTTCTGGCTTCTGTTCCTTAGTCACAGCATTTTCTTGTCAGGGTAGAGTGGCTCATAATGGTTGCTTATGCTTATGCTGTTGTTTTATAAACATATTCTGAAGGAGGCATACCTGGCAAGTTTCTGAAATGGGAACAGAGGACAGGCACCCTCCTGTATGCCAACCTTTGCAGATATACCGTATCTGAACTATGTACTGTATAATAGACAGTAATTTCACATATTTACAGACACTTTACAACAGCCAACATAAGCAAACTACAGGATACTGCCAAAAAACACAGTTATTTTTTAAACATGCTGCTAGTTGTTAAAAATGTTGCATGTCCATAGAAACCAAAATCATACTATGACCCTAAATTTGGGAAATTAAAACAGTTGATTGGCTGTTATAGGTAACATCATTGTTTAGTCTTTCAACTATTATTGAAATAAAAGCACCATACAAGATGGGCTCCAGCACAACATTATGTATAGATATACAGGTACATATAATATAAAAATGTTTGGTAAAGCATGATTTAAAAGAATTATATTGATCATTGCCTAACAAGGTACAATTATTATTGGCTTGAAAGATGGCTCTAAGCTTGGTACTGGCTTTAACAGCCAGCAAAGGGCTATCTGATAAAAGTGGTAAGGTAGCTTTTAAAGTTCCCTCCACTCTAGTTCCTGGGCTCTCCCATTGGTCTGAGGAGCCTGAACCACAGGAAATAGCTTGCCAAAAGAGAGCAAGAGGAACTATGGGAACATCCATTGTCCAATTCTTCCTGTGACTAATGACCCTTTAAACAACATGCATTACATCATTTCTAGGGTCACAGCTTTCATTATTTGATTAGTGTACCCACATGGAAGAAAAATATATTTAAAATATATTTTAAAAAAAAAACATTTTTATTTTTCCCAAATATATTCGAAATATATTTGAAATGCTACAATTTTGGCCATATTCAATATATTTCTAAATTTTTTCCCCTAAATATATTGGAAATATATTTTTCTTCCATATGGGTAGCCAAGGATGCAGCTATTCAAGCACAGTCTGTGTTTGAATAGCTACATTGGAGGGCAGGGTAGACATTGGGGGTTTTAATGTCTTCATAAAGTGTACCTGTTATGTGCCCATGCTATAAAATGTCCAGCATAAGGTGAGCATGTGTGTGTAAACATCAATCACCCCACACATGTGAGATATCAGGGAGAGAGCAATAATCCATACAAAATGTGCAGTGTAAGATGAGCATGTGTATGTAGACATCAATCACCCCATACATGTGATATATCAGGGAGAGAGCAATAATTATATTACCATATTTCATTTTCCCCTTTCCATTTTTGACTTTGGGCTGGATGGTGCTCTGAGAAACTTTTTCCCTGTTGATTGTCTTAACCACTCACCAGGTTTTTTGGGATCAGGCCATTACTTAATGTGTGGATTGGTCATAATTTCAAGGAAATCTTGTATTATTCTAAGCAATACCCATACAGAAGAAGTGATGTTTTGGGTCTTGCTGAGGGAGGCACTCCTTAGAGTTTCCCTGCAGAATTTGCTGGGTGGCTTTTCATCACAGCAATGATGTTGGTCATATGTTTACCATGATCGCTTGGATCTCTTACAGTTTATTGAGTTAATTGTTCCCCTGTGGAAAAAAATATAGTCTATTTGAAACGCGCTGGGGTGAAGAGAATTGTACCCAATGTGCTCTGACCATTATCATGGCCTGTTTTTTGTTATTTTAACATTTTTATAATAAATTACATTTTATAGATTTATGTGTGTGTGTGTGTTTGTGTGTGTTTGTATAGGTAGAATGCCTGGAAACTCCCATCTAAACATAGTAATGTATATTTGATCATTTAGGGATGCTGGCATTCACAATCAAGGTGTGACCAATTAGTTGTTGTTTCGGCATTACTTCTATGGTCAAAATTCATGGCAATAACTTATAATGGCTTTTAGTGTGCCACATATGGAGAATTTTGGTTTTTGTTTAAGTTTGCACTAAAATTAATGTATTTAATTTTTTAGTGATTATTTAATCACTTAAGCACTGGACACTTTAAATTCATTTCTATTGTGATGCACAATATTTTGTATATGACACGAGTTTATAGGATATGATATTTATTGATTGTAACAATATTGTATCATCGTTGGGATAGTAATTAATTTATTTACAGTTTTATCACTTTAATGATTAACTTTTGCACAAACCAGCACATATTATATTTATTACCGTTGATATATCCATTGTTTATAGTATTATCACTTTAATTTTAGCATATATTTATTGAGCAGTTCCAAAAATATGCACTATTACTGTAATAATGACACTGGCAGGGAAGGGGTTAAAACAGTGGTGATCAATAAGGTTAAATGTGAGCCTAGGGGAGTGTTTTCTAACTGTGTGGGGGAGGGTCTTGTGAAATGACCACAGAGACCTGTGATCTTATATAGGAGGATCACAGGCGCTCTGTGATCATTTCAGAGAGAACAATGGTCTGCTGTGTTTACAACAGCTGACCGTCTTTCTCTCTCAGGGGGGAGCGGCCGTGGGTGCCTGGTGGCAATTGCGGCTGCCCGTCCCGTAAATCAGCATCCCTGCTGCCTAGTGGAGGTGGTAGCGTGCCCCCCCGGCGGTGCACGCTCGCCCCCCAGGCGGTGCACGCTCGCCCCCCCAGCACCGCTCCCGCAAACCAACATACCCATATATCGATTCTGCCAGCCGAGCCAGCCTGCCACAGTATATCTGGGGCGGGTGGTCGGCAAGTGGTTAAGGAGAGACAGATAGATTGGGTCCATAAAGGAGCATACAGTGATAAAAAATGAATGGATGTGTTGTGGTAGCGCAGAGTTAGAGTTAGACCTCTGAAGACATCAACGGAATGACGAAACGCGCGTAAGGTGGAACGCACGCTGTGACGTCACGGGAGCCGAGTGGAACGCACACAGTGATCACTGCTCTCCACTCTAGGGCTCCGTCTGTGATGCTTTTTACTGCTATTTTTGTGCTTGTATCTGTTTAATTTTATCCTGGAAGCTAAATAAACTCTTTTTAAACAATATTACACCATTGGGAGCATTCTTTTTATCCCCCCACTCGGTCGGATACATGGATATAGAGGAGTGAGAGCTGAATTTGCTGAACCCTAAAGTGGGATCCCTCCTGGCCCAGGTGGCCAAACAAGTGCTGTCCGGTCTTAGTGCCATAAGGCATATAAGACCCATTCCCTCTGGTGAGTGAGCCTTTCTATTACTCTTCACTGTGGAAATCGAATGTCATTCTAAAGACCATTTTGGAAGTCGGGCACAGAGCACTTTTTTTCACTAAGAAAAATTCTGAACTGTTTACACAAAAGTCACCTTATGATTTTTTATGAACTTTATATATGAACTTTGAGCACCAATTGGAACATTAGCACTCAACACGACACTCACAATATAAATTGTATTTAATATTATACTGAAATCTATTTATGAAAACATGTATTTATTTATTTATTTACTTATCAATTTGCTACTTTGATATATTGTACTTTGTATTGATTTACTGTTTGCATTTTGGTGGCACATGCTTACACCATATTACTATTAATTAGCAAGCACTAGAGGTAGCCTCTACCTTGAGACTATACACTATTACGTAGCGAAGAGTTAAATGATGCTTTATTCGTGCATTACCAAAACATACATTACTGTATGAACCGTGATGCAGCATTATTCATTTTCACTATTGCAGTAGCAGGGACCACACCCCACTGCAGCGCTAGATTTGATTTTGGATAGCATGGGTAAAAATTAGAACTCCTGTCAGGTTTTACTGCTGTATGGGGCTCCTTTGGAAAGATTCCTTCGCTTTCTGTCTGGTAAAAAGGTTGCCCCAAGAGACAGGAAGTGAGGGTAAATCTCTCCAATAATAACACAGTAACACTGGCAGAAGTATTTTATTTTATTTTTTTAGGCAGAGGAATGCTTAGAACCATTGTCAGGTTTCCATTGTTAAATGTTTCTCTGTCACATATTGTTCCTAGTGAAGTGAGAAGAAATCTCAAGACATGAGCCCCAGATATCAGTAATACCTGACAAGGGTTCTATCCTTTACAAAATGATTTTTATATTTAATGCAATAATAAATATTTCATACCTGATGTTTCTGATACAAATAATAGGTGAATAGTTTAGCTTGGGGATCTTGCACACAACCTTATATGAAGGCACATTGCTGTACAAAGTTAATTACACTTGCATTTGTGGCATCTGTGAGCCACAGCTGCTGCATAGTTTTGTCTATACACATGCATTACAGAATATAATATACACTGCTATACAGGCATAAACGCTGTTACTTAGGGCTCTTTCACACAGAGCGGACCGTATTGCGATCCGCTCCGGCACTTTTTTTTTTTTCATGGACACGGATGACACTTGTGTCATCCGCTCCGTATGTCCGCATATCATCCCATCAGTTTGCGGATGATATACAGACATAATGTATGTCTATGGGCATTTTGCATCCGTTCCGTTTTTTAAACGGAAGAAAAATAGGGTTCTGTTCCGTTCCAAAAAACGGAACAGAACTAAAAGGACGAAAATCGGATGTCAGCGGATGGTCATCTGCTGACATCTGCAATCCAATAGACATTCATTATGTCCGTATATCACCCGCTAACGGATGGGGTGATTTACGGACATACGGAACGTCCGTGTGAAAGAGCCCTAACATTTATAACTGCAGCATATAGGCAAATTTTTCAGAGCGCAAAATTTTGCGTTCATGGAAATATATAATATCTATTATACACAATGTCCAAAGCATGAATCTAGGACCTGGTGGAAACAGACTTGATAAGCAGAAAATTTGAAACCAACAGTCCACCTCTTTAATAGTTAACAGGGAATAAAATATGCATTATTAGATATTTAAATTGTGTTGCATATTTAGATTGTGTTGCAAAAACATACACTGTATAAATATTAAAGATGAACTATAGGCACTATATATTTTTCAATTTGGATAGTGTAATGGAGGGTTATAACCCCTGTCAGTATTTAGTTTTGCCATATGTTTCCTACTGGGGAGATTTACCTTCACTTCCTATCCCATCGCCAGAACTAAAAGTGAGCGGAAATTCCTTCAAATTAAGGAAATCCCAGGTCCCAGTGTCCCTATTAGAATATTTACCCTATTGCTTTTCTGGGGACAACCCATCATTTTGGCTATTATTTTAGATTCACTTTCAGTGAGGACAAATAGAGAGGGGAAATCTTCTTAAATACTAATTTATTATATGTTTTTTTTAGATATGTCACCCTTTTGTGCCTCCTTGTGGTCCCTTGCAGCTTACTCGTGACATCCTGGATGTCTATGCATTTATTGTGAACATTGCATTGTCTGTATAAACTATAAATAAACTTCTCTATAATTGTCCATTGGGGTCACTTTTTTTTTAAAGTATAAAAAAATGTTTTGGACAGAGAGGAGAGGGAT
Organism: Pelophylax lessonae; assembly: GCF_965119305.1. NCBI lineage: Eukaryota > Metazoa > Chordata > Amphibia > Anura > Ranidae > Pelophylax > Pelophylax lessonae. The sequence continues at coordinate 373,444,541 of NC_138771.1, forward strand.
TAGAACACCTGCCAGTTTTTCTACATGTTTGCAACATAGATGCTTAAAGTTAAACAATAAAAATAAAAAAATCCTTTAAATATAGTTCCTGGGGGGTCCCCTTGGTCTGGCCATTAAGTGGCACATCTGTACCATGTATAGAACCTGCTGCAGCAAAACTGACATTTATAAAAGAAAAAAAAATTACATTTAAATTACCGGCAATACAATACCATTGCTGGCAATACAAATATGTTTTTAAAAAAATGGGGTGGGGCCCCCCCAATCCAAACCAAGCCAAGCTCTTCAGGTCTGGTATGGATTTTAAGGGAAACCCAAAAATTAGAACAAAAGTGAAGTGGGGCCCCCTCACAAAATCTATACCAGACCTTTTAGCCCAGGCAGGTAAGGAAAGGGGGGATGAGCGGGCGCCCCCCTTCTGAACCATACCAGGCCACATGTCCTCAACTTGGTGGGTCCTTAGGGGTGGGGGGTCTGCCCTTGGCATTACCCCCCTGTGACCTCACCAACTGGTGCTTGATGGGTAAATCAACAGAATCAACAGAAGCTCTGCTGGCTTCCATCATCTAATCATGTGCAAGAAAAAATGTTGTTTTTTTATTTGGCTTGGATTTGATTGGGTATTCTTTGCAATGTGAAGCTTTACATCATTTACTAAGCTTAGGAGCAACTGCACTTGCACAGGGCAACTGCACTTTGAAAAGTGCACAATCTACTTGCCTTTAGTAAATCAACCCCTAAGTGTCATTTCTCTCTGCTGTCTAGTTCCTCTGTTATCAACATGAGCCACTTCTGGCAAGAGCTGTAAAGGTAACAGGGGAGGGATCTGCAGCACACAGCTTGTGATTGGCAGCCACAGCCCTGTTTCTGCGTGCTGTTTGGAGGAGGATGTGTCCCTTCCCTCCAATCAGCTCTCAGCACTCTTGTACAGTGTGTAACTACAGCTCCCCGCCCCCTGCTTTGTGAGTCTGTGAAAAATACTTTTCATCTCTGTTTTTTACAAGAGTGTACAGGACAAATAGCTGCAAATAAAAGTCCAACTTGAATAGGAGGATTTGCTTCATCTCTGTGTTGCACCTGAGACTAGTCACTTCACTGGGTAATGGTAAACGTTTACAACCAATTTAAAGTGCCAACACTCTGTTAAATGAGTGAACACTGCAAGAGAGTGCAGCCACTCAAGCTGGGGAAACCAAACTCTTGCAGTCACCAGGAAGAAAGGTGCAGACGGACAAAGGTGCTCGTCTGAAGCAATGCATGTATAAAATTAAAGAAGCACCACACACTCCCATCCAGCCAACCTAGTGAAATAAGTTTTCAAGTCTACACTAGGTTGGCTGGATGGGAGTGCAGCTGTTCTTTGATTTTATACTGCACAATATGGATTAGCTTATTTTATGCATTTGTCAAAGGAGATCCTCCTTTGTTTTTCTAGGTAGCACTGGAGTTTCAGCAAATTAGCATGGTCTGATTTACTACTTTGTTATATAAGCGCTGGCAAGCCTACAATAAACATATTCTAATTATTTAATAAAACGGTGCCAAGAGAAATCATGTATATTTATTCACACAAGCAAACCCAATTTCTGTTTTCAGTAGTTCATTCTGGTTACAACAGTGTTTTGCTTTTTGCTTAATTAAAGTAGAACTCCAGGCAAAGGATAAATACACAGTATGCTATATATAAGCTATTTTATACGGGAAAGACTTTGCAGGTCTGATTGACCGTTTTTTTTTTTTTTTTTTTTTATATATATACATGCCTTCCAAACTGTGTAGCCAGAATGTCCACTTTTTTGTTTCCTTACTCAGCCTAATATTTTCCAGGTTCAATTCCCATCTCTTTGCATGCTATTTAGTCCTTGTCCAATAATCAAGCTAAGATGGAGAGATGCCATAGGAAATACCAACAGGGAATAGGCGTGTCAACTGTCAGGTTGTGATATGGTGTAGTGTGTGAAACACAATCTGCCAGGTCAAAATACATATAATTTAGAAGACATCATTTGTGTGTGTATATAAGTGCATGTGCTTGTGTGTGTGTCTTTTAAATGTATATCTGTTCCCAGACAATAGATATTAAATATTTTTTTTTAACAAGCAGTAAAATAACATGAAAATAAGCCCTCACTGACCTGTCTAGTGTTGTGTACTGTGGAGTAATCTATTCTCAAAGATCCTCAAAAATCACAACAAAGACTCTGCTTTGGAACTCAGTTTCAGTCAGCTTTTCAGCGGCCTTGCAGTTTAGGAGCACTTGGCATTTGTTTGCATTAGAAGGCTGGCGGGCAGCCAAGAGTCTAATGCAATAAAAATGAAAGGAGGGTCCTGCATTTAAAAGGGTTGTAAATCCTTTTTTTTTATAAAAATAACAAACATGTCTATACTTACCTGCTCTGTGCAATCATTTTGCACAGAGATGCCTCGATCCTCTTTTTCTGGGGTGCCCTGCTGGCGCTCCGGGCCCCTGCTCTTCATTGGGTGCCCCCACAGAAAGCCACTTTCCCTGGGGGCACCCGTGCTGGCTTGCTCCTAAGTTCCACTGCTGTATCTATTGACACAGACAGTGGGACTCAGTCCCACCCCCCCCCCACACTCCCATGTCACTGGATTTGATTGACAGCAGTGGGAGCCACTGAGCTCATGCACATTGCTAGATTGGATCGGGCTCAGGTAAGAAAAAGTGTGGGGGGGGGGTCTGGAGGTAAGCTGCAGCACAGAAGGTTTTTCACCCTAATGCATAGAATATGGGCTTTCCGATCAGGTCCACCTGTCAGTTTTTCAGGTGGACCTGATCAGATGCTCCATGCAGCCCTATGGGGAGGCGGATGTCAGCAGTGACATGTCTGCTGACACCCGCTGCTCTCCGATCCAATCCTGTCTGTGAAATCCGAACGGATGCAAACCCTATTTTCCATCGGTCTGGAGGATCGGATCAGAATAGGATTGGATGAAAATGGACAGGCGATCCGTTCTCATCCAATCTTCCATAGAGGATAGCAGTGTTCTGACAGGTCCGTCTATGCTAAGTAAGCAGGGATGGAGCTGTCATCTGCCTGGTCAGCAGGGATTGGCAGATGGATCCCCGCTAAGCAAAACGGAGTCCATCGGGCGCACTGCTTGTGTGAAAGGACCCTTAAGGTGAAAAAACTTAAGGCTTTACAACCACTTTAAGTGTCTCTGTTGTAAATTTTATGCATTTATTCACAATGCCTTAAGCTACAGTTGAATGACGACTTGTCTTTTTGCAAATACTGTGATGTGCATAGTTTGGTCTCAATCATTTAACTGGATGATTCTATGCAAGACATCAACACATGTGGATTGATTTAACACAGGCAAAAGGTGCGTTCACGTTGCAAGGAAATGTTTCCTTAGCTTAGTTAATATGGTGAAAATTCACTTTGCAAAGAATACCCAATACTATGTAAAAAAAAAATAAAAAATAGAAAAACTACTGTATTTTTGCTTGCACATAACTGGAAGATGGAAGTCACCTCATTCACTGACCTAAGGGAGAATTCCCTTGAAAAGTGAACAGCATATTTGCCTTTAGTAAATGAACCCCAAGGCATAGACACTTGCCAAGAGAATGACAACAGAGGATTCAAATGTTATACTCCTGTGCTTTTGTTATATACAATGCACACTATGTAAAAGTGTGATGTTCATGCATGTAATGAATATTATAAAGGTATTTCCTTAGGTGTTACATCATAACAGAGGTTTAGCATGTATTTATGTCTTCAGACTGATTCAAACTGCTGTTTATATCCAGGTATATTTGCAATAGCGTGATTTAATTATACTGCTAGATGTATATACACTGCAGTCACATAGTCATTCCCAATAGAAACACATACAGACATAGTAAAAGCCCAATTATCATAGCTGCTGGAAAATAAATGCCCTGGGGGGAAATTTAACAGTAGTCATGTGTTATCATTTTGATGGTTTAGTAAAGAAAACAAAACATAGTAGAAACAAACTAAGACCTGAAGTAGTAAAATAAGTAGTCAGTACTTGTATTATTGCCATCAGGGGAATCATACCTGTTTTGGTCTACAAGTTTGTTTACTTAAAAAGCTGATATACTAGTATCATAAATATGTGTACCTTCACATTTTGAAGGAGTGAATTCTTCACTTGATACACTAATTGTGACACCTTGTTCCACTTTCTGTGTCAGCCCCAAACGTATCGGAGGATCACAAAGAACGTCTCTTTGTAAATGGAAAGTAAAACCATAAATCTTAGAGATATTGCTAGTTAAAAAAAAATGCTTTGTTCAAATTGCCTGTACACTGCAAGGGTTTTAGCAAATAATAATAATGATTTTTACCTTTTTTGTTCTGAAAATAGCATTTGCCTTACTGCGTCATTTTTCAAATCGCCTGAAAAATGGGGGGGAGTGGGGTCTTGAAATAAGAAAAGGGACACCATTACCATACCTTTAGCAATGGAAGTGTTTTTCAAATGATATCATCGAAAAATAGACATCTATTGTTGGGGATGGCAGAACATACCATGCAGATTAGTTCAATTTTATTTTATTTTTCTTTTGGTTGAACTAGCTGAACTTGTGTCTTTTAAACCAGCCTAACTAGGAATGCAATGAGCTTCTGACGCATGCAGGACATTGTATTTCTTGGGCAGTTCAGTAAACAACAGTATAGAACCATTGTGCAAGAAAGTGACAACTAGGTATTTATGGCATTTTAAAAAAATCACAGTGACTGTAGATTATTATGAGCAGGTCATATGAATAACAATAAACTGCAAATCAGCTTGCAGAACAATAACATGTGATATTACTTTAAAAAAAAAAGTATGCATGTAATAAAATAAATACGCAAACAGGTACCCAATTAATTTGTAGCTTATGCAATAGAAGGTTTTTGCGTGTATTCTTCAATATTTTACTTTTTTCCATAACAGAACTCTCAGAAGGACAAAGAGAGGGAGAAGGAGAAACATATATACTTTACCTCCAAACAGAGGCATCCACTCTGCTGAGGGAGGGAGACACAAAGCAAAGATTTCTAGGAGGTAAATGTGTTGAAATAAATGTCAATAAAAGAATACATCCTGTCAGCACTCATTATATATCAACTTACACATGCAATAGGATTGATTTACTAAAGGAATAGAGGCTGTTGACAAAGTGACTTTCTGAATAATGTGAAGATGAGCTCACTCTAAATAACCAATTATATGATAGAAGAAGTCCTGTTTTTTTAATTCCCAATTCACATTTTCAGGTATTCAAAGTAAACACAGGTTCCCCTTTTCATTACTATTGAATATTTGTTAGGTGAACAGCCTTTACTGCTTTAGTCATTTAACCCAACTATATGTTTTGCATTTTATTAACTACGGGGCTGGTTATTATATTTTGCTACTACAGTGCCTAAAGCATTTATCAGCAATCATCTGCTTGTTAATAATAAGCTTGTCAACAGATGGGTAAACCTGTAGTGGCTTCAAAAATATGTGCTTAACCTGGGGGTTACATACAAATACCTTTAAGTGCTATAGCATACTAATAACTGAGCTACTTTCTCCCTCTAGAGTGCTGCTGCAGGCTCCAGAATTTGAACATCAGTATTTGCACAGGCCAGAGAGCCCCTCTTCCACCAGTATATGGCAATACTTGGGCCTGACAATAAGTCTTGTAGAAGCCGAGCCCACTCAGATGTTTCAGAGGCTTGTAAAATCTATGGAGGAAGAAAATTTCTCAACTAAAGTTGAGCTGTGACACCCACTAGCGCCTTTTACAGAATATTTGGCTTTATGTATGCTTTTTCCACCCACTACAGGTTTACCAGAAATTGCTTAAAGCCTAATTTAGGCTGAATTAAATAAAAAAATCAGCACAAGGCATGGTGCTCAATGAGAAGTATCCCTTGTGCTAATTGCTGCTCTCTTAGTTGAAATCCAAAAGTATTCTACTCTCTACCTTTCATGTATCCACCTGTTCTCCATTCATAGATAACTTTTCATTTGTCAATGCTATAGAACAGCTTCTATAAATGGATATGGGGAGTGGAGAGGGTGAGCATAATTGGCACTCTTTACAAGTGCATGTAAAATAATAAAAGTAAATAAGTGTGCTAACCAATGGAAAAGGTGGCTGCAATCAAACTCTAAGAACTAAAGAGAGTAAGACTCCGTTCACACTATGTCGGATCCGACTACGGGGCGACCTGCGAAGTCGCGTGCAGCGCGACTTCGACACGACTTGCACGGACTCCATAAAATGAATGTCTATGCAAGTCGCTCCAGGTCGTCCCGAAGTAGTACAGGACTCTTTTTCTAAGTCGGAGCGACATGCGTCGCTCCTATTAGAACGGCTCCTGTAGCAGTCAATGGACCGCGACGGTGCACGACTTGTCAGGCTGACCAAGTCAACTGACAAGTCGTACTAGTGTGAATGGAGACTAAGAATAAAAAGAAAATAAAATAAGTGCGTTCTACCTGTGTTATGTGTAAATTTCAAATTACACACCACAACATAAATGTGTACACAAAAGTACAATCCATATAAGAAATAATGCATGTGGCCACTTAATTTATCATATATGGCTAAAAACAAGTATAAATAAAAATAAGTGTAATAGTCTCTCAAGAAAAATGTGATTCAGGTGATCCCTTCACCTAAAGTGCTAAATAAGATCCGTAATAGAGGAACTCCTTATACATAAATACACAGATGTCCCTCAAACAAATATATCAGGTAATTCCTTCTCACACAAAATGCAAACTTGAATCCCAGTGGAAAAGAAAAGGTTCAAACACTTCAACTCCACCCAAGGTTAGGATTGGACATACACTGAAGGTGGCTTCTTACCAGATCTTCAGCAATACAATGCAGACAGTGTGGTTCATAAGCCCTTGACCATCACAGTGGATTATCCCCTCCTCTCCGTCTAATACCTCGTGCTTGTGAACAAGTAAATAAATTGCCTCCTTACCAACTCAAAGATAGAATAGGCTCAAATATATACATTCCATCTGTGTGTTTCCTGGGCTGCGTTTCCCATAGGTGTATCCACAGAACCAGCACTAAACAGTTCAAACCCTTCCTTGGCTCCAGACTCCACAATTAGGAAACTAACCCTCCCAATGGAGGTATCCCAAAACTGAAGGAAATAAGGCTTGTCCAGGAAGGCACACTGATAACGAGCACATCAGCCCTCGTCTTCAGGTGCTGAACATGCCGGTCCCTTCACTTACATTGGTAGGTAAGGTGACCCGGAGTTGGTCATGTAAGTGCATGTAACATGTCCAGCTGATCGTATTAATCCCTGTAGCACAGGAAGTTTGTGGCTTTGAAGATATGGCGGGAGTACTTTGTATTTGAACTAAGAGAGCAACCAGCAGCAAAAAGGGACACTTTACATTGAATGAAAGTACCTCCCCTTGTGCTGAGTAAAAAAAATAAATAAATAAACATAGACTTTAACCAATTCTGGACCAGAAGGTTTACCCCCTTAATGACCAGGCCATTTTTTGTGATTCGGCACTGCAGTATTTTAACGGTTGTGCAACGCTCTACTCAAATAAAATTGATGTCCTTTTTTTCCCCCACAAGTAGAGCTTTCTTTTGGTGATATTTGATCACCTGTGCTATTTTTATTTCTTGCACTAAACAAAAAAAGAGCAACAATTCTAAAAAAAAAAAATAAATAAATAATTTTTTTTCCCTTTCCGCTGTATAACATTCCCCCCCCCCCCCCCCAAAAAAAAAATTGTTAAAAAATCAAATTTTTCATAATTTTAGGGCAATTTGTATTTTGCTACATATTTTTGGTAAAAATCCCAGTAAGCGTATTTTGATTGGTTTGTGCAAAAAATATTGCGTCTAAAAACTAGGGGAAAAATGTATCTAATTTTTATTTATTTAATTTTTTTTACTAGTAATGGCGGCGACCAGCAATTTATAGCGGGACTGCGACATTGTGGCAGACAAATTGGACCCCTAACTGACATTTTTGACACTTTTGGGGGGACCAGTGAGATTACTACAGTAATCAGTGCTAAAAATATGCACTGTCACTGTAATAATGACATTGGCAGGGAAGGGCTTAACCCAGGGGCAATCAAATGGTTAAATGTGAGCCTAGGGGAGTGTTTTCTAACTGTGAGGGGGGTGGGCTTGTGACATCAACACAGAGACCTGTGATCCTAAATAGGAGGAACACAGGAGCTCTGTGTTGATAGCTGAGAGAGAACAACGGTCTGCTGTGTTTACAACAGCAGACCGCTGTTCTCTCTTCACGGGGAGCGGCAGCTGATTGGCAAGTGGTTAAGCTGTTTATTTCTAGTGTTGATGAACTAGAATTCTTTTTAAAGCTGAACTTGGAGAAGAAACAAAAGACAGAAATGAGTGCAATCTGGATTTATTAATACACCATTTGTTTGTTTTTTTTGGTTTGTTTTTTATTTCAAATTCAAGCAATGTAAGTAACAACATCTGATTTGATATCAGCCTCTTGTCTTCCCTGTACATCAGAAAGTAGGGAAGGGAAAAACATCACAAGGAGACAGTCAGGTGTGTTACAGTTCTCATGTACTAAAAAGGGGCATGCTAATAGGTGGAGAGAGCAGAGTGAAGGAGAGATGAGCTAATCAGTCTGCTGCTTTTATTTTCACTGTTCAGTGTCATCTAAAGTGTATGTCCAATCAATTCTTATTTTTTTTTTTTTTTTTTTAACAAAATGTGATGGGATAGAATCCCTGTCAGGGTTGTATTGCTATTTGGGGCTCCATTAGCTTTACTTTACTTTCTGTCCCGCTGGCAACTTTTTACCAGAATGGAAGTGAGTTGAACTCTCCAACAGCAACAATGAAAGGGGAAAAACGAAATGTATTTACTTGGATGGGGGAAGAATAGAACCCCTGTCAGATTTTATTTCTGTCAATGTCCCTATTGCAGATTTTGCCTCTCTTACTAATTGATAAAACATTGTCAGCAGAACAGGAAGCGAGGGTAAATCTGTCTAACGGAGTCCCAGATGGCAGTAAGAACTGAATAGTTCTAATCCTTCAAAACTAGGAAAAGGTTTTTAGTTGATTTAAACTTTAAGTATGTATATATACATACTTAAAGGGAGGGAGAGGGAGAGGGAGAGAGAGAGTACTTAATCTGTTTCGTTTTGTTGTATTCAGTTTGAAGCTAAAGATGCACCTTACAGTGCCATGCGAAAGTATTCGGCCCCCTTGAACTTTTCAACCTTTTGCCACATTTCAGGCTTCAAACATAAAGATATAAAACTGTAATTTTTGTGAAGAATCAACCACAAGTGGGACACAATCATGAAGTGAAACGAAATTTATTGGATATTTCAAAATTTTTTAACAAATAAAAAACTGAAAAATTGGGCGTGCAAAATTATTCAGCCCCCTTAAGTTAATACTTTGTAGCGCCACCTTTTGCTGTAAGTCGCTTGGGGTATGTCTCTATCAGTTTTGCACATCAAGAGACTGACATTTTTGCCCATTCCTCCTTGCAAAACAGCTCGAGCTCAGTGAGGTTGGATGGAGAGCGTTTGTGAACAGCAGTTTTCAGTTCTTTCCACAGATTCTCGATTGGATTCAGGTCTGGACTTTGACTTGGCCATTCTAACACCTGGACATGTTTATTTGTGAACCATTCCATTGTAGATTTTGCTTTATGTTTTGGATCATTGTCTTGTTGGAAGACAAATCTCCGTCCCAGTCTCAGGTCTTTTGCAGACTCCATCAGGTTTTCTTCCAGAATGGTCCTGTATTTGGCTCCATCCATCTTCCCATCAATTTTAACCATCTTCCCTGTCCCTGCTGAAGAAAAGCAGGCCCAAACCATGTTGTTGCCACCACCATGTTTGACAGTGGGGATGGTGTGTTCAGGGTGATGAGCTGTGTTTCTTTTACGCCAAACATAACGTTTTGCATTGTTGCCAAAAAGTTCGATTTTGGTTTCATCTGACCAGAGCGCCTTCTTCCACATGTTTGGTGTGTCTCCCAGGTGGCTTGTGGCAAACTTTAAACGACACTTTTTATGGATATCTTTAAGAAATGGCTTTCTTCTTGCCACTCTTCCATAAAGGCCAGATTTGTGCAGTATACGACTGATTGTTGTCCTATGGACAGAGTCTCCCACCTCAGCTGTAGATCTCTGCAGTTCATCCAGAGTGATCATGGGCCTCTTGGTTGCATCTCTGATCAGTCTTCTCCTTGTATGAGCTGAAAGTTTAGAGGGACGGCCAGGTCTTCGTAGATTTGCAGTGGTCTGATACTCCTTCCATTTCAATATTATCGCTTGCACAGTGCTCCTTGGGATGTTTAAAGCTTGGGATATCTTTTTGTATCCAAATCCAGCTTTAAACTTCTCAACAACAGTATCTCGGACCTGCCTGGTGTGTTCCTTGTTCTTCATGATGCTCTCTGTGCTTTAAACGGACCTCTGAGACTATCACAGGGCAGGTGCATTTATACGGAGACTTGATTACACACAGGTGGATTCTATTTATCATCATTAGTCATTTAGGTCAACATTGGATCATTCAGAGATCCTCACTGAACTTCTGGAGAGAGTTTGCTGCACTGAAAGTAAAGGGGCTGAATAATTTTGCACGCCCAATTTTTCAGTTTTTATTTGTTAACAAAGTTTGAAATATCCAATAAATTTCGTTGCACTTCATGATTGTGCCCCACTTGTTGTTGATTCTTCACAAAAATTGACGGTTTTATATCTTTATGTTTGAAGCCTGAAATGTGGCAAAAGGTCGAAAGGTTCAAGGGGGCCGAATACTTTCGCAAGGCACTGTATATTTGTATACATAACGAAATTCCCTGAATTTAGAATTAATTTAATATTTACACTGCTTGGAAGGTATACTGTAAATGGCAGAAAATAAGTAAACACTCCAATGTGGTTTTCTGCATCCCTCTGTCCTCTATAAACCTTTTTTATTTGCAAATCAGCATATTCAGTGTAAATTTAAACTTTTTGCTATTTAGTTCTCGTATTAAAGAGTTGGGTAACAGTCAAAACCCATGGTGCCAAACTTGCATTCCAGGGGCCCCATGTGTCCATTGGAACATATTGTATGGCCCTCAGAGACCCTGCAGACATGAGTCTGTTCTTTCTTTACCTAGATTCTTAACCAAGTCATTAAAGAAAAAAATATATATTTTTGCTTCCAATAGTCAAATGGGTTGGTTTATTTCATTTACACAATCTCTCTTTTTCTGTGCTGCATATTCCTTTTTTATTTTGATGCTCTTTTTTAAAAATATAGATCTTGCTGACAGAAGTATCTAATGTGGAAAAAGTATTTTTAAGGGTAATGTAAAGAGGGACACAGATATGGAGACATTGATTTGTAAAGGGGCTGTAATAGCCGTGATCTATGGCTGTTTCATGTAAAGTTTCTTCAGTATATGATTGTCAGCCTAGTCTCCAACAACTCCAATAGCATGTTTTCAGCCTTTGACCTTCTCCTGTTACATCTTTGCAGTCTCTGATCACCTCTTGTAGCATACCCGTAGTCTCTGATCTTCTCCTATTTTATGTCTGCAGTCTCTGACAGTTCTCTGTTGCATTACATTTACTGAATGTTATGTAATGACCTATTGCAATGTCAGGGGCTGCACTTGAAGTCCCATTTATCAAGTAAGTTGACCACTACTGGTTTAAACAGTGTAAAATTGCATCTGACCCCAGAAATGAAACTGCACTGTGTCATTGGATGGGAGGGGTATTATTACTGAGTTGCATTTTTTGTTATTGGCAGGGAATAGTGGGTTAAATTTAAAGCCAATTCCTGAAATAAATTAAATTATATCAGGACATGAATCAAGACACATCTAAAGCTGGCCATAGATGGATCTCAGCCTGTTCAGCAGGGACCAGCCAAGATTAAATCCATCTATGGGCAGCCTGATTGTACAGAAGTTGTTCAACTGGTCAACTTGGGTACAACCAGCGTGTCAAATATTTAGCATGCCATTATTGCCAGTGGTAGGCAGAAGGTGGCTCCCCACGCTCCCTTGCCTGGAGAACACAATAGCTCCACGGGAGGGATTCCCCATCAACATTGACTGGGTTAATAGTGGAATCAAGAGATTTTCTTTCCTGCAAACCATTCTTTCAGGAAAGAAAATCACAGACTCTATATCCTGCTTAACCACTTAAGGACCAGAAGGTTTTACCCCCTTAATGACCAGGCAAATTTTTTGTGATTCAGCACTGCGTTACTTTAACTAACAATTGCACAGTCGTACCCAAACAAAAGTGATGTCCTTTTTTCCCCACAAATAGAGCTTTATTTTAATGGTGTTTGATCACCTCTGTGGTTTTTATCTTTTGCGCTATAAACAAAAAAAGAGCAACAACTTTGAAATAAAAAAAAAATATTTTCTTTTACTTTCTGCTATATAAAATTCTCAATAAAAAAAATTTAAAAATCAAATGTTTTCATCATTTTAGGTCAATTTGTATTCTGCAACATGTTTTTGGTAAAAAAAGATATATTGATTGGTTTGCGCAAAAGTTATCGCATCTACGAACTAGGAGAAAGATTTATGTCATTTTTATGTATTTATTTATTTTTACTAGTAATGGCGGGGAGCAGCGATTTTTAGCAGGGCTGCAACATTGCGGCGGACAGATCGGACACCTAATTGACATTTTTAACACTTTTGGGGGACCAGTGACAATACTACAATAATCAGTGCTAAAAATATGCACTGCTACTGTACTAATGACAAAGGCAGGGAAGGGGTTAATGCCAGGGGCGATCAATGGATTAAATGTTTGCCTAGGGGATGTTTTCTAACTGTGAGGGAAGTGGGATTATGGAATCAACAAAGGGACCTGTGTTCCTAAATAGGAGGAATAGGAGTCCTATGTTGATTGCTGACAGAACAACGGTCTGCTGTGTTTATAACGACAGATCGTCGTTCTGTATTCCCTGGGAGTACAGCTTCCCCTCTCTGGAATCGCCGTGCGCACGCCCCCACACTGAGGAGCGATGTATGGGTACGGCGTATAGCACAGCCGAGCCACCTTGCCACAGTATATCTTCAGTGGGTGGTCGGCAAGAGGTTAAAATGGGAAAAAGTGCTTTCATAGAATAAACAAGTCACCTATGCTGTGAGCATTATCATTGTAAGAGATCTGTCTGTCTTTGGCAGACAAAGGCTTCACTGATGGGCCTTCAAAGGGACTTTTATAATTAATAGTGAAGAGATTCAGAGGGTGCAGCACTCTGTGTCCATCAATGGAAGAAGTCCAAGTATAGATAAGCTTTTGTGGGGCATATTTTAATAACTTCTGAGCTTTATAAGTCTGCTTTGGAGAGATTACACCAAAATTAAATTTCTTAGCCTATAGTCATGTACATCATTGTGTTTAACTTTCCAGCACTAGTTTTACTGTTGCACATGTTCTTCGTTTCTCTTTCTTCATTTACACCTCTTCAACTGTATGCATCCGTCTTTTGCTTTTCTGTTTTTCCTTTCTATGTTTGAACTATTCTAGCTTTTATGGTGTGTTTGAAGGCTTTTTTTTTTGGTCCAAGCCATATAGAAGATAGAACATTGTACATTGTCAACAATAGAAAAAGTACTATATTGGGTCCTAAAAGAGTGACCCTGTCCTCTACTAACTTAGGCAGCAGACCTAATGAGTCCACTGGGTCTTAGATATATTTTTTTAGGAATCTTTAAGTGTACAGTGAACGAACCCTACATTTAGGCAATTTAAAAAGTAAAAATATATGTTTTTATTTTGTCTTTTTTGTATATATTTATTAATACATTAATTTGCTTAATTTCTATTGCAATGTAAAAAAATTGCCCTAAGTAGAGCTAGCCAGGGTGTTCTCGAGGACTGCACCTACTACCTGCCCTGCATGTATTTGCACCTACTACCTGCCCTGCATTATGTAATGGTCCCTACAAAGCCTTGCCCAGGACATATGCATAGTTGTAATGTTCCTCTGCTCTATGGCACAGGGTGCATGGAGCCTTTTCAGGGTTCTCTGGGATCTGATGTGTCACATGACACAAACCTGAGGGGAAGAACAGAAACTGTGCTGGGCTCTTCATTGGGAAAATGTCTGCTGGGAGTGTAGAGGAAGGTGAGAGATTTTTTTGGAGCAGAGTGGGATACATTTTTACTTGTGAAGGAGGAAGGTGGAGAAATTTAGCAAATAGGGTTGGCTGAATTGGTGCAAGAAGAGTTGCCAACATACTATCACAACTGGTCTTTTGCTGCCCACATATTGTGATGATTGCCCATTAGTGATGAGCCGAATACCCCCCTGTTCAGTTCGCACCAGAACATCTCGAACAGGGGAAATGTTCTAGCGAACGTACGAACACGAAAAATCACAAGTCCTCATTTTAAAAGCTTGAATGTAAGTGACTATTAATCACCCACTGGACAGGGAATTATACTCACAGCCTCTCACTTGCTAGCCTGTTATTATACCGGTTATGCCGCTGAGGCAGCTGAGTTAGGTCACTGGCCAAGTGATTCGATCCTCAAACCACCCCAATTGCAGGTATGGTACTCTAGCAGCTACGCCACAGTCAAGTACACTTTGGTTGAGTACACTTTCCCTGCCTAGCTAACTAACTTGTATCTCACCCTACACACAGTGGATGAGATAAAAGTTAGGGAGAGTGTGTCCAGCTATATAGGCTTAGTAGCGTAGGTGGTAGGATTGCAATGAATGAGCTGAGAGATCATTTCCCCTGGCCAGTCAGTGAATTATTTATTGGAATTCAGAGGTCAGAGAGTCCATGATAATGCGGGAACTCAAAGTTCCAGTGAAGAAATCCATTTGTTCGTCATTCGACGAACAAGCGAACAGCCAATATTTGAGTCGAACTTACGTTTGACTCGAAGCTCATCCCTATTGCCCATTTGTAAAAGCTGACTGTTTGTTGCCTGCATTTTGTATATGTTTGCCCATTTGTGTATTGGAGAGGAAATAAATGCAACTAACCAACTCTAATATCCACATAATTACTTTATTCATGCAAAAGGAAACACTTCAATTACAGTCTTCTCTACTGAGTCGGTGATTAAGTGATTAAGAATGACAGCTAGGAATCTGGACCATAGAAATCCCAATGGAATTGCATGTGGTCTACTTGCTATAACTAATTTATATTGAGATTCATTCATTTGGGGGCTATGTGTTTCTTAGTGCTTCTGAGTGCTCCCTCATTTTAACCCTTACTGGGGTATTTTATGGGAAAACACATGATATCTGATGCACCTTGACATCTCTTTTTACTAAACAGAAAAATAATCTAAATGGAAAAAATAGTTAAAACAATCATATGTTCTGAATATATATCAGCAAAGTTTATTAGGGAAATTGAATTTGCAGTGGTAATAGCATGGTGACAACATTTTTTGAAATACTAGGGAAACCTAATAACTGTTTTTTCATAAATAAGGAAAAGAGTTGCACCTGAAAAAAAATATACAAGATGAAAAAAGCAGTAGCATTTCGATTTCCCCACTTTATATTCCAGCTCCATGATATGTTGATGATAAATGATGTATAAGGGACTGCTGTCCTATGCATAGGACAGCGATACATTGCATGTATCATGTGACACTAACAGCTCAAAATCATCTTTTCTCTAATTACAGAGAAAATAAAAGTGAGAATTGTATGCTTTCTAAACCATGCATGAATCACAATTTTGTAGTCTGCTTCTTGGTGGTTAATAATTAACATTCCTGTCAATTTTCATTGTGCAGTGGAATGCGGTTTAAATGGTAGGCTGGCAACACATTTTGGAGACAGGCACACACATATACCTGCACATGACAAGACTGTAAATTAGCCAGTTTGGAGGATGCCAGGAATAAAATGTTCTCATTGCTAAGATTCATAATGTAGATAAATGAGTATTCTTCAGACTAGGCTTCTCTTGTTATAATACACTCCATACCAGAGGATAGGGTCAATGAGCTTTGACAAGAGATCTGATCCCAAGGTACCTTTCCACATAAAAATGAGGCAAGCTAACCAGAAAGCAGCAGTAAAGGGAAAAAGAGACAGAAAATGCTAATTAGAATTTTAGTATGGGTTATACTGAGCTCTTTAAGTTTCTGTCTATACAATGTCAGATGAATTCATGCTCTGAAACAGAAATACTATGAATATTTAAATATAAATATAGTGCACAGCAAAACATAAAGTTAATACAGCCAGTCAGCTCCCATTCAGCCTTTCCAAAACCACGTCTGTCTGTTACATGTTTAAGGAGAACATCAGATGGAATAAAAATGCTCACAGGCTAACTGACATTTCTTTTAATGACTGTGATGTTTGGCAATACTGGCATCAAAGGTTGTGCATCAGTTCCCAGCAGCTAAGAGCAAGATTCTGAGTTAGTATGTAGTCTTTCCTAACCAGAGTTCCTTGGAATCTGGGGTTCTTGCAGATATTGCTAGGGGTTCCTAGGACAGTGAGCAGAGTTTAACTGATTTCACACCAAATCGTGCCTGCATATTTCTGATACCAATCATACAAATGCTACTCTTCAGGAAGCACAAAACTATCCACAAGTGTAACCAGACATTCTTTTCACTTACTGTATTTTCTAATTCTAATGTGAAAGGACACTTTATACTAGGGCTGCGCATCTTCACTTACCTCACGATTCGATGCGATTACGATTATTAGGGTCGCGATTCGATACGATCGATTCGATTCCGGGATGCATCACGATTACTGCCCAATGCCCATGCCCAGCCCATAGTGCACTGCAAACATATAGGAGGTCTCCTCAGGGATGTGATAAATACATGGTGGTGTATAGAGGTGTCCTCGGGGTTGTGATAAATACATGGCGGTGTATGGAGGTTTCCTCAGGGATATCCGGGATGTGATATATACATGGCGGTGTATGGGGGTCTCCTCAGGGATAACCAGGATGTGATATATACATGGCGGTGTATGGGGATCTCCTCAGGGATGTGATATATACATGGTGGTGTTACACCACCATGTATATATCGCATCCCTGAGGAGACCTTCATACACCACCATGTATATATCACATCCCTCAGGAGACCCCCATACACCGCCATGTATATATCACATCCCTGAGGAGACCCCCATACACCGCCATGTATATATCACATCCCTGAGGAGACCCCCATACACCGCCATGTATATATCACATCCCTGATATCCCTGAGGAGACCCCCATACACTGGTGTATGGGGGTCTCCTCAGGGATATCAGGGATGTGATATATATTATATACATGGCATTGGATAGGGGTCTCCTCAGGGATATCAGGGATGTGATATATATTATATACATGGCATTGGATGGGGGTCTTCTCAGGGATATCCGGGTTGGAGAATCTCCGGTGCTGTGACCTAAATGGATAGTCTGGCTCCCCCTCTCCCTCAGTGTGATCCCCCTGTCCGCCCCCTCACCTGGCTCTGCCACTCCCCCTGGCAGTGTCATGTCAACAACATTTGTAATAGTATTTGAAGACTTAGCTAAGTACCTGATCTCTGATGATGACAGTCACTGCAGACGCCTGAGCCAAGGAGGACTGGGAGTTGAGGTCCGGGACGCTGACTCGGGGGTCTCCCTCTGCCCACAGAGGCCTGTGTGAGGAGGATGGACATGGACACTTGCTGGAGGACGGTCAGGAGTCTGGACAGAGGAGGAGGAGGAGCACGCATGTGGGAGCGGGGGATGTTTGCTCTGACACTCAAGTTTCCCGCAGCAGACTGAGTGTCTGAGAGTAGAGATGACAGTCCCCACATGCCTGATCCCGCCAGGAAGCCGACACTGCACTGCGGTAATCACAGGCAGTGAGACATTTCCCAATCTGTGCAGCTGCTGATCGGGAAGTGTCTCACTGCATGTGATAAGCGGAGTGCAGTGTCAGCTTACTGGAGGGATCAGGCATGTGTAAAGTGTAAACAAGAACAGTACACAGTCCACACACCGTAGTCCATCTCATTCTCTCCTCTACAACAGTCAGGGACACTCGCTCCTCGTGTCTCCTCTTGCAGCGACGCCGGGTGACTGGGGGTGACGTCAGCGGGAGACGGGAAAAGAGGGCGTGGCTACGAATTTTAAAGAGCCATCGCTGTGCGGAGAGGGAGGGGGCGGCGTTTCATGACATCATTAGAACATCGATTAAAGCCGGTCGCAGCATCGATGCAGAATCGCGGGTGGTCGAATCGTGATGCATCGATGCTGTGATTAAATTTAACACCCCTACTTAATACATACCAAACTTTATTACCATATCATGAACATACTAATATGCCATGAGCAGTAGATATAACTATTAGCAGGGGTTCCCTGAGATTAGTAAATTATTTAAAGAGTTCATTGACTTTACAATAAACAAGGCAGACAAAGGTGAGATATCAAGCTCATTTGATTACTATACAATATTGTTTCAGTGTATTTTTTCTTAAGGCTTACATAAAAATGAGTTAAAACAAATGCATGAATAAATAGACCAATACATATTAGCTGTAAATATTACATAATAATTCATATCTAGTTTAACTCTTAGCTTGTAAAGTCTCTGCATGACAGATGTTGGTGCTTGCCCCAAATTCATGTACCAGTCTGAAACAGGTACATGCAATTGAATCAAACACTGACATTTGTCTTGTGCTGAATTCACAACACTCCATCCTCATTTCAGTTGAGCTCCCTTTCTGCTGCTGCACACAGAGAGTGCAGCCTCCAAGGAGTTTAGTAGATGGGTGGGCGAAGCCAGCTATTGGCTTTGGAATCTTCCCACTGCCTGCCCTCAATCATAGAAAGAGAGCAGACCTAATGGGGAACTCAGCTCCCCTTCATGCTTCGCCCATTGTCAGCATCACTAGTTGCTTGGAGCCTGTCATGCCGAAAACATTCTTGAAATCTAGTGACAGCTGGGGCAAGGAGAAGATAGCAGTGGAAAACTCTGCTGCTGCTCTGCTACACAGAATACAGAGAAAGGCAGTATACAAATCTATATGCCAAGTTAGATTTGCTCTTAATAACCTCCAGTTTCCCTAATTACAAACTGGAGGTAATTATTTTTAAATGTGATGCAGCCATAGTGCCCCTTTGTACCTCGATTGCCTAAAGTTGTCATTGTCATACATTACAATAAAGCTATCGTAACTCGCTGCAGGGATTTTTTAAAATGGTCCAGGACATTTTAAGAGCTGTAAATCCAGAAAGTGGTGCAAGTGCTTTGTTGAATTTCACCCTGTATGTTTTGCGGCACATGGGCGGCACAGTGGTGTAGTGGTTAGCACTTTCACCTAGCAGCAAGGTGCCTGGAGTTTGCATTTTCTCCCTGTGCCTGCATGGGTTTCCTCCAAGTACTCTGGTTTCCTCCCACACTCCAAAGACATGCTGGTAGGTTAAATGGATCCTGTATAAAAGTGGCCCTATGTATGAATGTGAGTTCGGGACCTTAGATTGTAAGCTCCCTGAGGGCAAGGACTGATGTGAATGTGCAATGCATATGTAAAGTGCTGCATAAATTGACAGCACTATATAAGAACCTGAAATAAATAAATATACAGGCACATTCCCACTACTATTTGGGCATTTCTGCTGTGTGTGGTGTTTTCCTTAACAAGGGTGGTTTACACTCATGTTCAGGCATAAAGTGTATTTCTACTATTGCAATCAAAGTGGGATAACATCTACCTTATATTTGTTACATATCCCCATTCATGTTCCTTTCATAGCTTTAAAAAAAATATTTAAAAATACAACACCTTTTTAGATGCGCTTTTCAGAAAACTCCTGCTCTGATCCCATTATCAGTTTTAAACCAGATTTGAAAACTGTCTGTCCAAACAATGAGTTAAAGATTGTGTGATAATAAGAGGAACTGAGACATTCCTAAGCTTTAAGTCTCACACTGATCTTGTTCAGAAATGCTAGCAGTCAACCATGATACATTCTCCTAGAAAACATCTAAAAGGTAAGAAATATTAAAATAAATAACATTTTGAAAGCTGTATGAATGGAAACACGTAACAAATTTTTAGCGGAGTTTTCTCAAATTTAACTGTAAAAGTGGAAATACTCTCAAAGGGAAGGTATTCTTGCACTGGCTCTTCCAAATCCTTGTACTGGCTCTTCCTTTATTTATTTAAGATAATTAGTGATGAGTCCAACACCACCCTGTTCGGTTCGCACCAGAACATCTTGAATAGGGGAAATGTTCTTGCGAACATACACAATCACAATTCCTCATTTTAAAGGCTTAAATGTAAGTGACTATTAATAACCCACTGATAAGGGGAGATTCAAACCCATAGCCTCTAACTTGCAAACCCATTACTCTACCAGCTACACCACCGAGCCAGCTGGTTAATCTAAGACTCTCTCTGCTTAACTAACTTCTATCTGAGTTTCACAGCTCTTTTATAGGGCTCTGACGTCACCAGCACCCCATAATCGACTGCTCAGGTGCAGTGAATAAATTACTGACATCACGTCAGAAGGGGCGGGGACAATTAATAGGTTTTAATTAAAATCCATAATTAATAGTAATCACCCACTGGCCAGATTCAAAACCACAGCCTCTCACCTACAAGCCCATTATGCTACCAGCTACAGCATCAAGCCAGCTGATTAATGCAAGACTCTCTCTGCCTAACTAACTTCTATCTGAGTTTCACAGCTCCAGTGCCCCATTTTCCACTGCTCAGGTACAGTGAATGAATAACTGACATTGGTTGGTGATGCTGGTGACGTCAGAGCCTTATAAAGCAAATGAGAGGCCTCGGGTACAAATTCCCTGGCCAGCGGGTGATTAATATTAATTATGGATTTTAATTAAAACCTATTAATTGTCCCCACCCCTTCTGACGTAAAATCAGTAATTTATTCACTGCACCTAAGCAGTTGATTATGGGGCGCTGGTGACGTCAGAGCCCTATAAAAGAGCTGTCAAACTCAGATAGAAGTTAGTTAGGCAGAGAGAGTCTTATGTTAAACAGCTGGCTTGGTGGCATAGGTGCTAGAATAACAGGCTTGCAAATCAGAGACTTAGGGTTTGATTCCCTGTCCAGTGGATACATTAATTATGGATGCGGGGACTCGAAGTTCCCGTGAAGAAGCTCATTTGTTCGCCATTCGGTGAACAGGCAGTGTTCGAGTCAAACTTAGGTTAGACTCGAACACGAAGCTTATCACTAAAGATAATACCCTATGTGTATATATTATGCCACAGGTAAGGCTTCATGCGCACTGGACATTTTGCCAATGCTCCTAGACTCCCCTTCTCCTGGCAGCAGCGTTTTAGCATAAAAATGGCTTGATGCTTGTAAAATTATGTAACACATTTAGGCATGTTTAAGCATGTCAAGTGCTTGGGTACTTCATTTCGTTTGCCAGAATAATAATTTATTCAGTCATTTGAAATTAATTAACGCTCAAGCGCTAAACATGCCTAGCGCTTAGGCATGTTTAGACGTGTTTAGATGTGTTTACACACATCTAAACACTTAGGCGCTTTAAGTGTTTTTTCTGTCAAAACTCTGCTGCTATTGGATGCACTGTCTGTATTTTTTTTTCAATCTGCCTCTAAACAGGACAAAAAAATGTCACAAGCCCTTAGGATCAGCAGAAAAAAAAACATGGGCAGGATGCCTAAGTTTCCTTAGTACTTTGAAGAAGAGATATATAATGGGATATATTTCTATATTACTACTTATAGAAGTACAGAGATGGAGAAAGATTCGAAAATTTTCTGAAAAAACAAATATGCATCTGATATGTAACGTGTGAAAAAATATGTTTTTTTGCATTTTTGCCTTTTTTTTCTGACAAGCCTTTATTTTGTAAATGTTTCCCAAGACAAAAACGAATATGAAAAACTCTCAAAAACATTTTGACACTTTTAAGACTGGCTTCACACCTATGAATTTTACCATACTACTTGGTGCTCCACTGCATTTGTACAATAGGATCTGATGGACTTGCACAATGCGTCAAAACAGACAAGCTGTGTATTGTGATGTACTGCATTAAGAAAAAGCACATGGAGCCCTGTTAAAAGGCCATTCTACATGAATAGGCTGCCCCTATTGTGACCCAAAACAATGTTGGAAAATCTATGTCCTAACATGCTTGCAGTAATGCCATGCACAAGAACAGTCAGGTGTGAAGAGGGCCTTAAGGATTTTATGTCTGATTTGTAAAAGGCTGCTATAACCGATCAACATTACTGTTAAAGCTACTGTATTAATGTATATATTTACCACAAATTAGAATATTAGTGGTAAATATTCTGCTGTTGCTATTACATCACACCAACATTCTGTTTGTGATACAATGATAGACAATGTCATTTTTTTTTAACAAAGTATACATTTAGACTGAATTTCAAATAATCTTGCACAATACTGTGTCCCTCTACAAGCTATAATAAAAACTGTGTCACATTCTACAGCTGGAATCCCTGTTTATGCTCTGTATAAGAAGAACATTCAATACAAAGGAGCTAAATTAAACCAAACCTGATTCAGTAGAAACAAACAGGAGCACCATTAGCACATTATAACCAGGAGTCTTTTGAAATTATATATATAAAAAAAAAATAGGCAATGTCAAGAAGGGTTGTTTAAAGATGATTTATTGGAGTATAACAATTTCAGATTGAGAATGTATGGATCAGGTTTTTTTCCCCTTCCACAAATCTGCACAATTCTTTGAAATCATGTAAATGTTATTACCCATAATCATTTGAAAAAGGAGCTGTTCAGGCATGAGCTCCCACTATGCATATAATGCGAACTGTTGTATTTCCAACTGTTGATTCCAATACATTTCAAACAGAAGATATTAGTGGGTACTGCCACCTCTTGTTTTTTTATTGGTCCTTTACATATCATCATGCCTTCTAAAGCATTCAGTACGCAAACCAGCTTGCAAATGAATGTTGACTACAGACGAGAACTGAAAAGGTTTAAGTTCTACAGATGTGTCAGCATCAGTTAGCTTCCCTTTGGTTTTAACTTTCACTAAATGAACACTTTAGCTTGCCCTGAGATAATCAGAATAATTTTATGCTTTGTTCAGGTGAAACATATCAAGGTCAACTATGTAAAACTTTATTGCACAGTCCATAAACCTACAGAGAATTTCTTCTCTCCATTATGCTAACATATTTTTAGTTCATGCATTTATTTTTGAAAGGAGAAATTTTTTTCAAATTAGAAAATAAATGGAACTGGCACGGTGGAAAATATTTTTTCCCTAAGACACAGGTGTACTCATATTGTATTCTGCTGTAGATCTGCTGTCAGTAAATAGTTTAAGTTGGAACCATCCAACTGTTGTAAAGGTGATTGGATTACCTGATGGATGGATAGTATCAGCCAATTCCTTAAGAGTAAGATCATTTTTTTTCTGTAAATTTAGTTATTTGGAAATTGAAAAAGAAAGGTTTGTTGTAATATACTGAGTGATTTGTAAATTACATAATGATGTACATCATAGTATTCTACAAATGTTTGTTTTATATATGATTGTTCTGATCTAATACAGCAAAATACAATAACTCATACCAGTAAATCATTTATCTTTCAATGTTTTAATTGCTCTAAACTATTTACAGTTAAATCCATTTCACTGCTATGAGCATCACAGCCCCCCTTCCTATGCTTTAATGCAACATATTACCATGCATTGGGGTTGATTTATTAAAACTGGAGAGTGCAAGATCCAGTGTAGCTGTGCATACCAATCAGCTTCTAACTTCAGCTTGTTCAATTAAAGAAGAAATAAAGCTTATTCTGTAACTTGTACCTATAGGTTAGCCTATGATAAGGCTTACCTATAGGTACTGTCAAGATCGCCTAAACATGCACCGTTTAGGAGATATTTACTTTGTATACAGCCAGTGACATCACTGGCGCATGCGCTCTGAAGGAACGGCTGCCCGTGCTGTTCCATCACAGCCCTGTGCCATAAACGGCGGCTCCCAAACGCATGCGCAGGAGTGACATCATCGTGGCTCCTGCCAATCAGATGGCCAGAGGACGCGAACCTGGAAGGAAGATGGGTTAACATGTCCGCCGTGTAAGTGTTGTTGCGTCGGCGCTGCGGGGGCTTTGTCTTTAGGTAAGTATTTGTTAATGAGCTAGTATGCGATGCAGCCCCAGACCATGACACTCCTACCACCATGCTTGACTGTAGGCAAGACACACTTGCCTTTCTACTCCTCACCTGGTTGCCACCACACACGCTTGCCACCATCTGAACCAAATAAATTTATCTTGGTCTCATCAGACCACAGGACATGGTTCCAGTAATCCATGTCCTTAGTCTGCTTGTCTTCAGCAAACTGTTGCGGACTTTCTTGTGCATCATCTTTAGAAAAGGGTTCCTTCTGGGCGTATGGTCTGAGCACTGACAGGTTAACCCGCTCCCCTTCAACCTCTGTAACAATTCTGGCAGCACTCATACATCTATTTCCCAAAGACAACCTCTGGATATAATGCTGAGCACGTGCACTCAACTTGGTTGACCATAACGAGGCCTGTACTGTTAAACCACTGCATGGTCTTGGCCACCATGCTGCAGCTCAGTTTCAGGGTCCTGGCAATCTTCTTACAGCCTAGGCCATCTTTATGTAGAGCAACAATTCTTTTTTTCAGATCCTCAGAGAGTTCTTTGCCATGAGGTGCCATGTTGAACTTTCACTGACCAATTTAACACACCTGCTCCCCATTCACACCTGAGACCTTGTAACACTAACGAGGTACATGACACTGGGGATGGAAAATGGCTGATTGGGCCCAATTTGGACATTTTCACTTAGGGGTGTACTCAGTTTTGTTGCCAGCGGTTTAGACATTAATGGCTGTGTGTTGAGTTATTTTGAGGGGACAGCAAATTTACACTGTTATACAAGCTGTACACTCACTATTTTACATTGTAGCAAAGTCATTTCTTCAGCCTTGTCACATGAAAAGATATAAATCAATATTTACAAAAATTTGAGGGGTGTACTCACTTTTGTGAGATACTGTATGTGCAAATTTGCAGTTATCCTGTTAAAGCAACCCTGTCACTATGAAAGACATTTTAGATTAAAAAAAAATATCCTATAAATGTAGGAGCTGAAAATGTACCTGTTCATTAGGAGAGGGTTAGTGAAATTGTTGTATGATTGTTTCTTTTTTTTTTTTTCAACAAATGCCAATGCCACTGCTATCTGACAATTTCAGGTGTGTAGAATAGTGTGATAGTGTGTTGCCCTCAGTTGCTCTCAGTATGCTTTGGTTGCTCTTGCTGGCTTCTTTGTGATTAGTAGTGACATAGAAGCCAGCAGGAGGAACCACAGTGTGCAGCGGGGGACACAACTGGAAGTGTCAGATAGCAGGAGCACCAGTTTTGACACAATCTCCACTGGACTGGTAACTGTTTAACTTCTTATACACACTGCTTAAAGCACAACTCCAGGAAGCTTTAAAATTGACCCTTGCAGGGAGGCTGTGCCTGCACTGCAGGGGTGGATTGTTAATTTTGTTCTAGGGTTGATATTCTTACTCAATCCTCTGCTCCTTAATGCTGCTAAACCGGTCTCTGCAATGGCTCCAACCCTGTGCTTCAGTGGTCTAAGATGCTGATGTCATCAATACTAATGCAGCATCCATAGCACTGCACTGTATGTGATGATGCCAAGGGATAGTCCACCACCAGAGCATGGAGGAGTGCCATCTGTTGAGGGGAAGAGGATCAGATAAGTTAAAGCAGAGTTCCAGCCTTTTCAGTGTTTATTAAAAGTCAGCAGCTGCAAAAAGTGTAACTGCTGACCTTTAATGAACATACACTCACCTGTCCCAGGATCCAGCGATGTGGCTGATCCTTGATCCTCTCCCTCTCCTACCGGCGGCGTCGGCATCACTATTGTTGGCACCGGGCTATGACAGCTTGTGGCTTCACAGCCAGGTGCACACTGCGCATGCCTGAGTCACACTGCACATCCTGAATGGCCGGGCAATCTTCTGGGACCTCTGATGTGTCTCAGAAGATTCCAGGGAGGGAGGGAAAGAGGAGAACTACTGCTCGGGGCATTGCGGTGCTCTGAGTGAAAGTGGGAGTGGATACCTTTCAAAATAAGGTACCCCCCCACCCCCAAAAAAGAAAAGAAAAATTACATGCCAAATGTGGCATGTTAAGGGTTTAGGAGTACTTAAAGTGCAAGCTCCACTTTTGGGTGGAACTCCGCTTTAAAGTGCGTCTACTCTTATCTAGACAGTTAACTCTTGCAGTGCAGGCACGGCCTTGCGACAAGGAATAGTTTTCAAATTTTTTAGAGCTGAACTTTAAACTAAAATGTTTTTTTCATAGTAACAGAGTCACTTTAAGTGCCCATTTTGCCTTGTTAATGAGTTTCTATTGCAACCACTGTTCCACTTTGTTTAAAAATACAACTTGCAACGTTTGGCATATGCTATGATTATTTTTTTTTTTTTTTTTTCAATTTTAATCTTTCAAATATTTTATTTTAATAATGCAAAAGCAAGAACATAAAGAAGATAACAATCGAAACATTTGCAATCTGGGTTACATAAGATTGTTGTACAATAAAGCAGATCCAACATTGATGACAATGCGTAGATGAGGCTAGAGTGAGAAATACAACAGAGATGTATCTGGGAGCTGTGATACCAAGTACGCACCAATTAAGTTAACAATAAGGAGAAGGACTGACTGCATAGAGTAATTACAGTCTAAGTTATGGCTAAAGAGTCCAAGCACCCTCATAGCTGAGTAGGTGGGAGGAATCTACAGCATCGTCGGGTGGGTCAAGGACTGCATAGAAATATAGTACAAATTTGGACCTATCTAAGATAAAACTGACCCAGACTGCTGAACATAAGGAAGAAGAAAAGAACAGAGAGAGTGAAGCTAGAAAGGAAAGGTGAGGGAAGTAGAAAAAGGAAGAGAGAAAAGGGGGGAGGGGGAAGCAGCCGAACTCCAGAGAGGCACGCCCCAATCTCATGGCCTAAGTCAATCCCGGAACAAGGTTCCCAAATCTTTTCAAACGTAGTTACCGTGTCTGTCAGGGATGCCACCATCTTTTCTTGGGACATAATCCACGTGATTTTGTTTCTGATTTGTCTCATGGGCACCTTTCGTTGCTTCCAGGCTGCGGCAATAGTCATTTTTGTGCCCAGAAAAATAAAAAATATTAGTTGTTGCAGGTGTTTAGAAATCTTGGGCACTCTAGATCCCAGCAGGGCATAAGCCGCTCGTCTGGGGATTCTAAGTTCGGTGACTTTGAATATCATGTGGTGTACACTATTCCATGTGCTCCGTAACCTCGGGCAATCCCACCACACGTGGAGCATGTCGCCAGGAACCCGGCATCCTCGGAAACATAGTGGAGAGGAGGAGGGAAACATTTTATGGACTCGCGCGGGTACTAAGTACCAGCGAGTTAAAACTTTTATATTTGCTTCTATCAAGGATATGTTTCTGATGCCCCTGAAAGAGCGGAAAAACATGTTTCCCCACTCCTCCACCCCCCACGCCTCCGCCAGATCCCTTTCCCATGCTTCCATGTAGGGTAGTTTGGAGTCTTCCGACATTAATGCTAAGTATATCAGAGATATGCCACCCCTTTGTGCCGCTGAGTTTCCGCACCACGTCTCATAGGCCGTGAAAGTAAATGGGGGAGTCATCCCTGTAGAGATCGAGCGCAGAAAATTAGAAATTTGCAGAAACCTATATGCTTCCGAGGTGGGCATCTGCAGTTTATCGTGACAATGTTTCAGAGTGTATGGGCCAGTAGTGGTGAAAAACTGCCCTATGCGGTAGAGGCCTTTGTCGAGCCACCATTGAAATGCTTTGATGTTCAGGCCCGGAGGGAATTGTGGATTGTTGAATATATGTGAGAGCGGTTGGAGAGAGGATGTCAGAGCCGGCAGGGTTCGCAGAGAATCCCAGAGTGCAAAAGACGCTGAGAGTGTGGGGGACAGTATGGGTGGTCTTTGTCTAGGGGAGGCCCAGAGGAGGAAGTCCAGAGTGTATGTCGGGACCGTCTGCCTCTCCATTTGAACCCAGTCCGGTTTTTCGTATCGGGAATATACTATTGAAAGTTGCGCTAGCCTCGCCGCCCGGTAATAAGCCCAAAAATTTGGTACGCCCAAACCCCCTTGTTTCCTAGGCCGGAACAAAACTTTGCGGTGCAGCCTATGCCCCGTTTTGCCCCAGATAAATTTAATTACTGTGTTTTGAAATTTTTTGAGCTGGTCCCTGATTATGGGAACAGGTAAAGCTCTAAATAGGTACAGGAGTCTGGGGAGTACATTCATCTTAATTGAGTTAATTCTGCCAAGCCAGGATAGGTTATAGGAAGACCAGTCCGTCAAGTCCCTCCCCAGGGATTGATAGATTGCTGTGTAGTTCAATTTGTGAAGGAGTTCAATTCTGGAAGGTAAATTTATGCCTAAATATTTAATGTGAGAGTTGCTCCACTTAAACTTAAATGAGGGCTGGAGTCGAAGAGCTTCTTGGGGATTGATGGATACATTAAGGATGGAAGATTTCGCGAAGTTCACCCGTAGGCCTGAGATTTTTGCAAATTTGTCTAATAAGGAACAAATGTTCGGAAGAGAAGTAGTGGGAGACGTAACGAATAGCAAGAGGTCATCTGCGAAAAGAGCACACTTATGTTCTGAGGGTCCGCAGGAAACCCCTTTGATGTTGGGATCCGCTCGGATAGCCAACGCCAAAGTTTCTATTGCTATTGCAAAAAGTAATGGTGAGAGGGGACATCCCTGTCTCGTGCCTTTGGAAATAGGGAAGGGGTCAGAGTAGAACCCCTGGTACCTAATCTTGGCTGTGGGTGTAGAATACAGGGAGTGCATGATACCCATGAATTTGGGACCAAAGCCCCATTTGGACAGTATCGCAAAGAGGTAAGGCCACTCGACTGAGTCGAATGCCTTCTGTAGGTCCACTGAAAGAAGGAGTCCTTCCTGACTCCCCAAGCCGTCCCAGCCTGATCCAAGTAGGGAGACAATGTCTATCGCCCTTCTAATTTGATCCGGGCCTTGCCTGCCTGGCATAAAGCCAACCTGGTCCTTGTGAATGTACGTTGTGATAAAAGAAGCCATCCTATTAGCTAAAATTTTGGTTAGTATTTTCAAGTCATTGTTGATCAATGATATCGGTCTGTAATTGCTCACCTCTCCAGGATCTGTGTCGGGCTTGGGGAGCACTGAGATGAAGGCTGAGTTACTATCTTTATCCAGCGGGTTGCCTGAATGAATCATGTTGAAGTACCTGGCCAGGTGAGGAGTTAAAGATTCTCGGAAGGTTTTATAGTAGATATTAGAAAACCCATCCGGGCCAGGAGCCGAGCCCAGCTTAAGTGATTTAATCACCACTGCAATCTCCGCCTCCGTGAAGGGTGCATCTAGTAAATCTTTATGTTCGGTGGCAATGGCAGGGATACGGAGATCACAGAGGAAACTTTCTAAATCAGGGTCAGCCTCTGTTCTGTCGGAAGTATATAGTTTTTTGAAGAAATCCGCAAAGGCCGGCAGTATGCGTTTGGGATTCTGTGATTTCTGGCCCCCCGCAATAGAAAATTTAGGAATGTGGATCGAGCGAAATTGGGGACGCAGTTTAGAGGCTAGCATGGAACCTATTTTATCCTTATGATGGTAAAATTTGGCTCCCTGCTATCTCAGGTACTTTTCGGCCGAGCCGGTGAGAGCCAGGTTAAGAGTAGCTCTAGCTTCGTCTAAGACGCGCAATGAGACCAAGGTAGGATCAGCTTTGTGATTGGAGAGAAGGGTAGAGTTCCAATTTAGCGATATGAGCCCGTCTATCTCGTTTAAGTTTGGAAGACATTTGAATTAGTTTACCCCTAATAGTGGATTTGTGAGCCGCCCAAATAACCTCTGGGGAAACATCTCCTGTGTCGTTAAGAAGAAAATATTCAGAGAGCGACTTTTCAATCTCTGAGACTCTGCAAGGTTCGCTAAGTAGAGATTCGTTGAGTTTCCAGTGGAAGGCTGTATTAGTGGTGTGGGGTCGAGTTATCGTGGCCGCCACCATCGAGTGGTCCGACCAGACCGTGTCTTTAATGGAAGCGGACTGAACATACGGGAGAATAGAAGAGGATACAAGGATGTGATCAATACGCGCATACGTCTGGTGTGGATGGGAGAAGTGAGTATAGTCTTTGGTCGTGGGATTCATTTCCCTCCAGCAATCTATCAATCCCGTTTGGTTAAGCAATTTTGCCAGTTTCACACTATGTGTTGGGGGTCTTAGTGACTGGGAACCTGGCGGTCTGGACTTGTCCAAGCTAAAGTCAAAGGCCGTGTTGGAGTCACCACCAAAGATTAAGTGGCCCTCTAGATGTGGGAGGAGCCGTTGGAACATGGATTGAAAAAATTTAACCTGATTGAGATTAGGGGCGTAATAAGATACAAAAGAGAATAGTTGCCCGTCGATCGTGCCTTTAACAAGCAGAAATCTACCGTCCGCATCTGCAAATTCCGAGATCAGGTTGAATCTACAAGATTTAGCGAATAAAACAGCCACGCCGCGTGTTTTGTTGTTTGCATTTGCTAAGAAGAATGTGGGAAACTTGGCATGGAGGAATTTGGGTCTATACGTCTTCGGGAAGTGCGTTTCCTGAAGCATAAGAACATCAATTTTCCTATGATGCATTTCCTGGAACGCTTTCCTGCGTTTCACAGGGGAATTAAGACCCTGAGCGTTATGAGTGGCTATGCGGAGACGTGGAGCGGGAACCTTAGAAGAAGACATCCTGTTTGGAGGAAGGAAGCCCATGGAACAGTAAACCACTTACCCCCAGTGTGTCCACAACATGAGAGACATTGGGAATCCGAAACGGAGTAGCTTTAGGGATGTTGAAAGATGTTGGCCCATCCCTCCGGAGCTCGGCTGCAATGGAAGAAGGGAAGAGGGAGATGAGAAAAAAGTGGAAAAGTGAAAGTAGAGGTGGCAGACCATCTTCCAAAAAGGACCTGAGTGAGCGGATTGTGGTCTGCATCAATCCGCTCCGAGGCATAGAAAAGTGCCCGACACCCAGTCCTGGGTGACGGGGAGCTGTCACGCAGGAGACAACCAATAAAGGGAATCTCCCGGCGACAGGTGGAGGCGGCACGAGACCACCCCGACAGGGCTCCCGCCCATCTGAAACATGCTGAAAAAGAAAAATAATACCAAAGTATGCATGCAAGGTGACCAACATTACATTAAAGTGAACTTGAAGGCAGTACAAACTTATAACAAGCCTGGAATGAAAACAATAACGGCTTAGCCAAAAATATGGTTACTGCGAAAATGTTAAAAGGTAGTAAGAAACTCGACGGGAACATTAGACGTTCCCGGCCCCTCATAAAAATTTGTGACCAAGGGAAAAAAGAAGTCCAAAAACAGGAGTCTGTTTCCAAAAGGAAGGGGAAAAAAAAAAAAAAGGGCGGGCAAGATAACCGGTATAGCAAGTCAATTGACTAATTGGGAATTCAGGTGGGACCTGAATGATAACAAACTTCAGAGAGAAGTAACTGTAGAGAACCACGTCCTCGTGGATGGAAGATGTTGAGGAGTAGCTGGGGAGATCATGGAGGATTACAGTCTTTGGAGCGTTTGAACTTGGCCTGGGTCCACACAGGTGTCAGAGGGCTCGTCGGGATCGGGCGCTTAGATGAGCTTGAGCTGGTGGATGGACTCTGTCGTTCCGGCGGCTGTGGTAGAAGATTAAGGTGAAGGAGTAGCCTTTCACCCTCATGAAGACTGGAAAAGGAGTGGGTTTTGTTCTTGTGGGAGAACTTAAGAGCAAATGGGAAGGCCCACCAGTACTTTATTTCTTTTTGCGAGAGGACGGTTAGCAATGGTTTCAGTGCTCTTCGTCTTTGAATAGTGGATGGGGCTAGATCCGTAAAGATTTGGACTGGATGACCCATGCAGGTGAGCTGAGGGGCATTCCTGGCCCTCTTGATGATCTCCTCCTTCACCGAGTAGAAGTGTGGTTTAACAACCACATCTTTAGGGCTGCCGTCCTTTCTGGGGGGGCCTAGGGCCCTGTGGGCTCTGTCCAGTTCTAGCTTGTGGTCCGGGATCCCCGGAATAAGGTCCTTGATCAGGCTGTGAATAGCTGCGGGAATGTCAGTGACCGTGTCGGGAAGACCCCTCAGTCTAAAATTTTCCCTACGCGATCTGTTTTCCAAGTCCTCAACTTTGAATAAGGCAGAGTCCAATTGTTCTTGGAGTGTTTGGATCAGACCGGTATGCTGGTTGGTCTTAGCTACAGTCATGTCTAATTTGTTTTCAATCAGCTCCATGCGCGACCCCAGGTTCTGGAGGTCTACCCTAAGGTCAGAAGTGATTTTGAAAGCTACCTGAGCTAATCCTGAATCCAGAAGGGCCGCCATCCTGGAGAGGATATCATCTGGCAGTGGGGATGCAGGCCCGGCAGCGTCACACAGGCCGGGGCGGTCCTGGCGCGCAGTGGGTGAGGCACAGGCCGGGGACAGTGAGTATTCTTCCGCCATCCGTCCCAACAGGGATTCTGTAGATGCTGGGGATGGGGTGAGGAGCAAGTGTGTACTCACTGTGCCCCGTGGAGTGAGGTGCTGAAAGCCTTCTGTGGTCGGGACGGCCGGAGTCGGATCTCCCTCCTCCATGTCTGTCATCTGAGGCGCCGGATCCGCCATCTTGAGAGGAGCGGTCTCCGTTATCGCTGCCTGGTACTGTGGTCTGAGGTCCCTCTTGGCCCGGTTATGGGACACGTACTGGGGCCTTAAGTCTAGGGGCTGCCGATCCTGCGTTTCTCGGCGCTGGGAGTGGTTGGTCACCGGCTTGGGGCGGGAGACAATGTCGGGGTGCCACGCAGCTCCGGGCCTAGTCGGCCATCTTGGAGAGCTCCATCCCCTGGGTGCTATGATTATTTTTATGCCTGTTATCATTGATGCACCTGTAATCAGGAATAATTTTTTCTGCTGGAACTGGATCAGGTAGATATGAGTAGTCACATATTAAAGGGCTAACTGAAACATATCTTTCACTATGGACATAGACAGATAATATGAGTAATCTTTTGCAGATGTTTGTAATTGCGATTATTCATGTAGCCTTTCTGTTTAGGAAAGGATGGATCCCATGAAGCCGCATATCAATGCAGACCCACTGGTATTGGAATGAATGGAACTCTCAGCCTGGGCTCCTGCCAGGCCATGCTACTCCTTGGCCTGGCGGGAGCCCAGGCTGAGACTGCCATTCATTCCAATACCAGTGGGTTTGCATTGATGTGCAGCTTCATGGGAACCATCCTTTGCCTAACAGTTGTTTGGAGCCTAGACAAGCTCCTTCCCTGGCCTGCACTCACTGTGGTGGACACAGGATTGCTTTCCCTTGTAGCCTAAATGGCACACATTTTCCATTACTGGCCTTTCTGTTTGTTATACATTGTCTATCTATCTATCTATCTATCTATCTATCTATCTATCTATCTATCTATCTATCTATCTATCTATCTATCTATCTATCTATCTATCTATCTATCTATCTATCTATCTATCTATCTATCTATCTATCTATCTATCTATCTATCTATCTATCTATCTATCTATCTATCTATCTATCTATCTATCTATCTATCTATCTATCTATCTATCTATCTATCTATCTATCTATCTATCTATCTATCTATCTATCTATCTATCTATCTATCTATCTATCTATCTATCTATCTATCTATCTATCTATCTATCACGCCACACTTTTCATTCTTTGTATGGTTTTGCAGATAACAAGAACACACTGTCTTGTATGTACAATTGTGGAGGAAAAACATATAAAACACCCAGGTACAGTACTTAGCGAATAGCTTGATAAGGCTGATTGAATTAAAAGCAGGCTCCTGATTTACTGCTGCAGCAGATATCAGTAGCAAATGCCTTTTTCCCTTAACAACCTGTATTTTCGCTCTTAAGTGTAGATTAGGTTTCTAAATCTTCTATGTTTTGGAGACTTTGAAAAGCACTGGTGCCCTTGGGTCAAGTATTTCTTTTCTTGTACTGGCTCCATATGAGAATGTAAGGATAAACCCATTGTGTCAGTATAAATAGCATTTGATTTCTCCATCTGGAATAGCAATCTGAGAAAAACAAGATTAATCATTGTAGCACATACTTATTGCACATAAATTACGTGAGGTTGCTCAAAAGGGGAATCAACACAATTCTCAGCTGTCAAATAGAGGGAAAAAAAAGAGTATATGATGAAATTTATCATAAAATCCAGCTTTCGCACTTGAAGAAGAAAAGTCCAGCGTGCAAATGTAATAAAGTTTGAAGAAATATTTTCTGTGATTGTTAGCTGGGTTCCTGTGATTCAGAAAAATAACAGGGATGTACAATTGTACTACCTCAATTTAAAAGGCCACTACATGTAAACCTTGTTGTGTTTTATTGCATAGAAAATATGGTCATCAGGTATGTAAAAAAGTAAAATTCCCTGTTGGCATATAGCTTGTATATTTGATATAAATCATACATTTTTTTACACAATCAAATGTGATTCTGTTAATATGGCACTATGAGCTGTGTACAGCATTATCCTAAACCTATGCCTAAACAGGCAAAATATATTCGTCAATAACTATTCTAATCAAGCCACCGATATGAGACAGAAATCAGATAGAATCAATACAATAGTTGGTAGAATCAGTACAATCTTTTTGACCCAATGCACATGTTAGTACACCAAGCTGGTACCAGTCTTATATTGGTAGAATCTGTACAATCATTTTGTCCTATGCACATGCTAATTCACCAAGCTTATCATATAGAAACAATAGTCAATATCCAATTTAGACTATCGTCTTTTTCCACCAAGATTGATGCACCATGGAGTGTCTCCACAAGTCAAAGTATGTCCATAAACTCAGATACTTCCCCAGCCTGAACGTTATTGCCTGTACTGAGTGACCTAATTGACAAGTTTGAGTTTCATGTATACAGTATATCTAAAAGTACCTCCACTACAAAAGAAGCTCCAGACTTTGCCTGCCATTCTAAAGTTTGTCTTACAAAGTCAATCCTGCCACTTCCTGCACTGCTTCCCATGAACAGCAATGTGTGGAGAAAATAGATAGGAAAAAAAAAGAGCTCTCTTTACCTTCGAAGAGATCCTGACCGGTTTTTCTAGATATGACCATTTCCGGAGAACCTCCATCTGAAGGGGGCGGGAACGCAACCTGGCCCACTATACGTCCGGAATGGATGCAGTGAGCAGGCCAAGTACTGCCATTGCCATCCAAACTGTTAGCAAAAAGAACAAAAAGGGCGCACCGACCTAGCACATTATCCTCAATATAAGGCTTTATTTAAATGACATTAAAAATGGCTACTCACAGATGTAGATAAAAGTAAAACGTATCAATCTGGATTGCTCAAAAGTCTGTGTTTAGTCTATATAATCGTCCATGATGAGATAACTGACACGTTTCGAGGCCTAGCCTCTTCCTCAGAGCCACTGTGTCATGACTGTCTCTTTGGTTTAAATAGTGATGTAGTGAGGTAGCGACCCAGTCACTGCCCCCAGGTGGCAGTGTCTCCTCCCCCGGGGGAGTGGCTAGAGCACCACCCACTCTCTCTTGTGACATAATTGGTAGTATACAGTGGCATACATCGATCATGCAAGTACAATACAAATGCTAAAATAATAATATATACGTGGAATAAAAACATGTGCATAAAACAGTGCAACAAAAAATCCAGATAAAAACCGCCATGAGCAAATACTAAAAACAAATAAAAATGCTTTCTCAGTGCACTTAAAGACATTGTAGACGCTCCCTGGACTGACAGTAGAGAGCAGCTAATATAAGCATTATTTGGTAGTCACCCCACAATTTTTCTATTACCTTTGCCGTCTGCTGTATCTAGTCCAAGCTATATACTTGTCTATTCATGATGATGGTGATCCGCCCCCTCCTCTCCATGCTTTCCCCCAGCTGATTCCATCATACTGGGGGGGGGGCTCCACACTAGATAAGAGGGGTCAGAGAGGGGGTAGGAGGGCGATCATGCACTCTGTACCTCTAGCCTGCTTCATTGGACAAGTGGGGCACAGGCAGTGGTGGAACGTGGAGCCGATCGGTCATGTTGCACCGATCACCGGCTCCGTGGAACGCACACCGCTGCCCTACTTCCGGGTTATTGCGTCATGCGTTCCACCCATCGTCACTTCCGCCGACGTCACTTCCTGTATCTAGAGAAGCTGCGTACAGCGGGGCGGTCCGTCTCCAGGGCAACTCTCTCCGTCTCTGTATTGGCCTGACAAACGCCGACAACGCCCCCAATGTACAGCATCACATCCCACTGTATTCCACATAGGCGCTCCTATTTATTCCTGTGTTCGGACCTCAATAGTGCCACTGTCTCTAATTAGGAAGCCTCCACCCTTCTATGTATTCAATTAGGGACCATTTTGGGCCACTATGTATCTTTGATGAAATCAAGGAAATTATATTTATCCATGTGCATATTTTGCTTAATTTTACTGTTAGTGATGGTGCAGTCCTGTTGCATACGCGTGTGAACGCACATGCACAACCATGTACATAGCCCACAAGGGGCTTGCAGGCACATACACATACGCACCCACACATGTACGCAACATCACATCTATACAATATGCACATGGATTTAATGGGACCCTCGTCTGATTTAATCAAGGGTCCAACTTGTAAGTACAAACAAACAAATATCTCACACGTATATCAATATGCTACACTGTGTATCTAAATAGATATTTTATATGGTCACAGTATAGAGAAGACAATTAAAATCAATGTGAATAGAGTAGTTAATAACCAAGGAGAATATATAGGTGTACAAGTGCACCTTCTTTTGGAGATTGACCCAAAGGTGGAGAAGACATGTCCTCCAGGCTGGGTGAACTGATGTCATCGTTCACTGATAGTCACAGGTTCATGACAAACCCATGACTGTACGGCTCATTGCAAACTAGATGGGACCATACTTTTAGATGTAGTTCTAAAACTCAGGAACCACGTCCATAGATGCCGTTCCGGAATTTTGAACCAAACCAATGAATTTATAAACAAATGAATGAATAATTCTAAAAACCATTAAAAAATATTTTAAAATTATTATCAAAATTATTATCAAAAAGCAGAGATGGGACAGACCGAATGTACGGTGATCATGGCACAGGCGAGCCATATGGCACCTGCATCCGGCCTGAAAGATGAAGGATGTATGAGGATCGATGGAGCTGACCAATTGGTAAGCCCCATTGGTCCTATAGAACCCCATGGATCTCTAGATCCATGCCTGCCTCCAAAGACGCCCAAAAAATGCCCAAAAAAACACCTGCAAGAAAAACGTCCAGGTATGTTGTTGCAGGCGTTTTTTTTGGGGCATTTTTTGAGCGTCTTTGGAGGCAGGCATAACATCTGAACTCCTGTATAGGGGGTATATATACACACACACTTATATGTATTTATACATGTGGCAAACACAGCCACTGTATATTGTCCTTCGTGTATGCATTATGTTTATTGCATGTGTATACCTTTAAGAACCAAGTGTTTGGAGTGTGGTTTGTGTGGAGAGAGTGAGAACTCTTTCACTTTGGACTATCATATTTCTGAGCAGTGTCCCTCAGGAGATGTGTGGGGTGGGGGTTTGTTATTGTTGAATACCTGCCTTCTATTGTCCTATTGTTTCTGTCTGGCAGAGTAAGGTTATTATGGGATGTTCAGCTTTGTGTGTGGAATGTCTCGAAGAGGGAGGGGTTTTGGCAGAGTGTAGATCCCTTGTGTTTTCAATAAACAAGGCATTCTAGTGATTGACCTCCAAGCTATGTGTCGTCTGGTTATTGGAGGGTTGGGAATACTATACGCTACCAGGATTATTGTATGCTGTGTCTGACTGCCAGTGGAGGTATCGTGGATCATACTGCTACTCCGCTACAATACACATACACACATATAGGTGTGATAGGAGTGGAGCCATATGCCTGTCAATTATTTCATTAGCGCAGGCATAAGGTTCTGCTACTTTCACACCTATATTTGTATATGTGTATATATACATACATGTGTGTGTGTGTATATACCCCTACACAGAAGTTCAGATGTCATGCCTGCCTCCAAACACGTCCACAAAAAAGCCCTATAAACGCCTGCAAAAAAAAGCCGGGTATGAAAATAGCGGAGCCATATGCCTGTTCTACTGCAATTCTAATACAAACAAACTTTTTTTTCTGGTTCTGGACATGCTACAGAGCTGAAACTTCACAGGTACACCTTTTAGACCCCCCATACACTAAATCCAAAGAAATCAAATTTATTTTTTCAATAATTTTTTCAATAATTGGCTCTCTATCAAAAATTACAATTTTTAAGAACTTTGTGTGATTAATATTCCCTGGGGCATGACCCAGAACCCTGGGCACTTTTTAGGGGCATTTATTGGGTTTTAGGGCTTCAAAATGGTGTTTTTTGATTACCGAAGTTCGGGTCCCATTGATTTCAATGGGGTTCTGAAATCCGGGCTGAACTTTCGGGAAGTTTGGGTGTTCTGGTCGAAATGAACTTTTCAAAAGTTCGATCATCCCCAGCTGTAAGCCATGATCATCAAAATTAAAACAAAGAAATGCTTGAACTATATCACACTGTGTGTAACGCATCTATATAAAATATATGAATTTTACTTTTTGAATTGAATTTTTAAAATAAATTAACTTTTTGATGATTTTCTCATTTTATGAGATGCACCTGTAATGTAGTATCCCAATATCATATGTAACCACAAATCAAAAATGCAGCTTGTTTTGTGGTTAAGAGTAGGGATGATCGAACGGTTTGGGTCGACCATCGGTTCGACCCGAACATTGGGTGTTCGAAATTCGGCCGAATTCCGAACTTTTTGCGGTAAAAGTTCGGAATTTGGCCACCAGAACCGCCCAAAATGCAATGGGACAGGAACTGGGCATTAAAAGCCCATGATCGGCCCAGAAACATCAGTAAAATGTGATTGGAGTGACTACGGGGTTCAGAGGCCAATCAGGAGTGAATACACCCCCCATACTCCCCCAGTATATAACATAACCCCGCCAAAACTCTAGCACTGTAACACAGAGGCTGTGGAAGAGAGTGGAAGCATTTGTGTTTTTCCTGCTGCTTGTAAAGCTCCAGTGTCATTTTGCAATTATTAGTGTGAGGAAAGGGATATGCAATGTAGTTAGGGTACTATATACCACTATAGTTATATTCAAAAATCTAGTTTTTGTAGGGATAGCTTTAAGTGTCAGGGTGACCGTAGTGTAGTTTAGGGTGAATTGACTCTGCCATGTCAGGCTGACCGTAGTGTAGTTTAGGGTGAACTGACTCTGCCATGTCAGGGTGACCGTAGTGTAGTTCAAGGTGAACTGACTCTGCCATGTCAGGGTGACCATAGTGTAGTTTAGGGTGAACTGACTCTGCCATTTTAGGGTGACCGTAGTGTAGTTTAGGGTGAACTGACTCTGCCATGTCAGGGTGACCGTAGCGTAGTTTAGGGTGAACTGACTGCCATGTCAGGGTGACCGTAGTGTAGTTTAGGGTGAACTGACTCTTCCATGTCAGGGTGACCGTAGTGTAGTTTAGGGTGAACTGACTCTGCCATGTCAGGGTGACCGTAGTGTAGTTTAGGGTGAACTGACTCTGCCATGTCAGGGTGACCATAGTGTAGTTTAGGGTGAACTGACTCTACCATGTCAGGGTGACCGTAGTGTAGTTTAGGGTGAACTGACTGCCATGTCAGGGTGACCGTAGTGTAGTTTAGGGTGATCTGACTCTGCCATGTCAGGGTGACTGTAGTGTAGTTTAGGGTGAACTGATTCGGCCATGTCAGGGTGACCGTAGAGTAGTTTAGGGTGAACTGACTCTGCCATGTCAGGGTGACCGTAGTGTAGTTTAGGGTGAACTGACTCTGCCATGTCAGGGTGACCGAACTCTGCCATGTCAGGGTGACCCCACTATGCAGTTTTTGGGTTAGGGGTATATATATATATGTATATATATATATATATATATATATCAAAAACGACAATTTTTAAGAACTTTTTTGCCTGATTCATAGTCCCTGGGGCATGACCCAGAACCCTAGGCACTTTTTAGGGGCATTTATTGGGTTTTAGGGCTTCAAAATTGTGTTTTTTTGATTCCAGAAGTTTGGGTCCAATTGATTTCAATGGGGTTCTGTAATCCGAACCAAACTTTCGGGAAATTCAGGTGTTCTGGTCGAACCGAACTTTTCAAAAGTTTGATCATCCCTAGTTAAGGGATGTTGTGAAATTGGTTTTGTTTTTTTTTGTTTTTAACATGTATTACTGTACATATTGAACTAAAAGCTCATATATTTGAACATGTATTACACGAACAACATATTACAAATATGTTTTCAGGGAACCTGTGCTTTGCATGTGGGACAAAGCAGTGGGTTTAGTTCAATTAGCCACACATTTTGCACATATTTACCTTACATATTACCCTACCTTACCATTTACCTTACGGTACCCTTTACCTTACCTTACCCTTTACTCCTTTACTCCCCTTGTGTAACAGTTGGCTGCCAGGAGCAAAGAGAGGAAGACAAGCCTAAGCTTGCTGTAAGTTTCTTTATCCCCACTCTAATGTAGCAACTCTAGGTGCAATGTTATAGTGGCCAATTACCAAGCACTGCCACTATGACATGGGAGGGTGAGTCACATGTTTTCTCATACTTAACTATTGGGTATTGTCTTTATTCCTGGGGGTGGTGGTGGGTAAAGATAAGGTGAGTATGTGCCGCTAGTTGCTGAGAATAATATAAACCTATTGCTTTGACATGCATGTGCACCTATCTACAGTGTTCATGCTTTTCTTACTTATGTCATAATATAAGCCCATTTATAAGTAACAGAGCTAAACTATTGGATGGCCAAGGGTTTTATTCACCTTTGTTTTGCCTAAATGTTTATTGGTCATATAAATTTGGAGCCACTGGGTTTCTTTTGGGGCTATGTCAATACTTGCCACTATTATAGACTGGAGCTCCCCATTTTTTCCTTTGTAAACATAGAGCTGAAAACATTATTTATTAAACTTGCCTTCTGTTTGTCCCAGGTCACCAACTATTTTTTTTGGCTTATTTTTTGTAATTAATAAAAAAATAATTTCAAAAGACAACATTGCCTAAATTAAAGCATTGTTTGTCCTTAAAAAAATGAACAGGAGTGGTACGAAGAAGAATTAAGAAGAATTACAGGTTTAGCCAAAAAAAAGTCAATCAATATACATAACCATACTAAAAAAAAAAAAGGACCTGGGGATATCTACCTAAATCCTCAAAATGTAATTAAACTCCACTGGCCAATCTGATAGTCATAATTAGTTGTTGGCATATGAGTTTTAGCCTCTCTCTATAGGAAGATGAAGGAAGAGGGTTATCATTATACAGAATTGTTCTATTACATGGTATTTCCCTGTTGGTGCTGTAAATTATATACTTACTTTATCCACAGCACCATGTGAGGGAAGGACATACAAAATGTCACCTTTCTTGATATGATTCAGATCTTCTTGATGTGATTTGAGAAGAAGAATTGGAAACCACACAGACATTCTGAATATTTAATTTTTTAGCATCCAGGGAACTTTTGGAACTACAGTATATGCTTCTACAGAACGGGACGGGTTTTCATACAGAGAAAGTTGTTATTATTTCTCTTCAATTTAAAATGATAGTATGGAAAACAATAAGGTTTCCACAAAGTTATACCTTCATTCATATATCTCCTTCCATTCATGAAATTTTACCTCCAGCCACTATTGTAGCTCTGTAATAATTAATGCCCAGTAATATGTTGCTTATTAACTTTTTTACAATTCGAGCAGTATCTCGAATTCAGTACCTGAATTTGATTTGGTATCAGCCTCTTGCAGTCTAATGTGCATTCTATACAGCAAAGCTAAGAGATGGAGAGGAGGAAGCAGCAAAAGTAGCCAATCAGGTGTGCTAAGTACATGTTAATAGGTGAAGAAAACAGATTGACAAAGAGATAACTTTATCAATCTGCCGCTTCTCCTTTCCCTGTCTAGTCATAGGATGGTGGGGTGGAGACCTAAAAGTAAAAGTGTAGCTGAGAAAGACTAAATCTCCCTTTCCTGCTAGTTAGAGCTGTGAAAATCTCATAACTTGTTAGATTGAAATACAAATCACTTGGGAGGTTATATACCGTACCTTTCACATATCTCTTTAATCTGTATATTGTATATGTACTGTATATATATATTCTGCCTGGAGTTCAGCTTTAAGCTGTAATGCTATTTATACATGGTCCTTCATGCTTTTAACTCTTGGTTGGCAGATCAGATACATCTTATTTCTTAACCACTTCCCAACCACCCGCCACCTTTTTACTGCGGCAGGGTGGCTCTCCTGGGCAAACGGATGTAGGTCTACGTTGGTCGTGTGCGGAAAGCTAGGGGGCGTGCTGCCACCCCCAAAGCTAGCGGCGCCGGCGGCGTGCTGCCACCCCCATTCGGCAGCAGGGAAGCCTATGCACGGGTCAGTGTGGCTTTGATTGCCGCCTGACACCCACGATCGCTCCCCGCTGAGAGAGAAGGACGGTCTGCTGTTGTAAACACAGCTGATCGTTCTTCTCCCTGCAATGATCATAGAGCCCATGTGATCCTTCTATATAGGATCACATGTCTCTATGGTAATTTCAGAAGCCATGCCCCCCCACAGTTAGAATCACTCCCCTAGGGTCACATTTAACCCCTTGATCACCTATACTGTTAGCCCCTTCCCTGCCAGTGTCATTATTACAGTAACAGTGCATATTGTTAGCACTGATTACTGTAGTAATGTCACTGGTACCCCTAAAAGTGTGAAAAATTTCAGTTAGGGGTCTGATCTGTCTGCTGCAATGTCGCAGTCCCGCAAAAAATCGCAGATCGCCGTCATTACTAGTAAAAAAAAAAAAACAATAAAAATGACATAAATCTTTCCCATAGTTAGTAAACGCAATAACTTTTGTGCAAACCAATCAAAATACGCTTATTGCAATTTTTGTTTACCAAAAATATGTAGCAGAAAACAAATTGGCCTAAAATGTTAAAAAAAATTAGATTTTTTTATTTTATTTTTTTTTGAGAATGTCATTTAGCAGAATGTGAATTTTTTTTTTCAAAATTTTCACTCTTTTTTGTTTATAGCACAAAAAATAAAAATCGCACAGGTGATCAAATACCACCAAAAGAAAGCTCTAATTATGGGAAAAAGTAAGTCAATTTTATTTAGGTACAGTGTCACCCGACCGCGCAATTGTCTGTTAAAATAACGCAGTGCCGAATGCAAAATAGGGCCTGGTCATTAAGGGGGCAAATCCTTCTGGTCTTAAAGTGGTTAAATCAGGCATATACTTCTGGATTTAGAGCCAATGCTTTTAAACATTTTAGTTTGTTCTAGGACCTGTAACATTTAGCTTGATAATCCTAGCTTTCAAGGTAATAGTGCCAGAGTTATTCAGAAATATTTTTTCTTACAATCACATACATGTTAAATTTCAACTTTAAAACTAACGTCTAAACACATGAAAATGCAGAATGTTCTAATTTCCATACATTGCTGAAATAACTAAGCCTCAATTTTATCCTCAATTTCCAATGTACTAGCTTTCTTAGCATCAGATCCCTGCTGGCAGTAAGAAGCAAGAGGTCTGCTTATATAGCATCCTGATTGGCATCAAACTGTTAACATTTATTTGTGCCCACACATATATCAGTAGCAGTGGGCTTTTTTCACCAGATGTTCAATAACCCACTAATGAGATGGGAACTCCCACCTACTCACTTAACAGTTTTTTTCTAATAATTTCCATACACATGAAACCTTTATACGTTCATAATCATGCAACTAGTCTTTGTACAACATCAAGAAATGGATAATGTGTCTACATTTTATTGGCTGCATTGATCACATATATCAATGTTAATTATTTTTAGGAGGGCAGGGTCTGATGTAAATATATAGTATGTAATGCACTGCATAAATTGTCAGTGATATATAAATGCCTGTAATAATCATGGGGTAGTAGGCAGGATTTCCTTAAACTTACTTGTAACTATTAAATAAGACAC
Source organism: Pelophylax lessonae (assembly GCF_965119305.1). Taxonomy (NCBI): domain Eukaryota; kingdom Metazoa; phylum Chordata; class Amphibia; order Anura; family Ranidae; genus Pelophylax; species Pelophylax lessonae. The sequence goes on from NC_138771.1 coordinate 373,488,761, forward strand.
CTTCAGACTTAAGTTTGGAATGAAAGAGGCCGCGGCCGTTTATTATTTTACACATTAAAGATCGATAAATCTTTTAAACTTTAATAACAGCAGTATAGAACAAACCCGGTCCCAACGACCCAGGTTGTCATTACTCAACTAAATACATCGACACATCCAACTTAAAAATACAACAAACATCCCCCTTCGTCGTGACCGAAGGTGACCCTAAAATAACAAACTGACCGCGACAAACAAAAAGGGGGGGGGTGGGAGGGGAACCGCTGGGCTGTCTTCCTTCTTCTCTGCTTGACCGACGGAGTGACGGCTCATCTGTGAGGGGATCCTTAAATGGGTCCTCTTGAACCCCTTCAGCCAATCAACTTGAACTTCTTCACAGGCGGGAGAAACCGGCTCAGACAGGTTAGGGGCTTATTCTCCCTAGATACTCAAGTACACTAACTAAACCCTATAGCCAATCAGCTTACATTAAACTCTGACAGGCTCTAAACTGCCTGACAACTTAAACTCTGCCTATTCCTTCTCCTAAGCTATCCTCACCTGCCACTACCCCATGAATAAAAGGGGCCATTCGTCCCCTTTTCTTTTCATTCTGTTAAATATACAGAAATATTGAGAACATTTTACTATATTTTATATTAAACATATTTTATATTAGGAGCTAATGTAAAACACAATTCCTAAACACATACAGATTTACATACACTGAACATACCACACCAAAAATATAGGAGTACTAAGGTTAATTTACTAAAGACAAATAGACTGTGCAGTTTGCAAAGTGCAGTTACACTCTGCAAGAGCAATTGCTCCAGAGCTTAGTGAATGAGCAGAAGCTCTGCTGACTTCCATCTTGTGTCCCTAATTTTCTCAGTGAAAACACAGGAGAGGAGGGAAAGTCTTCCTGTTGGCTACACAAACAGCAATAACAAACATGTCGTGCTTTTAAGAGCCGGTTCACATAGGGACGACCCGACTTGCCGGGGCGACCTGTGAAGTCGCGGTGCACAGCGCGCACCGCGACCTCGGAGCGGCCTGCATGGACTTCATATCATTGAAGTCAATGCAGGTCACTCCAGGTCGCCCCAAAGTAGTACAGGACCTAAGTCGGAGCGACTTGTGTCGCTCCTATTAGAACGGGTCCTGTGCTAATCTATGGCAGGCGACCCACGGCGACTTGTCAGGTGACCAGGTCGCCTGACAAGTCGCCCCAGTGTGAACTGGCTCTTACCCTTCCCCAAAAACAAAAAAAAACTTTTATAAACAAACTTAAAAAAGGTGCCTGCTCCCCTGTGAAGTGAACCAATGAAGCTGTTCTCCTTATAGTGAAATACTATTAACCACATACCCACTGGGCACTTACACCCCCTTCCTGACCCGGCCAATTTTCAGCTTTCAGTGCTCTCACATTTTAAATGTCAATTACTCAGTCATGCAACACTGTACCCATATGAAATTTGTGTCATTGTTTTCTCGCAAATAGAGCTTTCTTTTGGTGGTATTTAGTCACCACTGGGGTTTTTATTTTTTGCACTATAAATAAAAAAAATTTAAAAAATGTTGTAAAAAAATGCATTTTTCTTAATTTCTGTTAAAAAATTTAGCAAATCACTATTTTTTCTTCATACATTTTGACCAAAATGTATACTGCTACTTTTTTTTGGTAAAAATATAGTGGATAATAATGGATAGCCTCTGTACCGTCCCAGGTCGCACTTACCTTTTAGAAGAAATACTTACCTTTAAAATTTCTTCTCCAGCGCTGCCATCTCAGGTGTGGCGCGTCCTCTTCTGCCTACTCTTCGGTGACGTTGGAGTCCCAGAATGCCCTGCACCGGTCCCGCTCGTCACTTCCGGTGCAGGCCTGTCATCCCTGCACAGCTTCTGGGCATGCCCAGAAGCTGTTTAGCAGGGAATGCCGCGCCTGCACTGGAAGTGACGAGCGGGGCAGGTGCAGGCGCATTGACTCCTGGGAGCGATGACGTTTTGATTTTGAGGCTGGAAGTCCGCTTTAATTACACTTTTCTGGTGTTAGTTCCTGTTAAAACTACCTGGGCCTGGGCCTAATACGGGCAAGCTTTTGTGCCAGTGACGGTACCATTACTGATCCAGGCAAAAAATTCAGGTAGCTATAACCACCTTATACTTAAGATATTACCACTACTCCATAGATTAGGAAACTGGGGGTAATTAGGACCAGCTCTTAGCTGGCATACAGAGGTATGCCAGTGCTCAGAGTGGGGCATGCCTGTGCTGAGAAGTTGTCATTTATTGTATGTGACTGCTTCCCGCACAAGGCTCTATCCCTGGCCCCATGTCAACTGAGATAAACAAAGACACTGGGGATAGTGGTACAAAGCCTATATTTTGGAACTACCATGTCACAGGGGAAGCAGACCTGATGGGAGATCAGTCCCCACAGCTGCAGTGTCTTTTGGGTTGGCAGACACTGATTAAGAACTGAGAGACAAGAATCATATCAGGTTTGCCTTGTTTTTGATTTACAACAGATGGCAGTGGGCAGATTCACTTTTAGACAAAATAGCAGCTATGGATCCACCCACTACCATGTGCTGTCAATCAACAACAAGACACACTTGATTTATGTTTTCTGTTCTTCTTTAGGCTCTACCAACCACACTACAAAACTCCTCAGCCTTGCACATGTCAGAGTGGTGGATGGAGTGGCTGGGGGAAGGGGGGGGGGGTAATGCACAGAGGAAGCAATGTCCAGTATAGACAAACTAAGTTCAGTGCTGGCCTCAATCAGATTCACGTACCTGTCTAAGCACTGGCAAAATCCATGCAAAGGCTTGCTGAAATTCTAAGCCTGCATTCGCAAGGATGTTTAGCCACAATTCTTGCTGCTGGAATTGACAGCTGTGTGTGTACAGCAATGACAAGCTGTCGGCAGCCACAGCTATTTGTTCCATGTTTGACAGTCAGCAATTGTCAGCAGCCAAACTTTTAAAAATATTATAATGATAATTTGAAGTAAGATATATGGATCATTTTATTGGTAAAACTACAGATATCCAGAAAAGTCTCGGCAGTTTGGTTCATTTATAAACTTTTTTCCATAAATTTGTCACAGGAAAAGGTTTAACTTGCTAAAGGTGGGAATAAGATAGACTTGTACATAGAAGCAGCAGAATGACATGGACTTTGTAAAATATGGCATGCCCGCAGCAAGTAAATGTATCATCAATAGTCTGCTAGGATGAGATGAACATTCTAGCGCACAGCAGTGGTATTGCTGTGTAGTATTTTAAAGATTTTGGAAAGATTCAATTGTAGATAAAAAAAATCTAGGTTATAAAAAGTTGTGAAATAAACATTTCTGTATGAACCTTATCATTAGCTAGGAAAAGATAGCACACTTATGAGGACATATTTCTAATAAATAAATGAATGAAACAAGTAAAATGCAGGATCATAAAAATAAAGAGCTTTAAATTCTTGAATAAATCAGTCAGAAAGAGCTTTTTCAATGCACATTATTATTTTCAGAAACAGTCTTTGACACTCAGAGACACAATATTTCATAATCCAGTACTTAATTTGCATTGTTTTCTCATCAAGAAAAGCATGTTAGCATTTGCAAGCTATGGGTCGCGCATGGAATGTGAAAACTGGTAATAAACGTAATCAGATTTTTCAAACGTTCTACACATTAAGTATCAGAATGTCCTAATCATCAGCAAACACAAAAATGTATAAGGCTGGCCGCAGGCAGCTGTTATTTCCTCTAGGATCAGAGAAACACTAGCACTGAGTGACAGATATATTAGGATCTATACAGTGATTTTTATTTCATGACTACTCTTGACTGTTATATTCTAATTATGCATTTCTCATGTACCACTTTGAACATGGAATGCATTTTTGAGAAATGCGCTGGCTGCTTAGTGTAACTAAAACTTCCAATAGAAGATATCATACCCCAGAAAACCATCTTGTAAATAGGTCAGATTTGATAGATAGTAAATATACAGGGATATTGAGTCCATGAAAAGGTATAAAGAAACGTGCAGAAATCTGTCAGCTTCTGGCTGGGAAAGACAAAATTTACGCCTGAAAAAACGGGCTTATGTTGGCCTCATTTAATTTTTATATATATATATATATATATATATATATATATATATATTTTTTTTTTTTTTTTTTTCTTTTTTTATTACATTTCAAAATAATTGAATAGTGCAAAAAGTTGCTTTTCACCAAATAAATTAACACAAAAATACATTTCTCTCTCTCCCAACAAACCCTCTCTCCCCCTGACTGTTCCATTACTCATCTATTCCTCTCTTGTGCATCCTCTCCTACATCTCTATACTTGTCCCTCCTTCCCCCTATCCCATCCAAGTTTCTGCATATCTGCTAGTATTTTTGAATTCCGCCCATTTTCTCCATTTGAGAAACTCACTGTCTGATCCTCTTCTATACTGTCTAAATATTCCATGTTATATGTATATTTGATTCTTTTAAACCAATCTCTAAGTGTGGGGCTTTCCGGATCTAGCCATTTTTTTGGGATTGCCCCCTTGGCTGCATTTATCAAATTTGGTGCTATTGTGCTCTTATATTGTTTTTTTAGATTTGTCAGATTTGTGAAATAAGCAAACCCATGGGTCACCAGTATTATTTACTCCTGTAATCCCCTTGATAATTTGTTGCACCTTCTGCCAATAGGCTCGGATCTTAGGACAGTCCCACCAAATGTGGGCCATTGTACCTTTTATATTATAGCCCCTCCAACATAGTGAAGATCTCTCTGGTTGGCATTTCTGTGCTTTTACTGGTGTTATATATACCATCTCGAGAGACACATATATTTAATTTCAATGGTGTTGACGTCAACCACTGAGCTATGGACAGGATATTCTTTTTACTTCTTGTTCTTTTAGTTGTGTTCCTATCTCTTTTTCCCATGTCTCTATGAAAGGAGGCATTCTCGGACCTGCTAATTCAGTTAACATTTTATATATCTGTGATACCATGTTTTACTTTTATTTGTGGATTACAATGTTTTTCAACTAGGTTCAACTCTTTCTCCATTTAAATGGGTCATTGCAGGGACCCCACAAAATGTTTTAGCTGGGAATATCTCCATTCATTTAGAGATATATTCTCCCCCTTAGAACTCCCCTAGAGTTTGTGGTATGGCCTTATTTTTCCCTCTCGTGTAATGTCTTTAGCTGCGTATTTTTGATCCAGTTACCAAATTGTGTCTCTTTCCCAGGTGCGAAATAATGTGTGCCTTCTAGTGATATTAGTGGTTAATTGTATACCCACTTATCTTGTCTATATATCATGTCCCTAATATGACTCTATTTATTTCATATACAGTATATATTCATGTGACTTCCTATATTTTGGTGGAATCCAGACATTCCTATCTAATTGTGTTCCGCTTAACCTTCTTAGCGGTATTCCCGAGCGTGGCTCGGGGTTAAATTTCAGAGCCAAAAGCGGTAACCCCGAGCCACATTCGGGGTACCGCCAGAACCATCGCTGGATCCTGTAAGCAGGGTTACTTACCTTGTCACCGGGATCCAGCGATGTGTCCCGGCGGTGTCTAGCGCCGGATCTTCCTCCCGATCCTCTCCGTGCCCCGACTTCCGTCTCCTGTGACGTGACGTTCGAAGGGGGGTGGAACCGGCGGCAAATTCAAATGTAAAACACACCAAACACACTGATACAGTTCAAAATAAAAAAAATCACATTTGTTTGCCCCCCAGTGCCCTTTCCTGCAGTTTTACTGTACTTTATATATATATATATATATATATATATATATATAATGTATACAGTTGGTTTAGGCCACTCATTCACAAGAATTACATGCAAAATAATGGTACCGCTTTCAGCCCCTAAAATCTGAAAGAATCATACCGCCAGGGAGGTTAATGTGGTTTAATTTGTAACCCATCTTTTATCTGAATTTATTTTTGCCCATTCTATCATTCGTGAAATTATAACTGCGGTGTAATATCTTTTCATATCTGGTGCGGCTAACACCCCTTGTGTCTTTACTAAGTACCATGTACTGTGTAACCTTGGCTTCTTTCCCTGCCAATTAAACTTTAGTATCATTCTTTTAACTATTTTAAAATATGTCTGTGGAATAGCTATTGGTAACATTTGAAATTTATAAGAGATTTTGGGGGGAATTACCTTCTTGGCCATTTTTGTTTGACCCAACCATGAGAGTGCCTGTAATGATATTTTTTTTAATATCTGCTTCTATCTCATTAAGTAGGGAGATGAACTTGGCGTGGTATAAGCTCTTTGTCGGAGAGACTAGTTATTTTATTAATAATTTAAGATCTTAATAAACCTCAGTATACAGCGCTAAATATCTCATTCTCCTTTAATTAGTGATATGTTGCTGCTGTTTTCAACTACAAATACCTATGCCATGTGTCTGTGTTTCTCACAGGTTGTATACTGTAAATCACTCCCCTTTGCATACATATATATATATGCTACACTGAATACATATCAACCAAAACAATCACTTTCTTTTTACATATACAGTGCTACAGTGCATATATATTAACCCTAATTAATCCATAAATGATCAAATCTTTTAAAAAAAATCAAAATGTCCAATTAAATGTGTCCACACAAAAACTATTAAAAGTGTCTGTTTATAAAAAATGCCACTGTATAAAGTGCTCAGTGTTCTATGTGCATAAAATTCCTTTAGTGCTTCATATCCACCACCTTGAAACGCCATCACTCTGAAGAACTTACCAGATGGCCATGACCTCTCATTTAAAGTGGTTGTAAACCGCTGCACATTTTCTTTTTTCTTTCTTACCTGCAAGGCAAAAGCATAATGTGCTTGAATGCATTGCATACTAGCACATTTATGCATACTAGCACATTATGTGAAACTTACCTGAAAACAAAGCCTTCCAGCAATGCAATGTCATTGCTGGAGAAAGCTGCCATCTTCCCCTGTCTTGCTTCCAGGTTCACAAACGAGCTGCGATGACGTCACTCTCGTGCATGTGCACAGGGCTCAAGTGGCCGTATCTTCAGAGCACATGTGCAAATGATGCCACTGGCTGCATGTACAGTAAATATCTTCTAAAGATAAGGAGATATTTACACTACCTATAGGTAAGCCTTTTTATAGGCTTACCTATAGGTAAAATTTAAAGATGGAAGTTTACTTCCTCTTTAGGTGCAAGGTCTGAATGCGATTTTCCCCAAGGGTTTAAACATTGAGGCTTCTGCTTTATTCTCTCACTCCATGTTCACCATTGCCATAAAATTTGAAGAGAAAAAGCTCCAATAGTGTAAAACCTTTTATTAGCTTCATATGTGACATACAGCATTAGTTAAAGTGCTTACATTTCATTTTGCATTTCACCCTGCACCTGGGTTTACACACATTATAGTATTGCCGGCCCGGCTCCACTCTGTGATTGTTTGAGTGCGGTACAGTGTTGATAGTGTTGTGTTGATAGTGACCTCTATGCAAACAGAAGCGGAAGAGGATCCTGGATGATATCATTGATCAAATGTTTACATATTATTTAACCACTTTACCACTAGAGCATTTTGCTGTCTTACGTCTGGGCCACTTTTTGCGATTCGGCGCTGTGTGACTTTAACTGACAATTGCGCGGTCGTGCGACACTGTACCCAAACGAAATTTACGTCCTTTTTTTCCCACAAACAGAGCTTTCTTTTGGTGGTGTTTGATCGCCTGTGCGATTTTTACTTTTTGCGCTATAAACAAAAAAAGAGCGTTTATTTTGAAAAAATAACAATATTTTTAACATTTTTTTATATGAAATTCCCCCCAAAAAGATGTAAAAAACAATTTTTTTTAAAATTTTTGGCCAATTTGTTTTCTGCTACCCATGTTTGGTAAAAAAAAATCGCAATAAGCGTATTTTGATTGGTTTGCGCAAAAGTTATTGCGTTTACTAACTAAGGGAAAGATTTCTGTCATTTTTGGTGTTTTTTTTTTTTTAACGAGTAATGGCGGCGATCTGCGATTTTTTTTGCGGGACTGCGACATTGCGGCGGACAGATCGGACCCTTGACTGACATTTTTGACACTTTTGGGGGTACCAGTGACATTACTGCAGTAATCAGTGCTATAAATATGCACTGTTACTGTAAAAATGACACTGACAGGGAAGGGGTTAATTTTATTGGAGAGGGAGGGGTTAATGTATGCCTGGTGCTTACTGACGTGTGGGGGGGGGAGGTGACTGTGTGAGACAGGGACAGATCGGATGTCCAGCTATGCTGAACACTCCGATCTGTCACTCCCTGTCACTGAGGAGATCCGCCCGCTCTGTTTACACAGGCGGGCGGATCTCCAAACTGGATTCCCCGACGATCGGGGCAGAGCAGCGGCGATCGCCGCCGCTCCTCCCCTGGCCCGACTCCCGCTGTGAATGAAAACAGCGGGAGCGTGCCTCCGGCGGCGCGCGAGCGCCGCCTACAGGGGAGGAGTCTAGCGACGTAGGTCTACGTCGCTAGACGATAACGAGCCACTGTGCCGCAGTAGCAGCACAGTGGCTAGTGTTATAGTGGTTAAATGACAGACCCCTGGCTGGCTTGTTTCCAAACATCCGCTGACTGGAGATCTGGCCTTTTGCAGTGGTGCCATTACTGCCCATTGGACATTGGAACAAGGTATCATGCAAGTGGTAGGCTTTGTTGCCCCCCCTCCCCCCATACAAGGTCACCCCTGAGGTCATGTGGAGTTAATGAAGGGGGTCACATGCAGGGCTGCTGATAGAAATCGCGGGGCCCTGTAAATACTACCTGACAGCCCCCTCAAGAAAATATTAAGGATATATTTAGCTAAAATTACAATAAAATCATTATTAGCAGACAGAAATAGAACATAACTCACATAATTCATGCTAAATCTAAAAGAAAAAACTGAGTTAATAAATAAAAATGAAGAGAAGATGAAAAAAATATACAGGCTGGGCAGTTGGAGCTCCAGGATCAGAGAGACAGAGGGAGAGAAACAAAGTTAGAGATAACAAACTCAGGAGCAGCGCTAACATTAGAGCCTGGGCTGAGAGGTTGGGCCCACACAGGGAGGGAGATTAGTGAGGGACAACTATACCTTTCTCTGCAGATAAAATCTGGCAGCAGGGAGAGGGCGAGATATCAGCTTTCAGCTGCTGGAGAAAGAGTTCTGTATTTACTGTCCACCACTAATCCTTCTCCATGTGTGGGCCTCTGTGTGTGCTTGGGCCTCCTACAAGAGGACAGGTGGTCCCCCCCATCAGCGACCCTGGTAACTTGGCTGCTGTCCGTAGCCTTGCTCTCCAGCCTGCATGCTTGAATCCCTAAATAATTTTTGGGGGACGGTCCATTTTTTTTAAAATAGACCGTACACTTTTTTGTAAACAATGGCTGCAATAAACAATGTCCCCCATGTGATTTCAACTCAATCCCATTGTCCAGTGTTAAACTGTAGATCTATGTCAATCATGATGACACATCGATACAATGAACCACCTCTGCAAATCTCCTTTTTCACAACACAGAGCAGTAACATTGCATTGACATTAAGCCTCGGTTAACACTATAGCGATGACAGACATCGCATGTGATTCAGAGCACACTGCTCTGCATATCACATGCAATGTCTGTACGATGCGAATTCAGCCATACAAATTGTATGGCTGAATTTGCATCAGATTAGGACAGAACACGCACAGGACCCTTTTTTGGTCTGCAGCAGAATTGGATTGTATGGTGGTTCACACCAATGCAATCCAATTCATGTCCAAACTGTCAGTTTGCACTGCGATATGCGAACTGATCTTGGGATGTTGTTAACTTTCTAGTGACACCCCCAGTGATTCGCATATGGCAGTGTGAACTGCCTGCAATTTGAATGTGATGGGGGAACCCACAGTGGATTTGCAGGGTTCCCGCATCGCATATATGTGAACCGAGCCTAAAAAGTGATACACAATATGATGTTTGTCCTAGCATTATTTTTATGTGAACACATTTTTTGGATTGCTGATAAAATGAATTATTCATTTTACTGCCAATACACTTAGAAGTGCGTTTTCTCTTCTATGTATGTGTATATAGTCTCATCAAACTGTGAGGATTGCATAAATGCAGCCTTTGAAGTCCCTGGGGTTCCTTTGCGAAAGGAAGTTGCAGTTTGGAAGGGGATTTATCCTAGAGCTTATTGAATGTGGTGAAAGTTTTACTTTGCAAAGAATATCCAATCACATTCATAGAATTTTGTTTTAAAAAAGCAGCATAATTGCTCTCATATGATTGGATGATAAAAGTCAGTAGAGCATCACCTCATTCATTCAGTTCTGGGGCAAATTCCATTGCAAGGTTCAATTCTCCCTGCAAAGCGAACAGCCTACTTGCAATTAGTAAATAGCAATGTTAAAATATCACATATACCATATAAATTGAAATGCGTGATGTGTAGCCTATTGTAAAATACATAAATATAACATAAGTTTGGTTTTTACATGCCTGCATGCTTTTTGAGGTTAAGAAGAGCATTGTAATAATTAAATTGTGGATTATAGTGCTGTAAAGCAGAGTTAACCAAGGTGTTCTTTGACAACTTTAGATGTAAAATACAGTATGATCATCTTCCACAGTGGCCAAAAAGAAAAGAAAGAGGGAGAGAAGGTGACCATACCTGAGTGTAGTATTTTTTTTTCAACTCAATAAAAATTAAAAGTTTATATAGCACACACATTTAAAATACTGTTAGCTGGGGAACAGGTAGCAAGCACAAAGCTCCCTGGGATAAGCAGTCTCTCAGGCACAGATACCAAATCCAGTGAGGTAGTGACAAACAGTGCAGTGTTTATTCATGCTATATACAAGGCAATATACACGTGCTGTACAGTGTTTCAGAAAAACAAACAGGGAAAATAATAATAAAACAAAATCCAAGCCATGTCTCGGGACTCACTATACAAAATACAGGCCCTAACTAACAGGTTGAGTAAGCCTACAGCTTGTTAGCTTCCACATACTCAACTTGTTAGCTTTTATCAACCTCTTGCTCTCACAGACAGGAGTTGTCTGATTCCCCAGGATGAGAGCACTGGCTGTCTGTTACAGGTGAGTTTAAATTGGCCTGGGGGAGAGGACCAAGATCTGAACTGGATCGTGGATCAGAGATCCCCGAACGTGTATGAGAGGAGCCTGAGACTCTGCTACAATATGAATATTAGCACATCTGTCAAGTCTCCAGTAGGTGGTAGTATAACAGGTGATCAATGGTGTTACAGCAGACCCTTCCAGGTGGATGTAATGTAATGCGTATGGTACGGTTCGGTACGGTATGCAATTTTTGCAGTTTCCATTGTGAATGGTACCCTAATTCCATACCGTACCACTTTTTTGCGACCCTTTCGTTGGGGTACCAAGCACATTAGTACCGTACCAACAGGGTGGAGCTGCACTCTGCAGAACTTTTATTGGTTGACAGAGAATCGTCGATCACTGCTTTCCGGCTACACCACACCTATCATGAAAGGGTGGAAACGCAAGGTGTACCGTTCTGAACCGTACCGTACTGAACCGTACCATACCACTCAGTGGAAACAAGGAATTAGATACCAGAATGCGGGGGGTATACCAGGGAGCACAACAGGAAGAACCAGCATATGAACCAGGAGTATGTAAAAACCAAAACAAAAAAAGGGGAGGGGAAGCTCCAATATCTAAGTGTAATATTTATTAAAAATCTATAAAATAAAAAAAAATTGAACTCACCTATAAAATAAATATAAAGACATATCTGCAAAACCTCCAGCAGGTGGCAGCATTCCAGGTGGTCATTGGTATAGCAGAAAACCCCTCAATCTAGATGTGATGTCAAACACAAGAGCCATGAAGTAAACCAGAGAAAACACCAGAAAGAACCAGAAATCACTCAGGCCCTAAATTTGTTCGCTAGAACCATTTTGCGCCTGGGTATGTACTTTACATACCTGATAACATTAGATTAGTGAGTGCAGTTTGTTAATTAGTTTAGCTCTAGCACAAAACATGAAGCAACATTGTCAAACTCAGTCATTCCATTTATAGGAGGTGGACAAAATATTGTAAACACCAATATTGTGGAGCCTAGTTTTATTTGTGTAGACTCTACTGAACGTATGCTGCAGTCAAATAATGATAATAATTTTTATAACTATTGTTGAGGCAAGAGTTCACTAGTCAGTATGGAAAGCAAACTCCTCTATCTTTGAAGCGCATTAATACGGCAGCAACACACCTAGAGAGATGCATTTATTTAGGCTCCAGAACAGCCAACTGAGGTACAGACAAGGTAGATGACAGGGTACTTGGAATATTCATGCAACAATCAGACACCTTCAGGGAACCCAGTTTCTCCTGTCATAACTTGGCCAAAAGAACCTCCCCTAATATACACATCTTTCCAATTCAATAACAAGGTCAATCAATCTGATTGAATGTGGTGAAAGTTTTACTTTGCAAAGAATACCCAATCACATCAAAACACTCTCTGTCCCTCATCACTGGGCAGATTGATAACAGCAGGAGCCATTGGTCTGCTGTCTAATAAATTCTGTGACAAGGGAGCAGGGGGGTGGGGCTTTCTATGTAGGGAACTCGCTGAGAAGGAAAAGCCAAGAGGGAGGGGTGGGGGATCAGAAAAAAGGTGGATCGGGGCTGCTCTGTGCAAAACCATTGCACAGAGCAGATAAGTATGACATGTTTATTTAAAAACTTTAAAGAGAACAAAGCACTTTAGGCAGAAATGGCCTATGCCTGCCCCTCACAGTATACTTACCTGCTCTGTGCAGTGGTTTTGTACAGAGAGGCCTGAACCTCCTCTTCTGGGGTCCCTTGCTGGCACTTTTGCCTCCTCCTCTTCTCTATGCACCACCATACAGTAGGGAGATGCTTCCTATGGGGGGTGAACATGCACCTATGTCTATAGACATACACAGTGCAGTTCAGAACTCCTCCTCGCTCACAGGATTTGCCAATGGCTCCTACTGCCTCTGTGAGTGTAGAGAGTAGAGAGCCACTGCTGGTGGGCACAGTCTGAATCAGGATTGGATAAGATATATAAGTATACAGGGGGGGGGGTGAAAGGGCAATACAAATACTGGGACACATTTTACCTTAAAGGATAAATTCACTTAAAAAAAAAAAAACACATTTTTTGCAGGTAGAAAAAAAATGTGCATGTATTATTTTATTATTTATGCAATAGCAGATTGCAGATGCAATGTCAGGCTTCTGCTGACTTTTGGTACAGCTGTCTACCCATAACTCCTGCACAGGCAGACAGTTAAAAAAGTCCAAGAAGAACCAGTGAGCTATGAGAGCATTCACTAGCACCCTTGCAGTTTATTCAAAACTTGGTAGCAGATGGGACTTGTAAATCATTAATTCACAGAACTCTGTGAACGAATGATGCAGCTGTGTGGACAGAGCCCCACACAGCCTTGCTGGTTTGAAATTGTGACAGGGGAGAAGATCCCCTGCCCACTGCCACGGGCACTGCCATGGGAAAGGGGAAAAACTGTGGTGCAAGGCGAGGTTGCTGAACCTGATACATGTTACACCCTAAGTATGGGCATATCATGTAACATGTTCAAAAACGTAAACTTATCCATTAATGCAGGGAATGCCTTAAGGTTAAAAATGTTTAGCCTTGTCCAAAACATTATTAGAAAAGGGGGCCATATATCTACAAAGCTATAAAATATGATTTATATCCTTTTGCCTTTACTTTCTTTTCTGAACTGATACTGTAACTTAGGGCCAACACTACCTATAGGCAAGGTAGGCGCTGGCCTAGAGCGCACATTGGTCAAGGGCACCGTGCTGGCAGGGGCGAACTGGGCCTGTGGTGGACTGGGCGGGGGTCAGGCCCTGACTGGCAATAGGGCACACCAGGCATCTTCCCAGTGGGCTGGGGCCACCGGGCTACATGTATTTCTGGGGCCCAAGGCAGCTGCAGCGGCAGCTGGGCTGCTTCTTGGACCGGCGGCACTCACCTGGCCTCCCTGCAGCCATTCGCTCGGTTGCCCGCCCATTCAGTTTACTGCATGGCCATCAGAGCCAAGGGGTGGGAACTAGATGTCAGCTATCCATGAAGCGTGAGGGACTGGAGACGATCCCAATGGCCTGATGTAAGCACAGGTGTCTCTGAAGCCGCAGACACCAGGACCTGGTCCACAGATAAAGTGAGTGGCATATACTACCCTAGCCTGTCCATTTACTACCCTAGCCTGTCTATTTATTACCCTAACCTGTCCAAATACTACCCGAGCCTGTCTATACACTACCCTAGCCTGTCTATTTACTACCCTAGCCTGTGCATATACTACCCTAGCCTGTCTATATACTATCCTAGCCTGTCCATATACTACCCTAGCCTGTCCATATACTACCCTAGCCTGTCTATATACTACCCTAGCCTGTCCATATACCTGCAGACCATGGCTGGCATAAGGAAGCGAGTTGGTGCTGCCACTATTTGTCTTCAGGCTGGGTACAGAGGAGTAGGTACGGGCCTGCAGACCACAGCTGAAGTAATAGGTGGAAAGACCCTTCAAAAATCCCCCCCCCTGCCACCTTCATCATATACATGGGCAGGGCAAAGGGGGTGGAGTCAACGGCGTAAACAGTGGGGGGCAGCCAAATGAGGTTTCGTCTAGGGTGTCAAAAATGCTTGCACCAGCCCTGCTGTAACTATTGTACAGTAAAACAGTATAGGATCTATGATGAAAATATTGAAAATATGGAGAATTTTATTCTAGGTATCCACATTAAAGAGTTAGTAATTAGTATTAGCTATGAACTAACAGGCATGTTGTCACTGGCACTATTCAGCCAGCCCTTATGAAAGCAATCTTACTGTACCACATGCCCTTAGCTGACCAACTCTAAATGTAACAAAGCATTTTGCTGAGCTAAAGGAAGTATCTGTCTGCGTTGACATAAACAGTCAACTCCGGACTGCCACTTGCAAACTCGTATGTTTTTGAAAAGTTAATTCAAAGGAATTATAGCGGTGGGATTGTGTGTGCTTGTCTGACCACACTATACCGGACATTTTTCAAAAACTAAAATAGAGTAAAATAGTTGTCCAGGGCAACCAGTTCTCATCTCTCAAATGAAGCAAGGAATCCAAATGCATGCTATGGATAGCAGCCACAGGGTTATCCTGTTTCCAGGAAATGTAATACATGTGATGCAAAATGTTTCATTCACATAGTGTTAAGTTCAATTGCAGCTCAATTCCTATTTTAGTATGTGTGTATGTGTGTGTGTGGAGGGGGGTGGGGTAGAATTACATGTTGAACAGAGGGTCATGTCAGCTAATTGAGCAGCAGATGCTCATATACAAAGCATTGGATGGTGTCCTCTGCAAATATAGCTTGTCTTGAACGATTGGTATTCCTTGCACAAAAAAAAAAAAAAATATATAATATATATCATGGAAACTCAATGGTCAATTGCAATATCACTCCTTTAGATAATTAATTTATGTGTTCTATATTATTCAAGTCAATTTCCAGTGAATTGATATTAAGTGGCTGCTGGATTGAAATGGTAGTTACTCAACTGTGTATCAGTATGACTTATAAGACCTTTATCATCACTGGCTTTCTTCCCAGAATTTCCTTTTGGCCTCTCCTTAACTGTAATTATATTTATTTTAGTACTTTATTACTCAGTATATCTTATTATTTCTTAGACTACAACATGCTTAATGTTCAAAGTCCAATTGCTTGCATCCACTGCATTTAAATAGGTCCAATATTTATCTATATATAGGTGCATGTTTTTTAGAGGGTAATAAAGGACAGTTGCAGTGTATTTATCTTCGGTGGGAGTGGAAAACATGTGTGATGGCTTAAAGGCCAAATTATAGAAAATTAAAAACAAATTGTTATGCATGTATGTGCAATGTCAGGTCTGCTGGCATCGCAGACACCCAGGTTGCAAGTCATAATCAAGTTCAAACAGTACTCTTACCACACAATATTTTCTATTATATAACTGCTAGCATACCTTGCTTCTGACTCTTAATTGTCACTCATTAATCAGTCACTTACTGAAATATGTAGTGACTTATTGCCCCATAAGCTGGCATTCTGAACCTGGGAATAACACAGTTATCATGCTGGCTAGGCATTGTGGCTGCCATGTTTAAACAGTAATAATGGCAAAACTGAAGTAAAAATGATGTGAAATGTAAAAATGATTACATATATATTGTTTTAAATCATATATTAATCTGGATTCTTGCTTTAAAGCTTAAAGTGGAAGGAAAGGCTTCTCGTTAGGTCATTGCTGAGCAATCAGTACCCACAATAGCAAAAAAACAGCATAGTTTAAATTGTTTAAATTTGCCTCTTAGCACTTTTTTTTTTTTTTTCCAAAAAGCTGCCTGTCACATAACCTGAAGCCTCAGTGGTTTTCTTGTTCATTGTGGCTGCTGGACATGTCCCCTGCAGCCTTAGCATCCTCATAACCGGAAGTGACATAGCTAGCTGGCAGGCATTACCATTGAAGGCTAGTGGTCATTTCCAGAAGTGACATATACCCATGGCTGGTTTTCTTTGACGTTTCATAGTAATAGGACTCCAGACAGACATCTTATGTTTCTACTGTTACTGTGTGGAGGTTAGTTTCAGCAGAGTCTCACGTGTTTGTGTGTCTGTTCAGATGGCCGGGAGAGATGGGGCCAGTGCTGGGCAGGATGGGGTGGGTCTATTTAAAACAGTAGCTAAAAAAAGCTAGACAATCAACAGGTCACAAAATGCTTAAAGTGATATTAAAGTCTAATTTTTTATAAAAAAAAAAAAATAACAAAACATGTCATACTTACCTGCTCTGTGCAGTGATTTTGCATAAAGCAGCCCGGATCCTCCTCTTCCCACATCAGCACACCTGGCCCCTCCCAGCTTGCTATGCGGGCACCCAAGCTTAGCCGCTGCTCTGTCCATTGAGACACGGAACTGCAGCTCAGCCCTGCCTCCTCCATCTCCTGATTGGCTCACTGGCTGTGATTGTCAGCAGCAGGAGCCAATGGCTACCGCTGCTGCCAAAAATCAATCAAGAGTTCAAGTTCCCGGAGAGGCAAGACTCTCCCAGATAATGCTGGATTGAGAGGGGCTCAGGTAAATATTAGGGGGGCTGCTGAACACAGAAGGTTTTTTTTTTTATCTTCATGCATAGAAAACATGAAGATAAAAAAAAAAACTTTAGCCTTTACAACCATTTTAATATCAAATGTTGAAGGGGTTTTACTGCCTGGTTGATAAAGTAATTTGGCCTATGTTGGAAATCGTCATCTTGGAATGCCAGTAGTCATAATGGGAATTCATCTCCTAACAGGATGTTCTTGCATAGTCCTCCTGATGTGCTGTATGGTGGTAGAAGAGCATCAGCTAAGACCTCCTGGGTAGGTGTGAATTAAAATGACTGATTTCCTACAGCAACATCAAAGGCCAGCTGTTAGGCCAGCTGTTACTAGGCCAGCTGTTACTAAAAGATGGCCTTGATCAAAAGCAGTGATTCAAGGACTAATGCTGCTACCTAGTGGAGGCCACAACATGCTTCCTGGAAGATGGTCAGGGGAAGACTTTACTTCCTAGTGATTAGGAAGCATGGCCTCTTATGGAGTTTCATTGGACAGAGGACTACACAGGCGGGCAGAGGGTGTTTCTGTGGGGTGTGTCTGTGTGTGGTTTAAAAGGTAATGGTCAGCTAGAGTTCTTCCTCTTTCCCATTGAGCCCAGATGAGAGATACCGAATACAGAGGACGACCTTACATAAAGAATCATTTATGTTCTTTTGTTTTATATGCTCTGTAGTCTTCTTTTAGTGTTTTTATGTTAGCATTTTTACTTTCTTTATAAACAAATGAGATTTTTGAATTAATTTAAGCATTCAAGTTTATTTTTATAGCTAACAGTGTTATTGTATCATCGTCATTAAAATTATCAGAGCTTTAATAGACTAGCTAACTATAGTAATAGACAAGATACTACATATTTATAATAAATAGGGGAAATCCAAAACCACCCTATATATATTTCAACAAAGTTTATGTTCTATGACATATTAATCATGGTTTTATTTTCATTCTTGCGTGAAATTCCACTTTAAATGTGGGCTAAACAAATATTGCCTTAATATAATAGTCATGTTTATTTTTTCTGGACACTTGGTGTCCTTTGTGCACTTGTTTCAGATCTATACAGTATTCCAACATGAAGCAATTTCTGCACTTTGCTTCTTTGCAGTAGTTTCCTATAGCAAAGACTGGTCATTGCTGCTCTCTCTCCTTGTGCAGGGTGACTGGACTTGTATTTCCTCTTGTGGTTTTATGTAGGAAGTCTGTAGGTGGACCAGTTTCCCTCCTACAGCTCTGCTACAGTATGTGCAGCATACTTAAGAAGTCATGAAGTCATTTTGAATGAACTTGTGCTAATTATAGTGAAATATTTTGAAAGAGGCACAGATAAGAACTACCCGAATCTTATACTCCAAACCTCCTAATTAAACTGATGCAAGGCTTTCATGAATTATACACAGGGGCCATACCATCAGAAAAGTATTGCAAATGCTATATTGAATTTTCTCAATTTGTGTTTTATACAGTGTATTGTATTCCCACCTGATTTATAATAAATGAATGATATGTCAACAGTGAATTTTTTTTATGTTTTTTATAGGTCCAACAAATCATCACAGCCAGTCAACACTTCGGCCTCCTCTTCCCCCTCCTCACAACCATACACTGTCTCACCACCACTCTTCAGCCAACTCCCTCAATAAGAACTCTTTGACTAACAGACGAAACCAGATTCATGCACCAGCTCCAGCTCCTAATGACCTGGCCACAACTCCAGAGTCAGTTCAGCTTCAGGACAGCTGGGTACTCAACAGTAATGTTCCACTGGAGACCAGGTACAGTAAGCTTTATGCACACTTATGACCCTCTCCTATCTGTTCTGGCTTTATATCAATACCTGTAAGCATAATATTAGGTCCAAATATTCTTAGCAAACCTTATTATGTGTTATTGAAGTTAAACTATACCAGCGTCTACAGCTTAAGTAAGTGTGCCACCTATTTGAGGGTGCTGTGACAGTCCCCAGGTGAACTGTCCCACATACAGACATATATATACAAGTATATAAATACAAGTATATACAAATATATACAAATATATATATATATATATATATATATATATATATATATATATATATATATAGTACAGCATTGTCTAGTACCCTTACAATTGTCAATTTGTTGCAACTAAAGTGTGTATGTTTTTTCTTTTTTTTTCTATGGTGAAAAATATATTACCAGTGTTGAAAAAACAGTGATAGGACAAGAACAGAAAAGATGGGATATTTCTCTAATGGGGACACAGATAGTAACAAAAGTACATTGCGGGTACACGCGGCAGAATGTCAGGAGACATTTGTCTGATTAAAAAAAATGGCCAACATTTTGCCCGCGTGTAAGTCAGTCTGTCTGACAGAAGGTGGCCATTTGGCTGGCTTCAGTCAGACATGCATGCTGGAAAACCAGCAGCTGACCGACTCCCAATCAGCACTCTCAGCCAATGGCAGAGATCACTGATCAAAGTGTTATTGGACGTCCCGCCGCAAAACATGACCAATCCCTGTTGGTAATACTAGCTGAATGACAGCTCCCAGAGCTGTCATTTGCTATATAAAGAAAGAGGTGGGGAAAAGAAGGACATCAGTGCCCCAAAATGGTGAAAATTAACCAACTATGTAAGGGTCCATTCCCTGCTTATGTCGCCATATAAGTGACTGGACCAGATACCCTAAATGTTCAGAGTTCATACAGGCTTCCAAACAGCCAGTGTCTGTCCTGAACTAACGTTTAGACTGAACAACAAGCTTATCCCCACTTAGGCCTCTTTCACACATACGGTCTGTTCATATCCGCCTGTCAGTTTTTCAGGGGGATCTGAACGGATGGCCCATGCATCTCTATGGGGCAGCGGATGTCAGCGGAGACATGTCCGCTGACATCCGATCCTGTCTGTCAAATCCAGACGGATGGAACCCCTATTGTCCATCCGTCTGGTGGATGGGAATCGGATGAGAACTGACAGGCGGCCCATTCTCATGCGATTCCCCCATATAGGACAGCGAGGATCTGACACCTCCATGTCTGCACACAGAGCGGAGACGGAGCTGTCATCTGCCTGCTCAAACGGAGTCCGTCGGCGGAATGGACATGTGTGAAAGGGGCCTTAGGATGTTTTTATTCCTTGTTTTTTTTCTATAATTTAAAATGTTTTAACAATTCAACAGGGAGAGTGGAGCCTTTCAGGATTGGAGGCATGTTTGTAAAACAAATCAAGGGATTTCTTCACTGAAGACTATAAAAGATATTAGAAGGTTGCAAACAAAGCTTGCAAACCTTTCTCTGCATAGGAAGGAGGACCCCGGAAAAAAAAATTGCAATGTCAAAAGTAACTGTTTTACCTGAGGTAGCAAACCAGGTGAATGTTGTGGATACGGCTCCTAAAAGAAGAAGTGACCTCCTTGTTGGTAATTCAATTATAAGAGGTGTTTTTTTAGGAAATCATGTGGAAGTGTCAAAGGAATTTAGGTTTTTGCCTGGTGCTACTGTTAGGAGAGATAAAAGGCTTATTTTAAAAATTGTCAGAAAAGTTAGTGAAGAGTGTAATGTTGATGTTGTTGTGCACCTTGGCACAAATGATTTGTCCCAGAATGATGTGTGTCCTGTACAAAAGGTTTTACGAATTTGAGCCAGAATCTTCAATAGTTAAGGTGTATTGTTACCTTTTCAGAGGTCTTACCTGTGCATAATAAGAGAAAGTGCTCTGTATAGCAGCCTCCAATGATTGGTTCAAATCTGAAGGTTTTGGTTATGTTAGTCATGATGCTATCAGGTGGTCTGACATTGAGCTGTACAAGAAAAATTGTTTGCACCCCTCACAAGGGCACTGAGCTTCTTAGTATGAAACTTAGGAGTTCTTTTTACATGCATTTAATCTGAGAAATGGGGGCAGAGATGTAATTAAAGAGGATCATTCCTCCCTCCGGTAGGTTGAAACAAATGTGAGGGTTTGCGTTGCTAAGGACTGGGCTGATTGGGTGATCACTTCAGTTAAAGTTTCTGATGGTAAAAATGAAGCAGTAGATAGCAGTGTTTGTCATGTCATGTGCACCAATGCTCGTAGTGTACGCAACAAGCTTTGTGAGCTGACAGCTCCTATGTTGGTTCAGGGATTCAAATGACCGGGAAATAACAATACCAGGTTATACACTATACAGGAATGAAAGAGTAGGGAAGAGGGGAGGTGGAGTTGCCATGTGTGAAAAATAACATAACGCTAACATCAATTCTAAAAGCAAATGCAATGAAACATCCAAAACCTTTTTTAGAAGAAAAAAATATATTTATATTTCAGGTACTTATAAAGAACCAATGATATTAATTAAGACTCAGGATCTGGGACACACCGCATGAGGCAGACACTTAAGACACTCAGTACAGTTTTTTGCCTTTTCACAGCAACAGTCACCACTTACTTTCTTCCGTAATTGCACTTCGTTTTTTTATATGGGGATATGTGTGGTGCGTTTTGCAAGACTGCGGGGATTACCACCACAGCTCCCGGGGGAGGCACATGCAATGCCCTGCATCCACAGGACCGCACATTGTCAATGACAGTCATTTTTGTTTGATTGTTTTCCACATATCCTGACGGTCTGTGAGAGGGACGCCAGGCATTCAGATCGAGTGGGAAGCTGAGAGATCTTTCCTTGATGTCCATATTGGTTTGATTTCTGCTGTCTGTGATCCCTGTAATAAGGAGCATAGACTTCTGGTAAGAGGCTATTTAACCCCTCATGGTGGCGGCTTTCCTGTACACTGGTTTCGTTTGAAAGGAGATATGTGGTTTCTACTTATGAACTGAGCACCATCCTTTTGGGACTTCTTCCTTTGGAGTGATCATGACCATAATTTTTCTTTTGGTGTGATGTGGACTTAATAGAGATCATAAAAGACATTAGCGCTGCACAACTATTTCTACTTCTAAAGAACCAACAGTTTAGACAGTGCTTTACACATATATTGTACATTCACATCAGTCCCTACCCATAGGGAACTTACAATCTAAGAACTCTAACTCACATTCATACTTGGGACAATTTAGACAGGAGCCAGTTAACCTACTAGCATGCCCTTGGAGTGTGGCGGGAAACAAGGAGTGCCCTGAGTATACCCACAAAGGCACAGGGAAGACATGCAAGGCAGTTAGTGCCATGGTTTGGATTCGAACCAACAATCCTAGCAGTACCAGGCACAAGTGCTAGCCACTTAGCCAGCCACTCTGCTGCCTCCAAGTCCATGCAGCAAGTGCCAAAAACCAGGAAACGTAGGATCTGTAAGCTGAGGATTCAGTCACATATTGAAGGTGGATGTGGGCTTGATCCAATAGTTGAAATAGATTTGTTTACCAAGCTCTTTTGTTTATGCCAGCTCACTTTCATGAATCAGGGATAGCCCCAATTTATTAACCCCTTGGAGCCGGTGCTTCCTGGCACTTTATGGGTTTCGGATGCTGGGAGGTGGGGCTTATGATCATGTGACTGCCATGATTGGCTGTCAACGCAAGAAGCAATCGGAAGCTTTCTGTTAGCCACCAGTAACTGTGCTGTGAGCGTGCAGGGCGCATGCTCTTGGCACAGCTGTATTTGCACTAATGCACGCAAATATGCGACTACTCAGCACCGAGAGACACCTGCCAAGGGGCTGCATATTTGTGTGTGACCGGCACTAAGTGGTTAGGTTTGTAGTCTCATATTACCCCTAAATTGATCTATAGCAGATCTATTCAGCTGAAGGTCTATCCAACTGCTGCAAATATTACCAGTACTAACCTTATCTCAGAAGAATAACAATTTTCAGGAAAATCCAGACTGGCAAATTATATCTCTGAAACTTAAATACCAGGAAATGTCAAAGGTAGACCAGTACCATTCAGTGCTACGTGCTGTCTGGTAAGTGTAATTGTTGTGATTTTTACTACACAATGTTTTGTGGCACAATGAGGTGAGTAGTTGAAGGTTTGCGTGAGTTATGGATAGGTAAAGTCAGGGTTATGCTTTAGGAGGTTAAAGTGGTTCTGAAGGCTGAAGATTTTTCACCTTCATGCATTCTATGCATGAAGGTAAAAAACCTGCTGTGTGTAGCCCCCCCCAGCCCCCCCCCCCCAATATGTACCTGAGTTCCCTCATGATCCATCAATGTGCATAAGAGCATAGGCTCTCTGGGGGCCATTGGCTTCAGCTGCTGCCAATTACAGCCAGTGAGCCAATGAGGAGAGAGAGGAGCGGGGCCAAGCCACGGCTTTATTTCTGAATGGATACGCAGAGCAGTGGCTCGGGAAAGTGCCTTTTTTGCTTGCTCCCATTGCAAGCTGCTTTCTCTGGGGGCACTCAACAGGAGGGAGGGGCTAGGATTACCAGTGGGGGATCCAAGAAAAGGAGGATTGGGGCTGCTCTGTGTAAAAACACTGCATAGAGCAGGTAGGTATACCATGTTTGTTTTTGTTTTTTTAAGTTTTGCTTTTAATATCACTTTAGGTTAGTGACAGTTTTTGAGGTTCTTTATGAGGTTTAAAGATAAATCTTACATTTCCAAGTTCAATTAACAATGGGTAATTCATTTTCCAGCCTTTCCCTACATATAATGTTGGTTTTTTGGCTTTTGTTTCTTTTTTACAATATTTTCCTCTATTTACCAGAAAACCTTCTTCCAAGTGGTGCTCATGTAGCCTCCAATCTTCAATCTAAATTTGTCAATTGCACTGACATAAGGCAACCATATGAGGCATTATGAAACTCTAGAGCAATGATGGGGAACCTTGGAACCCCAGATGTTTTGAAACTACATTTCCCATGATGCTCAACTACACTGCAGAGTGCATGAGCATCATGGGAGTGTAGTTCCAAAACATCTGGAGTGCCAAGGTTTCCCATCATTGTTCTAGAGTGTCTTAGATGGTCTTCATGAATTTCACTGACTATTGTTATCTGATAGACTCAACTGAAATCAGCTGTAATATTTTTTAAATTGAAACTTACACAACATATGCTAACAAAAACATGCCCTTTCAAAACCTTGTTTTTTTTTCTTAAAAAATATCTTACTTAAATTGTACACCAATTCTATAATACATGTGTATACTAAACAACATACAGCATAACATTTAATGCATGAAGTAGTGTATGTAGTAGTCTTGGATACCATTATCACTATTGATTTTGGGTAACAGTAAAACTTTCTCACTATTTGAAAATCAATTAGTAAACAAAAGGATCCCTGGATTAGCTTACTAGCTTCAAGCCCAGTTTATTTCAGATCACGTACTGTATAAGTATACAGAAAATCTTCTATCATGTAACATACACAATGTTGAATTGTTCTCCATGTGACACGGCATGCTGAAGTTCCTAGAAAACATTTATTGAAACCCTTAATTTCCTAAGTGACATTGCAATCTATACTGACTGCACCTGCAGCTTTTGTTCTAGTTTCTACAAAATAGATAAATACCTTGTTCAAGTTCTCGCTAGAATGCGAAACCTGCTTCATTTCCTTTTGATTTCCAATCCCTTCAATTCTTCTAAATCATCAACTCTACAGTATCTTCTAAGGCAAACAATTACTTTGCCACAATCCATATTTAATAATATATAATATGTATAAATGTATCTCTTTAGGGAAAAAAGGTATGCTTCTTACAAATAAATAATACACTGCAGCTCTAGATCTTGTGTCCATGGGCTAAGCCCCACACCCATTGTCATTCATCCACAAAATGTCTAAACATTTACTACCACTGAATGTCTGTCATTTTCTATTAATTGGTGGGGGGGGGGGGGGGGGATATTTTTTACAGAAGTTGAGGTCACATATACAGCTTAAACGGATCAAGATTAAAGATTAAACGGTCTCAGATTTCTGTTTTTAGAATAACACAGGTAATTGCATGGACCTCAAAATGATTACATTTCAGCACTGTTATTCTAGAAAAGTTTATACACTTCACTTTCCCTTTGTAAGTCACTACAATAAAGTGTACCTGTCACTATGCCCAGTAAAGATATACTATAACAATAAGCTGCATGCAGGTGTATTCGGGTGATGGTGATATAAAGGTAAACACTCTAAAGTTTTACTTCCTGTCATATATTCTGGGGGGCTATAATTATGTCATAAAATATAGTCGGTATTTGATGTCTACAAACTGCTTGTTAAATTTATATTGAGCAAAAATTGTTTGCTTAGTATTAGTACACATTTTTTCTATGTTCTTTCTATATGTCTAAATGTAATAAGACATTTGAAAGTAAAAGTACTAATAATGGCCTTCTCAGGCCCCGTTCACACTGGGGCGAAGCTACTTCCCGGGGCGACCTCACAGGTCGTGGCGCGCTGCTCGCACCGCGACCTCGGAGCGGCCGGCACGGACTTCATAACATTGAAGTCTATGACGGTCGCTCCGGGTCGCCCCAAAGAAGCTCCGGACCCTTTTTCTAAGTCGGAGCGACTTGTGTCGCTCCTATTAGAACGGGTCCACAGCTTCTCTATGGAAGGCGACCTACGGCAACCTGTCAGGCGACCAGGTCGCCTGACAGGTCGCCCCAGTGTGAACAGGGGCTAAATGTACTGAAACATATTTTTTTACAAATAAAATAATGGACTTCCTGAGTTGTTTTTTTAGAACAATGAAGTCATTAATCCTTTAGCTACCATTATGTAGTGTATATTCAGAGAGCTATATGTAACACATTGGTACCTGCACCAATAAGTATATATTTTTAAAACTTTAAAGTAAAATATTGGCCAGGATATAGACAACAATTATTTACATACTATTATAGTAACTTTATCAACATTATTGAAATAATATTACCCTGTAAAAGAATAAAGTAAATACTGACCTCTCCTGTCACCTCTTGTTTTTTTTTTTCTCAAAATACAACATTATGGGGTGGATTTACTAAAGGTAAAACGACTGTGCCCTTTGCAAGTGCTCCTGAACTAAGAAAAAAGCAGAAGCTCTGTTGACTTCCATCATCCAATTATTATGTGGAAGCAAAAATGCTGTTTTTTTTTTCCTTGCATGTGATTGGGTATTCTTTGCAAAGTGAAACCTTACCTCATTTACCAAGCTCTGAAGCAACTGCCCTTGCAGAGGGCAATTTCACTTTTCAAAGTGTACAGTCCTTTTGCCTTTTATAAATCAACTCCTCTATGTCCATGTACTGTGTCCCCACAGCACTTGCTGGCTTTTTAAGCCAATTCACTATAAGACACAATTGCGTTGATTTACTATAGGCAAATAGACTGTGCACAGTGTAGTTGCACTCTGCAAGTGTAGTTGCTCCAGAGCTTAGCGAATGAGCAGAAGCTCTGCTGATTTCTATCATCAAATCATGTGCAAGCAAAGCAACATTTTTTATTGTTTTTATTTTCCTTGCACGTGATTGGGTACTCTTTGCAATGTGAAGCTTTACACATTTACTAAGCTCTGGAGCAACTGCACTTGCAGAGGGCAACTGGATGAGTGATGAGTACGCTGAATGACACATCTGACTTATACCCCTGAAAAACACTCCTGATTTTTAACACATTCTAGAGAAGGATTTCATTAAACAGAGCATTATTAACAAACAGTAGTAGAGCTTCTTATTTACTTTATTTTACAGGGTGATATTCTTTTAGCAACTTTGGTAGAGTGTCAGAACTGCTTTGAACAAGCAGTAAATAAACTCTAAAACAAGCCCTCACTAACCTCTGTAGCTGCAGGCACTGTGCGTAATTTATCATCAAAATTTACAAGAGATGTAGAAGTCAATTCAATAGAATAAAGAAAGCATGCATTGTTGCCTTAAAATAAATGCAAGTACTTAAAGCGATTGTATACTGAAAAAAAAAAAAAAAAACCCTGCAAGACAAAGGCATAATGAGTTAGTATGCATCGCATACTAACTCATTATGAAATACTTACCTTAAAACGAAGCCCCAACACGGACCCCCGGACACCGCTGTGGGAGCTGACATGCTCCCTTGGCGTCTCTCCCGGGTTCGGCGGCTCCGGCTCTGTGATTGGCCCGGAGCCGCAATGACGTCACTCCCACACACGCGCGCGGGAGTTTCACTTTCCGACAAGTTCCCGGCAAGGAACTCTGAAGCTCCGCCGGACCTTCAGAGCGCATGCGCCGCTGGCATCAGCGGCTGCATGCAGGGCAAATATCTCCTAACCCGTGCAGGTTTAGGAGATATTAATTGTACCTACAGGTAAGCCTTATTATAGGCTTACCTGTAGATAAAAGTCACAAAAATGAGTATACTACCGCTTTAAATAAAAGTAATCGGTTTGCATAAAAGTGCTATATTTACCAAAAAAAGCTAAATATTGATGTTTTGGGATATTTAGCACCTAAATTTATTGATTTTTATATTGTTTAATAATATTTTTTTCACAGGTTAACACTGCACCAGAAGGAGATTGCTTGGTGAATGAAGGCACATTGAAATATTGTGAAACTATGAAAACATTTTAGTGTGCCTTCATTATTAGAAAAATCACTGTCTGGTGCAATGTTTTTTCATCATCTTATTGGCCAGTGCAAAATGTCCTCCATTGCTATGAGTAAGCAATATATATATATATATATATATATATATAAATATATATTTATTTTTTTTAACTGAATTGACTTTAGTGAGTTATTACCAAAAGTATTGGAACACCTGCCTTTACACACACATTAACTTTAATGGCATCCCAGCCTTAGTCCATAGGGTTCAATATTGAGTTGGTCCACGCTTTGAAGCTATAACAGCTTCAACTCTTCTGGGAAGGCTGTCCACAATGTTTAGGAGTGTATCTATGGGAATGTTTGACCATTTTTCAAGAAGCTCATTTGTGAGGTTAGGCATTGATGTGGACAAGAAGGCCTGGCCCGCAGTCTCCGCTCTCATCCATCCCAAAGGCATTCTATTGGGTTGAGGTCAGGATTATGTGCAGGTCAGTCAAGTTCCTCCACGCCAAAATCACTCATCCATGGCTTTATGAACCTTACTTTGTGCACTGGTGCACAGTCATGTTGGAACAGAAAGGGGCCATCTCAAACTGTTCCCACAAAGTTGGGAGCATGAAATTGTCCAAAATGTCTTGTTATGCTGACGTCTTAAGAGTTCCCTTCACTGGAACTAAGGGGCCAAGCCCAACCCCTGAAAAACAACCCCACACCTTAATCCCCCCTCCACCAAATGATTAGGACCAGTGCACAAAGCAAGGTCAATAAAGACATGGATGAGCGAGTTTGGGGTATGTCAAGTGTCAGGTTTTGTAAAATGACAGCACAATGTTGGATTACCTAAAGACAAAAAGACTGTGCAATTTGCAAGTGCAGTACAGCACTCATTTTCACCAGAACTTATTAAATTTATTAAAGCTCTGCTATTTTCCATCATCCAATCATATGCAAGCAAATATGCTTTTTTTTTTTACCTTGCACCTGATTGTGTATTTTTTACAAAGTGAAGATTCACTACACTTATTAAGCTCTGGAAAAAAATCAGTGCAACTGCCCTTGCAAAGTGCACAGTCTATTTGTCTTTAGTAAATGCACCTCACTGAATCTTTTCAGGAGAACAGCTCTCTAATAGCGTCTCAGCATATGTAAAATACATAGGGTTCCCATATCAGTCTTCATATCCTTATCCATTGTTTTATGTAATTTTTTGTAGTCCCTTTGCAATTGTTCTGAACAATTAAGGTAAAAAAAAAAAAAAAGACGCCTAAAACTTTTTAGACAGATTATTTGTATATCTTTTAAATTTGAAAAGGCAGCTTGGAAAGTTTTCTGAATAAAAACTAAAATATAGGATTAAAAAAAAAAACAGCAGAAAAATAGTAACTAACGAGAAAAAGGGAAAGAAAAGTAAATTGTGGAAACTACTTCCATGTTCACACGGGCTTACCACAGCGTACACTCGTGCGTGGGCTGTGTTTTCTGAAGATGTACAGGTGTTCCATGGAACTCCATGCAGGCAGTCCCATTCATATCAGTATGGATCAGTATGGATGCAGTGGCTGCAAGAACACAGCTGCTGCTCCCAATTTTAAAGCTTTATGAGTTCAGACATGCAGCCCAGAATGCAGACAATGTGCATTTAGGACCATGAATCTACAACCACATAGCTGTCAAATTAGGAGCACCAGCTGTGTCTCTGCAGCTGCTGCATCCAAATTGGGATGCATGAATGGGACTGCCTGCATGGGGATGCATTAAACACTTGTGCATCCCTGTGCAGGCAAACACAGCCCTTGCATGAGGGTATACTATAGTACACCTATGTGAATGAGGCCTGAGCCCCTGTACACATTGGCGTGATTTGACATACAATTTGACATGTCAAATTGCATGCCAAATCACAGCCTATGGCCAGCAATGGCACCGTCCCATTTGGTGCGATGCCGTCTTTGCGGCGCTACACCAATTTGCAAAAGTAGTTCCTGCACTACTTTTGGCAACTTTGGTGGTGATTTCAATAGACATCTGTACATGAAGCTGCACAGATGTTTTTCACATCACCCCCCAAGTCTTATTGAAATTCAAGTTTGAAATCGTTCAGCTAAACTACCATGATTAAAAACCTGGGTTCATTGTGAACATGGGCTAAGAGTTTATAAGAGGTATATAGGACTAAATTACATTTAAATTATTTTTTTTTACTTGTCGGGTTGTGCTGGCATCATATGCAGATCAAAGCTAATTTCTTTAATTTTCAGATGAATAATACATAGTAAATACAAGCGTACATTACTATAAATGCCTCTAGCTTGCATCTGAACAGTGTTTATGACCACTGTGTCAGAAGGTCTATTTAACAGCTGTAATAGCTGCAGTAAATCCCTTCTGTTATTTTGGAGGTCAGGAACTGCCAGCAAATAATAGAGAGTGTAGAATTGAGGCAGAAGGACAGGGCATACTACATATGCCCTATGTAATAAAGTTTTTTAGGTTTATGTAGCACACCCAAGGTCCACAACTGGTTAAACAACGTTTCCAGTGGTAAACATAGGCAGAAATTAAAGTGCAGACTAAGAAGTGTCCAATATTAACTGGAGCCTTTTGTAGAGGTATAAACAACATTTTGACACTCTCAGAGTATCCATCCTACAAGCAAAAACTAATGAGCTAGCAAAAGATCTGTCCACTAAGTCACCAAGCAAAGCCAAAGGCATCTGCAGACCAAGGTCAGCACTGGAGGGCCGAGAAGTATAGTCAGGGTCTAGGCTATGGGTCACTGTTAAATCATTTCAGAAAGATAAGAAGATAAAAATATCATAAACCATAATAAGCAGACAAGCAGAGTTGGCACATGAATAGTAGAAGAGCATTAAGAATATAAAAGATGGGAATACAAGTGTAAGGTAGATTCACAGAGAACAAGAAAGGGCCCACATGTACTTTTAATTAATACATTAAGCATACAGTAATTTGTTACCTGATGATTATGGCATTTTGTATATACTAAAGTGTCCAAGTTACAAAATCTGATTAAGCCCAATAGGCTTTACTCTTCATCACTGAAGACTGCAACTGGGCCCTTCGGGACTGGTGTTGATTTTAAGGGGAACCCCCATGCTGAAATAAAACAAAATGGCGTACCCCCCAAAAAAATCTTTGCCATACCCTTATATGAGTATGCAGCCCGGCAAGCCAGGAAAGGGAGGGAGGAGCAAGAGCCCCACCCTCCTGAAGCATATCAGGCCACATGAAACAAAAACAAGTGCAGTGCTAATATGAAAATGATATATCATAAATGGCAAAATAATATGTATAAATTTGCTCATAAAACAGAAAAAAATTAGAAAGTAAAAGTCCAATCCTCTATAAAAGTCCATAATCCACGGTGAAAATGAATGGTGATATATAGGGTGTCAAATCACATACTAAAATATTTAATGTAAACAAAAAGTTCAGAAAACAGTGAATCCACCTCCGCTGACTAATGCAATGGGTGACAGTGTTCCTGCACCAGCATTCAAATGCACTCACCAGAAATCATGAAACCAAAGACCTTGATTAAAATCCCATCGGGAGCTGGATACCCCTCTATGATGCAGGGACGTCCTCTCATTCATGGAATAGTGGATGTACTAAATAAATGCTCATCATATAGAGCCAAAGTTGCTTATATAGTGTAGCATTTATTGAAAAGTTGAGGTAAGAAACATATACATGTCACAGCAATAAAGGCCAGTAACTCACATCAGATAGACCGCTGTTCTGCATCAGGGATACGGTGGTCGGACGCCAGCCTGTAGGCCCCTTCCTTATGCCCTCAACATGGGGGGTGCTTTGAGGCAGGGGCCCCCCCTAAATCAAGGGCCTCTTCCCCACAACCCTGGCCTGCTGGTTGTGAGGATGTGCAGGTGGGGGGCTTATCAGAATCTGGAAGCTCCTTTTAACAAAGGAGCCCCCAGATCCCGCCCCCCCCCCCCATGTGAATGAGTATAGGGTACAAACTACCCCTAGTCATTCACCAAAAGTACTCAAAGAGTTATTAAAAACACAACAAGTTTTGAACAAGTCCTTTATTAAAAAAATAAAAAACATAAATATGCTGACTTAGGTGAGTGTCATTCCTGAATGACAGCTAAACATGGGTACAGGGTTATCTCACTCCATAATGACACTCGCCCAATGAGAGGTAGATATGGGGGCAGAGTCACCTGGTTATATCACTGAGTAACCCCTGCCCCTATAATTACCTGTCATTTGGTTGTGTCCCTGGATGGGAACAGTCATGTTCGGAGGGCGGTGTTGTTTTTTTTTTCCCTTACATCAGCGTTTTTATGTTTTTTTTTTCTTTTTTTTTTTAAAAAAGGACTTGTCAAAAACTGTTGTTGTGTTTTTATTACCCTTGACCTTTTTTGGTCAATGAGTAGGGGTATTATGTACCCCATACTCATTCACATGGTAGGGCAGGATATGGGGGCCCCCTTATTAAAGTGGGCTTCCAATTTCTGAAAAGTTGCCCCCCCGCAACTCCACACCCACTGGGCCAGGGTTGTGGGGAAAAGGTCCTTGTCTCCATCAACATGGGGACAAGGTGCTGTGGGGGAGCCCCTCTGCCCTAAGAACCCCCCCCAATGTTGAGGGAATGTGGCCTGGTATGGTACAGGAGGGGGGCCTCTCACTCACCCCCCCCCCCCCACCTTTCCTGGCATGCTGGGCTGAATGCTTGGATAAACATTTGGTGTGGATTTTGAGGGGGACTCCACAGCATTTTTAAAAAAAATTTTGGCATGAGGTTCCCCTTAAAATCTATACCAAACCAGAAAGGCCTGGTATGGTTAGGGAGGGACCCCCACACAACTGACTTCCCAGCCTGCTCCTTAACAACCAGCTATTCTTCACATAGAATTTGGATCAGTTGACCACTTTTCCATCGATCCGAATTCAAATAGTTCCAAAAGTTTGCAATGAAATAGAAAACGAATAAACAAAACAAAACTAAATTAATTTAAATGGAATTTGTTTCTACTGTAATGTCATTCTGAGATTCAGATACTTCTGAATC